>NC_137429.1:21060000-21477500 GCF_964374335.1 Astatotilapia calliptera | reverse complement strand
GATCCGTCTAGACTGTTTTGGTCTAAGTTGATGTGAGACGTCTGCCATTTTGGCATCTTTGAAGCAGATGTGAAGAACAAGGGGTGGATCCGACTAGGCAACTGAGGGACACTGAATACTAATACCCTGCTTTATTGTCCTTTTTGACTATTGGGAACCATAAGCCACAAAATGAACCTCATTTTGTATTTAGTAGGGTTTGAAAGTAGTGTTTGAGACGATCGACTCTGCAATAAAGTGCTTATTGAGGTAATAAAAAAAGGGCTCTTGAAAGTCTTCCCATAGACTTTCTTATTGTACCCACAAGAGTCGCCCCCTGCTGGCTAATTCTATTTCATGGTGCACTGTGCTTTTCTGTTTTGACAAGATTCTCAACACCACTGTCTGAAACGTAACCCCAAACCATGACAGAGCCTCCACTGTGTTTTACAGATGGTTGTAGACACCCACTGTTGTATCACTTTTTCTTTTCTTTTTCACTTTTTCAGTTTTCTGAGTTTTTTAGGGACGTGCACAACATGCTGAGAGGCTCCATATTCAATGTTTTCAGCTACTTTGGGATTCTTTGGGAGACAAAGAAATATGTTTTGTGAAAGGCTGTCAGAAATAAGGATTCTGCACAGTTATGTGAGGACACAGCATTGTAGGGCTGCTCGATTATGGCAAAAATGATAATCATGATTATTTTCACTGAAATTGAGATCTCGATTATTTGACGATATTTATTTAACAATAACAATGTATTGAATAATGGCTTTAAAGATTGTCAAAAAATAGTATAAAATAGTGTGCAAATACTGATAACAGTGCAAATGTTTGCAATATAAAAAATAAATGAAAAATGTAAATATCTATGTTTAGTGAACTTTGCAGTGTTGCTCTGTGGTGCAGCTACGACACCGTAGCAAAGTTTACACACTATGTCTACTTGATCCACGTCTGACTCCACGAACCCATAATGTTTCCACACCACTGAAGGGTTTTTTTTACCTCTCTTTTCAACCAACGGCAGTCACTCTCCTCTCCAAATAACTTCTGCTTAGCTTTCCGAGCTTCCCTCTGTTAGCTCCTCTTAATTGTTGTGATGCCTGTTCGAAACGCAGAGAGGTGCGCTCGATTTGCCACACGGAGCAGCGCGAGAGTAAAGCACGAGGGAGGTGCTAATAATCGGCTCAGTCCTTTTTAATGATCGTTGAAAGCCCAGATCGTAATTTCGATTAAAATTCGATTAATTGAGCAGCCCTACAGCATTGGTTCACCAATCATTTCATTGGAATGAAAATGAGTGAAAAAGCAGCAAATGTCCAAAGGAAAAGGTCTGAAAGACCTTCAGAAAGCCTGGAGAACAATTGCTCAGGACCACTTTAAAAAAAATTGCAACTCAGGCTCTCAGAAGAAAGTGTGAAGAAATGAGGGATAGTTCAAGGTTTTTTTTCACAGTTCTGTATAATGTAAACTGTGTGCTTATATTTGCCTTTATAAGCTGAAATGTTACTCAGTTTAAAACAGCTGCTGCATTGTGATCTAAACTGTGAACATATCGTTTCGGTCTGATGTTTGACTGGTGTTACTGTACGAAACAGGCAGATCTGACTCTACTTACACTTTTCCCACTGTGGGTTTTAACTTATGATATGAGGGAAGCCTCGACATCCCCGATAAGTCCCTTTAACCCAGTATGAAATACATCAGTCACAATGGTAAAACAGTTATGCTTTTTCTGTTAATCATGGTCACAAAGAGTGCAGGGCTCACCTGACCTGAAAAATCAGCACATGTATGCGTCTCTGCTAATATTAAAGTGGCAACTGCCAAGCATATAACAGACATGTTTTTTTCAAATTCAGACTCATTTCCCATGTGTGGTTATTAGTTATGTGTGAGTGAACATGTATATCATAGTTTGTCTTGAGTTTTAAACCCACCCCATGCAGCACCTTACATCTGTGTCCACTGCTCTAGATGTTTTCAAGAGAAACAGAGTTTTGTGATATTTATGCAAATGTTGAATGTAAACGCATATATATTGAGATAACCCTGCTCTAATTCATTTATTCCACGAAGAACATCAGCTTTGGGACTGTTCAGCCTCAGAATAGTTTTCACTGAGGTAGGTTTGAGCATTAGCTTTCTTCTGTTTCCCAGCCAGAGTCTGTAAACAACGTATTCCCATTTGACAGTAGCTGATATTTATCTATGAAAAGCAGAAGGTTTCTGTCTGTTCTCACGATGCTGATTAGGATTTCGGCTATCGATCAGACCAGACAGGCTTTAAATTCTCGCCCAATTTAAAGGAATCCGTGCGAGAAAGATGCCGCTGTGTTGCGGTGCTACGACTCTTGCAGCTTGAAGGCAAAAGAAAAGAAAGAAAGTTAGTTCTGCCCATGAAGTCTAGTTTGAACACATCAGACCCCCCTGTGACAGCATGCAGTATTTATCTATAAAAAACACCTGGGTGCCTTCAAGCTATTTGCAGGAAGAGAAGATTTTTCTTTCACTTTTTTTTTATTTTTATTTTTTTAGTTGAATTATTCAGTAGAAGTCTGCTAGCTGCAAATGAAGGTTTGTTAGGCTATAAACAGTATATGTGAATGGGCTGCACTTGATTCTGTCTCTGTCCTATTCTCTGAGGTAAAGATTGTAGCTATCTTGTAAGCAGCACAGCAAACCTGTGAGTGTGTGTGTGTGTGTTTGCCACAGTGGCAGCTGGTTCCCCCCAATCCTGTCACCTGATGCTTTCTGAATCGCAACTGAATTTGAAAAAAGCTGGTTACATTAGAAATGCCTGAATGTGGAAACGCCACAATCACTGTGTTGCCCACCTTGTCTGATACCGAGACACCAGGTTTGACTTGTCCTGCGTCCAGTCCTCCCCTCTGCTTGTCTGTTTCAGTAGAACGTAGGATGATTTACACCACATAACCTTTAAATAGAAAACAAATTATTATACTCTTAAGGTAAAGACATCAAATTTACACTTTAGCTGAAGACGATGGCTCTGTGTTCTTGATTTTCTGAGTGTGCAGTCTGACTTTACAACAGGTTATGAGGAACGGGCTGACAGAGCCCACTGCAGGTTTAATGCTTGATGCAAAAAAGCGCCGCAAGCCGTTAAGCAATGCAGACTACCTTTGCATGAAAATTAGGGGTCTAAAGTGTGGCGCCTACCTGCCTGGCTGGCCTCCAGGAAGGGAAATCAGCAAGCAAACCTGTCTCCCTCCATCTCTGCATGTTCTTGCTCTTTCTCTCTCTGGGCTCTGGTGACATGTTTGATTGGATCGTGATGAAAGTTTTATTCTGCCTAATCCTGGAGACCATGTAAGATATTAAAGCCAATAAAAATATTTATATGTGGAGCAGTATGCCATTAGTAAAATGTCCTTCTGCTCCCCATTTTCTAAAATTTGACTCGAAGCAAACTATTCATATTCAGCAGAGATGTGGTTTGGCTTAGTCACAGAGGTACTCTTCCCCCCCCCCCCCCCCCTGTCTTTTTTTTTTTTTTCTTTTTTCTTTTTCTGGGTCGTAATGACCACCAATTTTAGCTGCACAGCTACAGTCATGAACCCTCCCGGAGCTGTCTCCCACTATCATCTAGCTGAGTCTGGCTGTAGGCATCCAAGTCTCCTTATTATCCCCATGACTGCACCATTTAAACCAAAAACATGTCCACATCAGTTTACCCCCCCCCCCCCCCCCCCCCCCCCGACACACACACACACTCGTCTCCATGTTCCTGCCATCTCCCCTTATGATCAGTCGCATTTGGAGGTCAAAGCGCGATCTACTTCGCATGTCGTCGTACAGTAAATAGTGTAAGCATCAGGTTTAAACCTAAAGACCTCAGGGACCTTTAAACACCGCGGCGTCAGCTGCTGTTACTGTCAGCACCAGCAGAGCAGGTTGTGCGTGCCATCCTCATTACTCGCCACGTCTGTCACTCGGCTGGCAACTGGGCCGCCGCATTGGTAGGAAGGAGGGAAATAGGTATTATAACCGAAGCTGCTCCTTCCGTCTCTCGGCTGACATTTCCCCTTAAACTGTTTATTTACAATACAGAATGAATGTGTGGCGGCCAGGGGAAGCTGGCTGTCAACCGGCATTGTCAACACCGCTGCCTGTCGGCGACAGGAAATTGGCAACTGTATTTCTGCTCCTACAGATTTCATCTCTCTTCGCCGTTGCTCCTCACAGTGTCTTTTTCTTTTCGGTCTCTTTCCTCTATTATCTGTCTGCTCTCTTTAGTAAACCGCTGCGGTAACATGCCTCATACCCTATTTTGACAACCTTCATTTGCAAGTCTGACACTTACGCAAACATGCTGATTAATTCTTGCCTCTGATGAATCTGTGTGAAGCATCTATGTGAATTAACTGTGTGTTGAGGGTGTAAAGGTCCTGTCTTGTAATTGTTAGGGAAGAAATGTATGTGTGTGGGTGTAAGTGTCAGTTTCAGGTTTAAATTTATACTGTAGGAAAACTGCGGGCTAAGTGGTGATGTCTTGGTATAACAAATGATCTTCCTTATCAAAGACTTGGGCAGACTGATGGATTTGTTTGCGTCTCATCGCAGTGGTCCACAAGGAGCGACCCATTCCCCAAAACGAAAAGTTGTAGAAAGTGTCTCATCTAACTTCATCATGTCATCCAGACCTTTACTGATAGCACGTTCCTTGATTCTAATTCCCTGTCTCCTCTCCTCCACAATCCCAACTAAACCCCCAAGAGATGCTTTCTCTTCTCAAGGACTTCCTTCAATCTCACCTAATTTTCTGTCTGCCATTGCCGCCTCTCCCTCGCTTAATTTCACTTTCCCGTGTCTTTCTCTCACTTACTTTCAAAGCTGACAAATGAAGAGGATAAAGAGTAGGAGGGGGTGGGGGCAGCAAAGGGAGGTGGTGGGGGAGCCAGATATAGAGCTGATTAGATTAGAGAAACATGCTGGACTTGACACTCTCCTAATGAGCACTACAAAGGATTCAAGCTGTGTCTCTGGGGGTTCTTGAAGGATGTTACGCATAATACAGCAGGGAGAAATGTTTAAGTACGCATGTACACGCCTGTGTGCAAAACTCTGAAAGGTGAAGGAGAGGTTGCCTTGGGACTTCCCTGTCCCCTCTCTGTATTTGTGGAAACTAAAGGTGTACTAACTGTAGGGCTGCTCAATTAATCGAATTTTAATCACGATTACGATCTGGGCTTTCAACGATCATTAAAAATGACTGAGCCGATTATTAGCCCCTCCCTCATTTATCCGCGACACCTTAAAGGCCGGTCCGTGAAAATATTGTCGGGCATAAACCGTCCGTGGCGCAAAAAAGGTTGGAGACCGCTGATTAAGAGGACCCGAGGGAAGCTCGGAAAGCTAAGCAGAAGTTATTTGGAGAGGAGAGTGACTGCCGTTGGTTGAAAAGAGAGGTAAAAAAACTTCAGTGGTGTTGTACACTATTTTATATTATTTTTTAAAGTCATTGTTAACCCTTTAAAGCCGGTCAGAGCAGCATGCTCCGTTTTGTGTAACTATTTTTAAATCCCTGTAGAACCTGAACCGCGTAAGCTAGCGCAATAATTTGTTTTGCATATGAAACCGGAGGAGTTGTACTTACATCTTATACCATCAGCTTGTCCTCGGTCACGGTTTCCTTCCACATAAAGCTTTGCAAAAATTGCATAAAAAGCGCTTGCAGGAACAAAAACATAATATTCCAGAAACACGCTTTGCCGATCCGATCAGCTGTTCGTAACACTTCCCACAGTGAAACAAACGTCAGCGCAAACTGTCGCATGTCCGCCATTTCCTGGCCGAAACCGGAAGTGACGTCATTTTCGCGGAAATGTAGTTTTTTACTTGTAGGCCTTAAAAACCTCTACTGGTCATGTTTGACTTTTCTGAATAGTTTCTGGGATGCTTGCACTGCTGGAAATAGTTTATTTTAATGCACCTGCTGTTTTCTTTGCAAATTTGCATCATAGGATTGTTTTTTTTTGTTTTTCCTGCAGTATATAAAAATTGGTGTATCTCCAAAATAAAACTATGAAGACACTCAAAATAAATTTCCTGTTGTTGTAAACTATTTTTGCAACTTTTTTGTATTTAAAGTTTTGAGGGATAAACCTCTTAAATTTCTCCAAGTAGAAATATATGTAAAAAAACAAAACAAAAACGATTTTCAATTTTTTTTGTAATTTATTGCACTTTTTTGCAATTAATGTAGTTACTATGGACTTAATGCATACATTATTATTAAAATATGGGCTATAACAGTTATTTAGCAACTTGAAATGCTCCCACAAATGGCACTACAACATGTAAAAAAATAATATAAGCTCTGGCGGACTTGGTTCTATAGTAGGTCTTAAAGGGTTAAATAAATATCGTCAAATAATCGCGATCTCAATTTCAGTGAAAATAATCGTGATTATCATTTTTGCCATAATCGAGCAGCCCTAACTAACTGCAGTTTTCTTGGGTGACTTAATTGTTAGTTTATTCTGTTTTGTGGTAAAAGTCTGACCTCACAGTGGATCAAGTGGAATCTGGCTGATTTCAATCACCAGTTGATTGACTCCAAAGAATTAAAAAAACAGGGTTTTGGTGCCTTATCCGAGTCCAAATTATGGTAGCAGTGTGATTAAATATAGTAGTCTAGACATTCTTTCCATGAGCCAATCCTCTGGGCCTGAAGGTCGGAACAGCAATAAACACTTTTGTGTTTTTGCATTGGCTGCTGCGTTTCAGGCATAACGTTGTCTTAATCAGATCTGGGACTGCTTTTTGGGTGACAGAGAGCTCCACTCAGTCCCTAATACTATCTTATAACTTTTAGGCCTGCTGCCCTTTCAAAGAAATTCATTTCAGACACATCAGTGATCCCACCTGTTGAGTTCAGTTGCAAGCTTTACACATCTTCATCTTTTTTGGTAAGGCAGCATTAGGTAAGGTCACTAGTACTGATGAGTCTGCGCTTTTGGAAGAACAAACTAATCACATTAATTGTAATGCACAGAGAAAACGTGAAGAGACAATGTTACCTTTAACCAGTGCAGGCTTAAAAATGATTGAAACTGTAGAAAATTAATTCTTGAGGTTATCTTTAGCAAAGAAATCGCAGCATGTTTCAGATGATAGTTCACAAGTTTTGGAGTTTAAAGTGTTTTTCTGTGAATTTTTTCTCAGCCATAATTAATGGTAAAAATACTCACTGTGGCTGCTTCTCAAAAAACCTTTACTTGTGTTCATGGAGTCCGGCTTCATGGTTCTGGACTGCAGCTATTTGTCCTGCTTATGAAGCTGTTCTCCACCCGTGTTGCAGCTTGAAGCAGATCTATTATCACAAGCAGCAGTCCATGCCTGCTTAGTTAGAGTCCCATCCATGATGCTTTCAATGGTGGAACGAGAGATGCTCTGGAGAGGCAGCTGAATGTTAGCTTGGTTACCAGCAGCTAAACTTTCAAAATACCCTCACAACCACTTTATTGGGAACACCTGTAAATGCAAATATCTAATTAGCTAATGACATGGAAACAACTCGATGCATTTAGGCATGTAGACACAATAAGGTCATGATTTACTTTATGACCACAGTGTACCCATCTTCTGATGGTTGTTTCCAGCAGGGTAATATTCCATGTCACAAAGCTTAGTTTTTCTTAAACTAGTCACTTTAACATGGCATTGTAAACGGATGGCCTTCACAGTCACCAAATCTCAGTCCAATAAAGGACCTTTGGGATGTAATTTGTGGCTGCGCAACCAACAAATCTGCAGCAACTTTGTTGAATCTATGCCACGAAGCATTAAGGCTTTCCTTACTGGTCCAATCCAGTACTAACAAAGTGTACCTAATAAATCAGCCTGTGAGTGTAAATTTAAGGGGGCTGTCGACTAGTATTAGTACAGTATAGTTTGTACAGGGCAGATGTATCAGTTGCCAATATGTACTTGGGCAACTGTACTAAACACTATTTACCTCATTTTGCGTTTGTGAGATTGTCTGAAGTATTTAATATAACATCTTCACTAAGATCTTGCCAAACACCAGTGCCACATCAGCACAAGCACAACATGTCGATGCATGCTTGAGTTAGTCACAAATATAGAGGCCACAAAATACAGTTGTTCAAGTGTAGAAAATGTATACAACAGCAAGACCCCAGGCACTGAGGACTCAGTGCAGCTTCGACAGCCAGTCTTTAAAGGAAATTGAGAGAAGTGCTTACAGTGTTGGACAGGCTCAATGAGAACCTGCCAAAGTCTCCTGTCAGGTTTTAAGAATCAGTGTTGCAATCTCATTAAGTGAACAAGGCCTTTCAGTTAGAGCCCCACGGGGAGTGGAGAGCAGCATTGTGTTTTTATTTGCGTATACCCTACATGTGCTGCATATTGCAGGGAGGAAAGTAGGGCAAGACAGTGCTGGCGTTAAAAATGTTTGTATGAAATGGAATTTCTCGCTATTTCTTATATATGAAAAATCCTTATCATTTATTTCATTTAGTGATGCACAACACATCTGCTTTAACCACTTCTTTCATATTTTATGCGTCCATTTGGGCAAATTACATATAGTGCTATTAAAAGGGAAGTGAAGAAGAACGTAATGCACGGCTAATGTAACCAGATAATTCTAAATTAAGATTTACACTAAATAACCGAGAGAGAGATTGTGGTCTATTGAAGGACACAGTGGTTGTTCCTGTTTGCTGCTACAGACAGAAAAAACCCATCTGTGACTTAAAAATAATTTCCTTTCAAGTGCAGCAACACATCTTCATCCAAACGAGCTGCAGTTGTTTCACTGGGCCTCTTATCTTACTGCAGTCACTCACACAACACATCACTGTTAGCTGGAGCAAGATATCTTAAATGCAGATGGGGCTTGGATGAGGATTGGTTCGAGCTGTGTCACAGAGATTGTTGATTCATGCTTGTACTATGTCAACAGATGGCTGTAATTGAGGGCAGGCAGGTGGTGGTGAGAGGAAGCAGAAGGCAGCACAGCGTCCCTGCCACTGTGTGTCGCAACCAGTGCTATTTATTCACATTTATTTATCAGGAGAAACGTAAGTGTGGCTAGATGCTGTTGTTGAGCCCAAAATCCAGTACATTTGATAAGTGTGAACGTTGCATAGGGTAGTCGAGCACAGCGTGACAGTCAATCTCAAAGGGCAGAGGACGTCAACATTTTTCGACTATTGTTGTCGTTCTCTCCGGTCTCACAGAGACACTGGATGTTTTACAACATATTTGGAAAAAGCCTCCATTTCTGCACCACCTCATAAATCTGTGCGTTTTTCCGATTTCGACTCTCGCATCTGCTACCGTGCATGACAGATGAGGTTTCCAGACAGACGCGAGTGTCGAATAAATCCAAAACAGCGGTGGAAACTTGAAGTAGTACTCAATTATAAAGTTAGCTGTACAAACTTTATCAGTTGTTTTACATTTTCAAGCCTGTTCAAGTGCTCGATAGAACCTCAGTCCCAGAAATGTTGGGACACTGCGCAAGATGTAAATAACAACAGAATGGAATGATTTGCAAATCTCACAAACACAGATTTTATTCACAGTGGAACATAGAAAACATGTCAAATGGTTAAACTGAGTCATTTTACTGCTTCATGAAAAATATCAATAATAGCAAGTCGTCTGAAAAACATTGGGACAGGAGCAATAAAAGACTGGAAAAGTAAGTGCTGCTAAAAAGGAACAGCTGGAGGAACATTTTACAGTTAATTGGTTTAACTGTTAACATGTCAGCATATGATCGAGTATAAAAAAAGAGCATCTCAGAGATTTTCTGAAGTAAACATGGGCATCTGGAGAAATCTCTGTGCATAATTGACAGGGTCGAAAATCAGAAGTGTATTCCCGTGATCTTGTGCGCAGGCGCAGTCAGTGAGCAGTTTCCTGCAACATCAACAAATGCAGGTTAAGGCTGTATCATACAAAGAAGAAGCTTTATGTGAAAATGATCCAGAAACACTGCTGTCTTGACTAGATCCAAACTCATTTAAAATGGACCGAGGCAAAGCGGATAACTGGAAAGCATGGACACCGCGTCTTCTGGTCTAAGAGGAGAGAGACTAGCTGACTTGCTATTAGCATTCAGATAAAAAGCTTGCATCTCTGACGGTAAAACCTGTTCTGTAAATTTACACCTTTTATCTTCTACAATTTAATCCCAAAAAGACATGCTGACAGATTTCTTTCGTTTATTACAGCAGCATTTCTTTGTCACGTACAGTGGGGAAAAAAAGTATTTAGTCAGCCACCGATTGTGCAAGTTCCCCCACTTAAAATGATGACAGAGGTCAGTAATTTGCACCAGAGGTACACTTCAACTGTGAGAGACAGAATGTGAAAAAAAAATCCATGAATTCACATGGTAGGATTTGTAAAGAATTTATTTGTAAATCAGGGTGGAAAATAAGTATTTGGTCACCTCAAACAAGGAAAATCTCTGGCTCTCACAGACCTGTAACGTCTTCTTTAAGAAGCTTTTCTGTCCCCCACTCGTTACCTGTATGAATGGCACCTGTTTGAACTCATCATCTGTATAAAAGACACCTGTCCACAGCCTCAAACAGTCAGACTCCAAACTCCGCCATGGCCAAGACCAAAGAGCTTTCGAAGGACACCAGGAAAAGTATTGTAGACCTGCACCAGACTGGGAAGAGTGAATCTACAATAGGCAAGCAGCTTGGTGTGAAAAAATCAACTGTGGGAGCAATCATCAGAAAATGGAAGACATACAAGACCACTGATAATCTCCCACGATCTGGGGCTCCACGCAAGATCTCATCCCGTGGGGTCAAAATGATCATGAGAACGGTGAGCAAAGATCCCAGAACCACACGGGGGGACCTGGTGAATGACCTGCAGAGAGCTGGGACCAAAGTAACAAAGGTCACCATCAGTAACACACTACAACGGCAGGGAATCAAATCCCGCAGTGCCAGACGTGTTCCGCTGCTGAAGCCAGTGCATGTCCAGGCCCGTCTGAAGTTTGCCAGAGAGCACATGGATGATACAGCAGAGGATTGGGAGAATGTCATGTGGTCAGATGAAACCAAAGTAGAACTTTTTGGTATAAACTCAACTCGTCGTGTTTGGAGGAAGAAGAATACTGAGTTGCATCCCAAGAACACCATACCTACTGTGAAGCATGGGGGTGGAAACATCATGCTATGGGGCTGTTTTTCTGCCAAGGGGACAGGACGACTGATCCGTGTTAAGGACAGAATGAATGGGGCCATGTATCGTGAGATTTTGAGCCAAAACCTCCTTCCATCAGTGAGAACTTTGAAAATGAAACGAGGCTGGGTCTTCCAACATGACAATGATCCAAAACACACCGCCCGGGCAACAAAGGCGTGGCTCCGTAAGAAGCATTTGAAAGTCCTGGAGTGGCCTAGCCAGTCTCCAGACCTCAACCCCATAGAAAATCTGTGGCGGGAGTTGAAAGTCCGTGTTGCTCGGCGACAGCCCCAAAACATCACTGCTCTCGAGAAGATCTGCATGGAGGAATGGGCCAAAATACCAGCTACCTTTACCAGGTTTGTGTGCAAACCTGGTAAAGACCTATAGTAAACGTTTGACCTCTGTTATTGCCAACAAAGGTTATGTTACAAAGTATTGAGTTGTATTTTTGTTATTGACCAAATACTTATTTTCCACCCTGATTTACGAATAAATTCTTTACAAATCCTACCATGTGGATTCATGGATTTTTTTTTCACATTCTGTCTCTCACAGTTGAAGTGTACCTCTGGTGCAAATTACTGACCTCTGTCATCATTTTAGGTGGGGGAACTTGCACAATCGGTGGCTGACTAAATACTTTTTTGCCCCACTGTAGCAAAACTGAGACTTGCTGTTGAAATTGCACTTTTTCTTATATTAGGATATGTCAGGGATTAAATATGTAGTTGCATTGGATGTGTTGTGAATAATCTATTGTGAATGACATTGTTTTTATTTACATTTTGTAAAGCGTCCTAACTGTTTTTTGGCATTTGTAATCGAAGATAAGAGTATGCAACATCAACACACACACACAGAGGAAAGATCAATTGTATCTAATGTGGAATCTCCCTTGATTACCTATTATGTATTCACATTTAGGCGATGTCAAGCATAAACATGTTTTGCTATTCCACTGAGCAAATCCACTGGAGCAGCTGACAAGGTCAGGTACCTTCCTAAGGGGCATATTCATGGTGCTAAAATATACAGTAGACTGATTCTCGTTCGCCAATCCTAAAGAAAATGACCTCATGCAAATTAAAACTTGTAAATAAACAAAGAAAATCAGGTACTGTAATCTGTCTGTAGCAGCAAAGTTGCAGAGAGTGCTATCAGCTGGAACAGTTGCCTAACAATCTTTGCGCCCCCGGTTTTTCATCTAAACTTCATTAGTGAGACGGCCTTTGTTTGTATGTAATTGTGGCAGCGGTCAAATATTGTGAAATAATTAATCCGCTTTGTTGTGGCTTCAGCTGTCATTTCCTTTCATCAGGATTATACTTGAAAATATCAGGTCAACAGGGAACGAAAAAAGCAAGTTTGAGTTTGTGCTGGCATCAGAGAAAAACCACTTATCTACTTATTGATAATTTGTAAGGCAGTTTTATTCATGCAGAACTAAATTATTTTGATGTCATTTGTGTTTCGCACAAAGTAAATTTTTTGCTTGTTTTCGTGATAGTTGTGGAATATCTTATAGGATGGCAATTAAATTCTATCTTGGAGCAAAACTAACAACTCATTTGTTTTGGTGAATAACATTGAATAAAAATCTAGCATACTTACAAGGAAGCTCAGTGGGCTACAGTTGAATTTGGACTCATTTTAGCATTAAATTCCAAATAAATGTCAAACTCTCCACCTGCACTCATCCACAGCGACATGGTGTTGCTGTTCAATAGTTCAGAAGTAATTTGACTACACGGTCAATAGTACCATGTCCGCAAAAAGAAAAGAAAACTGAAAGTATTACTAGTGGTACTATAATGATGTTATGAAAGTGGGCCCAACCAAAAGGACTATTCACTCCATGATCATGAACAACAAGTATATTAGATATTTTACGTTTGGAAGCTTTACCTGCAGAGGAGTACCAAGTGACAGCTCCAGGATGCATGGTGGTCCAGTGGCAGTACTGTTGCCTCACAGCGTATGGTCCAAACTCTGGCTGGCACCTTTCTGAATACCTCCTCAAACAGTCTGAAAATATTAATGTTTGGTTAATTAGCTCTAAATTAGCCGTAGTTGAGGGTAGATAACGTGCTTTTGTTGCGTAGATTAAGTCGATATGTGACTTGCAGTCTACAAAGCACCTTAAGTGGTCAGTAAGATTGGAAGAGCGTTGTATAAACGTCAGTCCATGTTTTCCCTTTTAATGTTTCTTAAACTCTACACTTTCTCCCACTGTCACGAATAAGATGTTCTTTGGGGAAAGGCTCTTATGTAATGAGCCCTATCTAAATATCCGAGGAAAGATTTGCTCCAAAACTAGGCCAGTAAAATAATTACTCAGATGAATAAAAATGAAAAGAAATATGAGAGGGAAGAGAGAGAGAGGACCGGGGATAACACAAGAGCAGGGGCTGATGGGTTTGTTTGATATAAATTCAAAGTTATAAATAGATTTGAGAGTCACCCATTCTCTGCCCTTTATACACTCTGGGATTGAATTAATTTGGCTCAGAACATTACCCATTTTTGGATGTTTACCCTTTTTGTGAACTCCAGGCTTATAGCACTTTTAAAATTTTTGGGGGGGAGGTGTATTTAAAGCAAATAGCCTCGTATGTCTTCACAAACCTGAATCTGGAAAGCGGTCTACACAGCTGTTGCCTGCAACATGTGGACCGAGAGGATACCGCCAGAGCACCACTAATCATGTCAGTAACCATGGTGATATGAAGTCGAGCTGTACTGAGCATTCATCATCCTTTGAGCGCTCTCATCATCATCCATATAATCTCTCTCTCACTCTCACGTTGTCCTCATTCACACTTTTAGGCTGTCTTTGGCTCATTTCCACCCGCATACAGTAGAATGCTTTTCTTAATCAAACATCTGTTTTTTTAGGTCCAGGTCGTAAATTGTTTGGTTTTATGTTACCTTTAATCATATGTGTGACAGTAACACATGCCATGTTGACAATAGGTTTTCTGTTATTCTTCCTTTAGGTACACCCTTTAGAGAAGGTCAGGAGAAAGATCTGAAGGCAGCCTTGAAGGGGACCGATCCCTCCATTCCTCTGGTGTTTGTCAGTGGAAACCATGACCTGGGTAACACCCCCACTCCCAGCACAGTGGAGCAGTATTGCAGGGAGTGGGGGGATGACTATTTCAGCTTCTGGGTAAGCAGACACAAACCATAATTAGTAGTAGCAGCCTGTAGCAGTGGTTGTTGGATGAATGGAATATTATAATGACGGGTACCTGCGAACACCATCTCTGCTCTCACAGGATTAAGAATAGCAAAGGACCAAAAACCCTGCACCTGTTTTGGTGTGTGACATTAAATATGTTTTGGTTCTATTTTCCTCAGCATGTATAGCTAATGTCATTTAGACTACTTTTGTGCATTAGACTTCCCTGTACTTTGATATTGCAGTTAAAAAATATATGTATATCACGGTGTGGTCCAGTTTTTATGGTGGCCATTTAGACCTCTTTTACCAGAAGTTGTACAAGGGAGCTTTGTGATGATGCATATTTCAGTTATAGCAACTGTTTCTTGGTAACATAACAAACTTTGATGTGGTGCCATGGGCACACAGTTGGTAAACTTAAAAGCATTACTAATTAGGATTGCAAAGTTTTTTTAGAGTCTTATTAACATAAGACCAGAATGCATAGTATATGGACAGTATATGGTTCCTTAAAGGCCTTGCAATTTGGGACATGGCTAATGAGTTTTATACATGTAGTTTAAAATGCATGCCAGAGGTATTTTGCTAAAATTCTGCATGGTTGGAGTGTTTTTGCCACACCGCATTCACCAACATTTTTATTTTCAGCAGTTAGGTTTTGGATAATCTATAGGAATATAATATTAAATTGGGTGTAGGGACGGCAGATGAAATGGGAAATAATTCAAGTTGTTGTTTTCCTCTCTTGTTTTCTTTTTCTCACACTTTTGCCGTCTCAGGTGGGCGGAGTTCTCTGCCTGGTTCTGAACTCCCAGCTGTTCTTCGACGCCTCGGCCTGCCCTGAGCTGAGGGAGGCTCAGGAGGCCTGGCTGGAGGCGCAGCTGAGCAGAGCATCCTCCTCCTCTTCTACGGTAGGATGGCATGACCCCAGCGTGATTGAGCCTTTTTAAGCCATGTGGGCACATCATT
Organism: Astatotilapia calliptera; assembly: GCF_964374335.1. Classification (NCBI taxonomy): domain Eukaryota; kingdom Metazoa; phylum Chordata; class Actinopteri; order Cichliformes; family Cichlidae; genus Astatotilapia; species Astatotilapia calliptera. Next base: position 21,462,148 of record NC_137429.1, on the reverse strand, counting down.
TGAATTTCTGTCTTTAGAGATCTTGTGATGTAATCAACGCTCACATCTGTCTCCATTTAGGAACCTAAACCCAAACACATCCTGATATTTCAGCACATTCCCCTGTACCTAAAGAGTCCTGATGAAGAGGATGACTACTTCAACCTGCAGAGGACAGTCAGGCAAAACCTGCTGGACAGGTTCAAGAAAGCAGGTAGGAGACCAGAATACAGAAAATTATGGGGGTTTTCTGATTTCCTCTGGTTAAAAATTGGCAGCCTAGTTCAGGTTTGTGCATTTGGTTAGAATTAGAAGTCGCAGAATAGATAAATCAATTTTACTATCTTAAATGTCAAGCATCTCTGGCTTCCACAGCTCTGAAATAAGAGCATTATTATTTGTTCTTTTCTTTTCTTTTAGAATAATGGATTTAGGCCAATGTGAGTGGTCTTAAGTTTCTTGTCTTAATACGCCTTAGCTGCTATTCCTATTAAACCTGTTCATTTTAAGCATATCTCACTGAAGCACAGTTAAGATCCCAGCCCAGAGGATTAATATGTCATTATCCAGCAGCCTCAGGAAGAGCTGTTGGCACACACACACACACACACACAATGCAGACATAATTGAATTAATTATTCCATTCACTTCCTATAAGGAGAATAAATCCTTAATCAATCCATTGTTGTAAGCTTATAAGAGAACGATACAAAAGTAGTGGGCAAAAAAGAAAAAAATAACCCTCCCTCAAGGACAACACGTCTTTAGGCAGAATCTCAGCGAAGGTGCGTCAGCCAGCTTTGCGCTGCTGACTGACAGCAGCCACCACTCAGTGCCGAGCTTTTCAATCATGCATCAAGGTGACAGACGGTGGATGGTTTTAATTTCATTATCCATCCATTATTTCTGCACATATTTAACCATGTTGGCCCGTCTTGGTCTGATGACCCTTCTCTCTCATAATTGATCTCTCCTCCAGGGCAACACTGCTTAAAATTTTAAAGGGCAGTCTCTACAAGCTTTTTCTTATCATGAGCAGGAGGGTATTGCTGTAGAATGAGCTGGTGCCCTTTTTCTTACCCGCACTCTTGTGCCCTGCTAGCAATTATAAACACGGGCCACATACAGAGCAAGCGCTCCATGAACTACGAGCACATAGATTCATACTGACAACAGACGTGCAGACGTGCTGATTTTTAAATATATGGTATGATTTTCTCAGGCGCTTAAGTGCGATGTGTGATACTCCTTTATTACAGCAAGGCAAAGAATACTCAGTATCCATGTTTCCTCTGACTCTTATCTATACTCTTATCATGAGTATAAGCCTTTTTCCCTTCTTCAGATGAATGCGCTGTCTGAGAATTTTTCAGGTCAGGGGTCTCAAGGGGTATTTTCAGTAATCAGTCTGAAGTCAGATTGTTGTATAAGAAAGATGAACTATAGATATGTGTCTGATCTAAAAAAAAAACGAAAAAATCTGGTTTTCCAGATTGGAGAACAAGATGGCTGCTAGGGTGCAGACACACAGCTTGGCAGGTCCTGTGCGTTTGCCAAAAAACCATCTAAAAACCCCTGGATCTTGACATCAACTTGTCTTTTTGTTTTTATACATTTTTATCTTCTGTGGAGTTCGACATGTCCAAGAAAGCTGGATAATTATACCACTTTCCCAGCCAAATGGAGTCAACATCTTTTGTTCACAAGATTCTTGGATTGTGGTCATGCTAGACCACCCCCAGGTAAACATGAACAATCAAATATACCACGTCTGTCGCTGGAGATTCTGAAACTTGTTCTGATGCTACTTTTGGCTGGTGATATAGAACTAAATCCTGGACCTAATTCAAACATCAGTGATTTGGACTGGCTACAACTAATTAGCCTAGTTAGCCTAGGCCTGCCTGGGCCTCCATTTCAGCTTCCTGGGCCTCCATTTCAGCTGCCTGGGCCTCCACCTCGGCTGCCTGGGCCTCCACCTCAGCTGCCTGGGCCTCCACTTCGGCTGCCTGGGCCTCCACTTCGGCTGCCTGGGCCTCCACTTCGGCTGCCTGGGCCTACATTTCGGCTGCCTGGGCCTACATTTCAGCTGCCTGGGCCTACATTTCAGCTGCCTGGGCCTACATTTCAGCTGCCTGGGCCTACATTTCAGCTAGCTGGGTTTTCACCTCAGCTGCTCGGGCCTCCACCTCGGCTGCCTGGGTTTCAATCTGGGCTGCCTGGGCCTCCAACTCAGCTGCCTGGGCCTACATTTCAGCTAGCTGGGTCTCCACCTCGGCTGCCTGGGTCTCCACCTCGGCTGCCTGGGTTTCCAACTCGGCTGCCTGGGTTTCAATCTCGGCTGCCTGAGCTTACACCTCAGCTGCCTGGGCCTCCACCTCAGCTGCCTGGGCCTCCACCTCAGCTGCTCAGGCCTCCACCTCAGCTGCCTGGGCCTCCACCTCAGCTGCCTGGGTCTCCACCTCAGCTGCCTGGGTTTCAATCTTGGCTGCCTGGGCCTACACCTCAGCTGCTCGGACCTCCACCTAGGCTTCCTGGGCCTCCACCTCGGCTGCCTTGGCCCCCAACGCGGCTGCCTGGGCCCCCACCTGCTGTACCCAAACTACAGTCTCCAGTAAAGGGTTTCTCATCATTAAATGCTCATAGCATTGTCAACAAAAGGACAAGAAATCCTGCTATTAAAATTTACAGAGGAACAAAGATCTGCAAGACATTTAATCAGGCTAAACTAATCTGGGACACTAAAAATAAACCAAAGGGGCTTCTATGTGGACACATTAACATTCGCAGTATGTTACCAAAGCATGAGCAACTGGAACATATTCTAAGCAATTCCAATATTTCTATTTTGGGTATCTCTGAATCTTGGCTCACAAGTTCTTCTTCTGAGTCTGCGGTTGTCTTTCCAGAATACACAGTATTCAGAAGGGATAGAATTGGAACAAGAGGAGGAGGAATACTTGTGTATGTAAAAAAACACCTGGATTGCTCTTTACTTAGTTCACCAATAGATGTCGAAATAGAACATATTTCTGTTAAAATCACTCTTTCCCCAGAAATGTCATTTACGTTGATCTGTTTATATCGCCCTCCTTCCGCAAAGAATATTTTTTATGAACAACTACAGATATTACTTAAATATCATGCTATAAATAATAAGTCTAATGAAATAATTGTAATGGGAGATTTTAATGTCAACTGGGACTGTGAAAAGGACAGAAAAACACTCAAGGACATAATGGAGACTTTGAACTTTACTCAACACATTGAACAACCCACAAGAATAACAAGACACTCTAAAACTAAAATAGATCTGGTTTTCAGTAATAAGCCCGAGCGAATTATTAAATCTTATAATTTTATCACTGGTATTTCAGACCACAATTTTATATTATTTTCTTGAAAACTTATAAAATCACGGGTTAAGAATGACTTTCAAAGTTCATCTAATAGGAGATCCTTTTATGAATTCATACCAAGAAGTCAGCGACAAAATGTAGCAGAAGCATTAGCATCAGTTAACTGGGAGCCTTTATTGTGTAGTGATGATCCACAATTCTGCATATGTTATATCAACATACTCCATTAGAGGTCGACAAAAAATAAAGACAACATCTAATTTGCCCTGGTTAAACAAAGAGTGCAAGAATTTAATGAAAACAAGAGATCAATTACTAAAGCAGTTCCTGAAAACAGGTCTAACTCTGGATAGACAGAGATTTACTTCAATGCGGAATAAAGTAACAAGAAGTTTGAGACAGGCCAAAGCAAAATTTTATATAAATATAATTGAAAGAGCCAAAGGTAATGGTAAAGTTATCTGGCAACACTTAAATAAATTACTTGGCCGTCATTCAAACAAAAGCAAAAATACAATTGAACTTTATGTAAATAACTCTATTGTTAGAGAGCCTCTATCTATTGTCAGTAACTTAAACACTTTCTTTATTTCATCTGTTAAGGAGATCAGTCAGAGCTTTGACTCAGTTGTATGCTCTGATAATGTGAATGATGTTGGTCAAAATTTGTTCACCGTCACTCATATTTCAGACACTGAAGTTGCTAAACTAATTACAGGTTTAAAACAATCAAAAGCACTTGATGTATATGGTATTAACACAAACTTCCTAAAGGAACATATGGATTTGCTTGTACGTCCAATAACTCATGTTTTGAATATGTCTTTCAAACACTCCATTGTTCCAACAGATTGGAAAATTGCTGCAGTTACACCAATTCTCAAAGCAGGTGTGAAGACTGACATTGCTAATTATCGCCCCATAAGCATACTCCCGGTCGTATCTAAAATGGCTGAGAAGTGGGTGGTTAAACTCCTCACTGCTCACCTAGAAAACACCCAACCCTCATTACATCCGTTGCAGTTTTGCTTTCGGGCACATCACTCCACAGATACTGCCCTGTGTATGTTAGTGGAGAACTTGAAGAGCTTGCTGGACAAGCGTCCCTGTGTTGGAGCTGTATTTTTAGATCTGAAGAAGGCTTTCGACTCTGTAAACCATCAGATATTGTTGTCCAGATTGACTCAGTTTAATATCTCCAGTCAGGCTCTTCAGTGGTTTGCCTCATATCTCTCACACAGGAAACAGTGTGTGGTGTTAGATGGGGTTAAATCTCCATATTTAGACTGTGATACAGGGGTTCCTCAAGGATCTGTTCTTGGGCCCTTATTGTTCTCTCTTTTTATCAATAACTTACCTGAAGTCTGTCCAAATATATTTACTCAAATGTATGCGGATGATGCAGTTATATATACGCAAGCAAATAGTGTCCAGCAGGTGGCAAAAGATCTTACAGCTGCTTTAGCATTAATGCATAGCTGGCTGGAGGACTCATGCCTAATGTTGAACACCTCAAAAACTGTCTGTATGTAGTTTTCAAAACGCCCCTTAAACTTGAAGCAGTCAAACATATTCCTGGATGGAGTAGCGCTTGAATTAGCTCCAGAATTTAAATATCTTGGGGTCATTCTAGACCCAACATTATCCTTCAAGAGTCACATAAATAGTGTCCCAGGTACTTAAATTTAACAATTGAAATTTTAATCATATACGTAATAATTTAAATATGAATGTTGCAAAAACTTATTTTTACTCAATGATCATCTCTCATATGGACTATTGTTTGACGTCCTGGTCACTTGCTTGTCCAACAACACTTAAAACTATTGAAAACATTTATAAAAGAAGTTTAAAACTACTTGACAAAAAACCGACTTCCCACCACCACTGTCATGTGTTAAAAAAAACATAAATTACTGAACTTCAATAACTTAGTGAAACTTAAAAGAGTGTGTTTAATATACAGTGGGGCAAAAAAGTATTTAGTCAGCCACCAATTGTGCAAGTTCCCCCACCTAAAATGATGACAGAGGTCAGTAATTTGCACCAGAGGTACACTTCAACTGTGAGAGACAGAATGTGAAAAGAAAATCCATGAATTCACATGGTAGGATTTGTAAAGAATTTATTCGTAAATTAGGGTGGAAAATAAGTATTTGGTCACCTCAAACATGGAAAATCTCTGGCTCTCACAGACCTGTAACGTCTTCTGTAAGACGCTTTTCTGTCCCCCACTCGTTACCTGTATGAATGGCACCTGTTTGAACCCATCATCTGTATAAAAGACACCTGTCCACAGCCTCAAACAGTCAGACTCCAAACTCCGCCATGGCCAAGACCAAAGAGCTTTCGAAGGACACCAGGAAAAGTATTGTAGACCTGCACCAGACTGGGAAGAGTGAATCTACAATAGGCAAGCAGCTTGGTGTGAAAAAATCAACTGTGGGAGCAATCATCAGAAAATGGAAGACATACAAGACCACTGATAATCTCCCACGATCTGGGGCTCCACGCAAGATCTCATCCCGTGGGGTCAAAATGATCATGAGAACGGTGAGCAAAGATCCCAGAACCACACGGGGGGACCTGGTGAATGACCTGCAGAGAGCAGGGACCAAAGTAACAAAGGTCACCATCAGTAACACACTACAATGGCAGGGAATCAAATCCCGCAGTGCCAGACGTGTTCCCCTGCTGAAGCCAGTGCATGTCCAGGCCCGTCTGAAGTTTGCCAGAGAGCACATGGATGATACAGCAGAGGATTGGGAGAATGTCATGTGGTCAGATGAAACCAAAGTAGAACTTTTTGGTATAAACTCAACTCGTCGTGTTTGGAGGACGAAGAATACTGAGTTGCATCCCAAGAACACCATACCTACTGTGAAGCATGGGGGTGGAAACATCATGCTATGGGGCTGTTTTTCTGCCAAGGGGACAGGACGACTGATCCGTGTTAAGGACAGAATAAATGGGGCCATGTATCGTGAGATTTTGAGCCAAAACCTCCTTCCATCAGTGAGAACTTTGAAAATGAAACGAGGCTGGGTCTTCCAACATGACAATGATCCAAAACACACCGCCCGGGCAACAAAGGAGTGGCTCCGTAAGAAGCATTTGAAAGTCCTGGAGTGGCCTAGCCAGTCTCCAGACCTCAACCCCATAGAAAATCTGTGGCGGGAGTTGAAAGTCCGTGTTGCTCAGCGACAGCCCCAAAACATCACTGCTCTTGAGAAGATCTGCATGGAGGAATGGGCCAAAATACCAGCTACTGTGTGTGCAAACCTGGTAAAGACCTATAGTAAACGTTTGACCTCTGTTATTGCCAACAAAGGTTATGTTACAAAGTATTGAGTTGTATTTTTGTTATTGACCAAATACTTATTTTCCACCCTGATTTACGAATAAATTCTTTACAAATCCTACCATGTGGATTCATGGATTTTTTTTTTTTCACATTCTTTCTCTCACAGTTGAAGTGTACCTCTGGTGCAAATTACTGACCTCTGTCATCATTTTAGGTGGGGGAACTTGCACAATCGGTGGCTGACTAAATACTTTTTTGCCCCACTGTATAAAGTCTTACACTCCCTTGCTCCACCACCACTAAAGCAGTTCATTAGGCATAAAGAAAGCTCAGACAGGACCACTCGAGCTTCAATCCGAGGAGACTTGTTTATACCCCACAGACGGACAGCATTTGGGCAGAACGTCCTCTCTGTCAAGGGAGGCCATCTGTGGAACGGTCTTCCTCAACCCATTAGAGAATGCTCTACACTCAATTTGTTTAAGGCAAAGGTTAAAAACTGGTTATGGACAAATCAAGTGTGTGATCATGTATGAGTTGTATAGTTTTAATGTTTTATTTGGGAACAGAATGGTGCGTATGTGTACGTTTGGTGATGGAGTTTTTATTATGAATGAATGATGAATTTTTATGAATTATTATGTCTATTTTTTATGCTTGAGGACAACAGATGGAAATTAGCCCTTGACTATAATCTGGTATGTTTACATTCATGTAATTTTTTTTTTTTACATTTATGTTCATTAACATGCACTGTCCTAAATAAATAAATAAATGTATGCATAACAATTAAGTCGATCTCTGCTCTGAACATATCTGTGAATGTGTTCTTTCTCCTGCTCACATGGAGAGATTTGATTTGATGTACTTTAGAAATATCCTTCATTTTGACATATTTATGAAGATTCTAAGTCATTCTGACTATAAGATAAGAAAACACATAGCCATGTTATTATTTCTATTAGTTCTTGATAGATGTGCTAAAAATATAAGTCCCAACATTGGAATCAGAGGATTTAGCAAAAAGCAACTCTTTCATAATAGAAATTAGACAGTTATTGATGAAGAACACACTTTTTTCCATTTTGCTCTCCTCTAATCTCTCTCACTTTAACGGTCTCCTTCCTCCAAGAAGTGACTGATGCTGTAATGTCTGTACTTAGAGTCTGCTGGAGTCTGTCCTGCAGGCATGCTTGTAAAAGAGACTGACTGTGATCACTGAGGCTCCATGTCAGTTTGTGATAGAGCTGCTACTGTGCATTTGTGTCATGGATACTGTAGTCATTAGGGTCACTACCAGGGCAGAAAATAACAGGCACTGGAAAGAGGACAGTGTCTAAGTGAGCTCCAATTGTTCAGATGGCAGAATTTTCAACATTATCCCAGCTAAACATCAACATTACTGTTGTGAGCATGTTAGAAAGCTAATGTTAGCATTTACTGCGCATAGCTGTGCCTATAATAGTCTTGTTTTATATTTGATTGATGACTGGCGACCTGTCCAGGGTGCATCCCGCCTCTCGCCCTATGACAGCTGGGATAGGCTCCAGCCCCACATGACCCCGATAAGGATAAGGGGAAGAAGATGGATGGATAGATTTATTATTTATTTTAACAAACTTTTAAATTGTTTGCTTAGTCTGGGTTCGGGTTGTGGAAGCAGCAGTCTAAGAGAGAAGCCAACACATCTCTCCTGGGCCACCTTCTCCAGCTCTTCTGGTGGGGACAGTGAGTTGTTCCCAAGCCACAGATGGATGGACGGAAAAGCAAAACAATGTAGTATTATAGTGGTCCCTCGTTTTTAAAATTATTATGTTTTAAGGCTGTAAAACCCCTCACAACACTTTATACACTTTTCTCAGACAGGCATGAAAATTTTCATTCTTGTTTAAACACTCAAACTTCAAACCTTTGTAGAAAAATAAGCCCAGTATTATAGAATGAAACCAAAGATCAAACCCTGTTTTAGGTCCAAAACATGCGACTAGAGCAGCTGCTAGAGAATTCAACATTAATGAATCACTGGTACGGAGGTGGAAGAAGCAAGAAGAATGAGTTGAGTAAAGTTTGACTTACCTGACTGTTTTGTTTCGCTTAATGCACCTTATGGTCCGAAAAATACAATAACTTCTACTTTCCTTTAGCATGTCCAGAATCCCAACTTTTTGTGTGCAATGGTTAGCATCTTCCTCCACCGTTTTGGGTGCTACCACGGGTCCTTTGACTGTGCAAAACATTTCGCCGACATTGTTGTGTTTGTTGGGGAGAAAACTTACAAGCATACAGTGCAGCACTTCAAAGTCACACTGCTAGCGATTGAAGATTTATGTAAATTTCACAAGCTGAACACATTCTGTACTGTACAGGAGACACAGCACGAGATTGATTGATTGACAATGGTCTACAGCCAATCGGGATGCAGAACACAATGCACTGTAAAAAAACAAAACAAAAGGCATGCAAAATTGCACACAAACAAAAAAAAATCTACGAAAGGTGAACCACGTTATAGCAAGCGACTAAAATATTATTAATAAAATATTTAGTAGCATAATAGTATTTAGTAGCATTTTGCGAACTTGATATTTCTGCCTCAAAATGAGTGAACTGTTGGAAATTTCCTGCAGGGCCAACAAATAATTAAACACCCCAGTGGAGCGAGTTCAAAATGGATATAAACGACTGTCAGATCATCACACTATATGATTAACACATACAAAAGAAAAAAAGAGAGCTTGGGAAACTGTGTTACTACTCTTCCTGTCTGTTAGTTGACGGGCCATGTTTCCTCTCTTGTGTGATAAATTATGTCTCTTTTTGACGTAGATCTGCTATGATCAGTTTTTTCCCCCCTCTTTGTAGTGCGTTATTAACACATCTTACCCCTCCCCTTATGGTTTTTCCTTACTGCTACACTGTGTGATCTGAGGCTTCCAGATGTGCTTTGCACTCTGGTGATCATTACTGTCATAACAGTAAAGGGCAGCATCATTAACCTCAGGCACACACACACACACAAAAAACACACTTCTCTCCCATGCCTCTCTCTCGCTCTCTCTGAGGAATTTATACTGAGGTACAGCTCAGCTTTGACACAGAAAGCAAGGACGCCATTTTTCTTCTGAAATTTTCATTAAGTGAGCAGTTGGAAATGATGAGTTTCTTGCTAGAGCCAGCACTCGCTAGCTCTAGCAAGAAACTAGCTCTGACTAGCTAGCTTTGCCTTGGAAGACAGGAAAGCAGCTGAAGTATTGCATGTTTTATTTAGAGCTGGAAAACTTTTAATGAGTGATGTTTGATTGTATTAGTAACACAAACTTTGCTGGAAAACTTGGATATTCTTAGTTAAGGTTATTCTTCTTGGGTGCTTGTTTCCAAGTTCATCCATCCATCCATCCATTCGCTACCGCTTATCCTTTTCAGGGTCGCGGGGGGCGCCGGAGCCTATCCCAGCTGTCATAGGGCGAGAGGCGGGGTACACCCTGGACAGGTCGCCAGTCTGTCGCAGGGCTAACACATAGGGACAGACAACCATTCACACTCAGATTCACTCGCACATTCACACCTAGTGGCAATTTGAATTATCCAATTAACCTATCCCCACAAGCTGCATGTCTTTGGACGGTGGGAGTTCCAAGTTCATATTTGAGCCAAATAGCAGTTTGGCAAGAATGAAGATGTTGACTTGGACAGCTTTTTCTCTCTCTCTTTCTCCCTTCTTGTAATTCTGAACTACAGGCCTTGTAATAGGATCACTGGATGTTAGGCAAAGGTCTCTTTGGCATCAGCTCACTCCTTAAAAGCACACATCCTGTGTGTAACAGATTTCTCCGACCACTCCAAAGGCGTCTTTTTGTGGCGTCTGCTGGGTTCAGCACTTGTGATGTTGTTATTGCTGCCGCTGTGTTTTCTGCAGCCCCCAAACCACTCAGTAGCATATGATGGAAAGAGCGATTATAGTCCCCTGCAGACAAAGAATCTCATTTAATAGATTTTAGAGCTTTTTGTCGTCTTTCTCCCCGCTTCGTCATCTCACAGAACATGTGTGCTTGTGGTTGTTGAGCAACTATTTTTTATTTTCGGCACAGTTTGTGTGTCTGTGTATGTGTGTGATTTATGCATATAAATTAGTGTGCAGTGGTTTGTTTTTCTATGCGTGACATATTGTACATTAAGTATCTATACGTTATCTCAGCAGCACAGATGCACATGGGAAAGGTGCAGCACCAATTAGTCTTCTTCTGGCTCATCAGAGCGAGGAGTTCCACACTGGGAACTGTTAAGTGCGTTCCAGCTTGTATTAATGATACCCTGTCTCAGTGATGACGCCCTCTGGACTAGTATTGAGAAATTCCTGTTTTTAATTGCATAAGCAATTACTATGGTTTGTGATTTTTACAGTGATTTGGTTAATATTAAATCATGCATTTAAATGTGAGCTCACTCTCTCTATTTAATATGTTTGGAGTTTTGCAACATAGTCATTTCAAAAGTACAGATAAATTAAGTCTGGAGTTTTTTGTGGCTTTGGAGACTTTTCATTAAAATTATGAAACAAAACAAGTTGGACACACTGCTCTTATGTTTTTATCTTCTATTATGGCATACCTGGTTGAACACCTTTTCACTACGATTTAGTTTCAGTTCATTGGTAGTAATTGGGCAAAACCTTAAAACTATGAGGCAACTCCTTTAGACTTAAGCCATAAAGGTTTCTGGACTGGTCATTGACCATCTGACAACCACCGGTCACTAGGGACAAATGTTAACCAGCGATTGGTTGCAAACTGGTTGCTGGAAATTGCTGCCAGCCACTGTAAATTCGATTGCTAAACCCCTATCAATGTAGGCCTAGAGACTAGTCAGTGGACCTCTTGGTAATCACTGGTCAAAGAAGTTTGTATTCCAGCTGGGGAGTGGTTGCTGATCGCAAAAAGGTAAACGGTACTGTACATTTGCTTCGGTTGCTAGTAGGTTGCCACAGTTACGAATAGTTTTCATCAAATATGCCAAGTTGACTGCAAACACTTGGCAGCTACTTGCCAAGCTATGGTAAAACTGTGAAAAATGCACAACAAATCGGAACTGGAGAACACTAACCTTCTGAGTTTAAATGTTTAGACCTAACACTCTCCATTTGCATGAGATGTTCATATTAGGGATATCTGCTCACACAGCCAAGATACCAAAAACAGTGAAATATCTTAGAGTAGTCTGGAGCCTCAGCTTTTGGCTAATAAGCATTACTTTGTGATCATTAGTATAAGTTTTATATGCACATCATGTTTAGGACAAGCAGGGGCCTAAATACTTAATACCTTAATTTAACCTTACTGTTCATTTTGGACTAGTATCAGTATGTTCATTGATGTCTGCATATCTGTATATCTTTAAGTGTGGTCTGTGTATCTGTACACTATGTCAAAGTACCTCACTTTTGCTTCTTTTTCTTTCTTTTTTCCTTTTTTCCACAGTACATAAATCCAGCGCAGACAGAATTAGATACTGCAAGTAGAGAAAGAAAGGCATGCAAAAATTGTAGGCTTTTACACTCATCGAGGATGTTGAATTTAGAGAAAACAGGTTTTACGCACACCCAGAAACTCCTCAGAGAAGATTGAATTCCCATCGCCGGGGTCTGTTGTCTACTTTTCAGCGGCAAGTGGAGTATCAAAATCCCAGCAGTGCTCTCAGCCTCGCCTCTCCTTATAGATGGAGTACTGTAATTAGATTTCTTTGCTCTCCTTCTTCTCTCTCCTCCTGCAAGGTTTATATTCTACATTAAGGATGAGCTCACTTACACACTGGGATGGATGAATGTACAGACACACTTCTCTGCTGCCTTTGTTCACCTCCAAACCTGTTTACGTGTAGAGGGGGAAAAAATAACCCAACAAAATTAAAATACAGAATTTCATTGGAATTCCCAGCATTACTAGCGGCTGAAGAGTTGTACAATAGGTAATTAGAAGCAAAGATAAGCAGTGTATTGCTCTGCATAGCCTCTCTGTCTTTCACAGTCTCTCTCTCTTGCCGTTGGTTGTCTTTATCAGCAAGGGTTTTACTCTGTTCAAAAGTGAAGACACATTTATCACCCACTGGGAATTTGATAAGAGGGCATGGTTAAGCCTTTAACCCCATTGTTTTAATCATGAGCCTGAGTAATGCTCTGCCTTTTCTGTTTCTTGCTCTCTTAGTCTGTCTTTGTCTCTTTTTCTAACGCATCCAAAGGTGGAAGTTGTTAAGGATGTAGCACTGGGATTTCAGAATGAATACCAGGGCTGCATAGGTCAAGATGTATCATTTCAGGTACTACTGCACTGAAACAGAATCCAGGAAAGGTAGTGCTAATAGCATAGTGAATGGTAGAACTACTAATAAAGGGCAGACTCTTTTGACTTGTCAGTGGACGCTTCAGCTAAAAATTGTGTTTAGCACTGATTATTTGTGCTGAGCTACCATAGGCTTTCATGTCACCCCAGTGCTGCTGCTCTGTGAAGCTGTGGGAAGTGAGTTCCCACTATTAAATTCCATTCTTTTGAATTCTTTTGGTGACAGAGAAAGACTGGACTCAGAGTGGTCAAGCTCATAAAATAATCTTTATTTTACATTTCCAGAAATGGAGGCCTGAACACACGAACACACACGCTCAGGTCTGAATTCTTGCCAGCTAAATCCGTATATATATTTCTGCACTGCGTCACACCGACACACAGATTACTTAGTTCCGCTTTTCTATACTTCCTGTTTCTGCACAAGACGTGCAGTCTACTCTGTGACTTTTGGCCTACATTCTAACTCACAAGGGCGCTTTCCTACACTGGGCTCTATAAAACAATATAAACAGAAAATAAGCATTAAGAATATATGTTTATTTCCCCCTTTTAGCTAATAAAATTAGTTAACCTAATTAACTGACTTCCTCAATAACTACTGTGAACTAAAAACAGATATAATTAGCTTTTTCTGGTAAAAGGTCCTAGATTATTTTTGTCAATCTTTGGAAACGGCCTCTATAGAGTTAACCCATTTCCTCTTTAAAACTTACTCCTGGTTTCTTCTCCCCCTTTAACGGGTAGAGCATATCCGGCCTGAACACTGTGTTTGGGCAATTTACATAACATAGAAATCCTGCAAACTATTACTAAAGTCCCTCTCATTACTCTTCATTACTTTTATACTCACATTATAACCTCTGTCTAACGAGCTTTTAATTTTCTATACAACCTAAACAACAAATTTTCTGAGAGGTTTCTCTGTGCTTCTTTTGACTTCCCCTTTCTGGTGGTTGGTTCCTGGATTCTCGCCAACCCCTCCGTGGTTTTGCTGTGGTTCTGGAATCAGGAGGACAGGAGAAAAAACACCTCTCTCTGCTACGCCTCAATAATCAAATATGTTCATCAATTGTTCTGTTAACTTTTCAAAGTGAGTTCAAAATATCATGTTCTGGGCTCTATCATTCATATATATATATATATATATATATATATATATATATATATATACACACACAGATGCAAAAGTTACAGTTAATGACAATGGACGGTTGAACAAATAACGGCTGGCTGCGTCCACTGTTGGTAGCTGATTTTTTTTTTTTCAAGTTTGGGTTTTATTTTATTAAGTTATTGCTCTCCCTCCTTGAGAATTGGCAGCATCAAAGTCTTTCAAGTGACTTTCATCAACCATTTAGCAATTCCTGCACCTAATCTGAAGCTGTCTGTGTTCACCCTGTGATAGACTAGCTACCTATTAAGGGTGTGCCCTACCTTCCTTTTGCCCTAAGAGAGGTGGGATAGACTCCATCCCCACTGAATTGGGGCAAGCAGTTAATAGGGAATATAGATGGATGGGTGAATGCATGCACTTGGGTCATAGAAACTGCACTTATAGACTCGGTCAAATCTCTTACAGGTTAAATTTGCCCCAAAAGCCATTTAAACCCCTTTTTGCCCAGCACGTTCTAATTTTATGTGCACAGTTTCAGTTCAGTTTAATTCAGTTTTATTTCTGTACCACAAACTCCCAAACACCGTCACCTTTAAGGGCTTTATTTGTCCGGTAATAACTCTACAACAATACATTGAAACCCCAACAATCACACTTGGTGATAATGGGAGGAAAAACTGCACCAGCGCAGCAATGCAAAACAAGACGTTCTCTTGTTTTTTGGCTGTCGATTGGCTCTTGAGTGACGGGGGTAGGACAGAGGTTTGCCATCAGTTTCTAACCAGGAACCAGGATCGATTGTCACACACATTGCATGTATAACAGCAATCGCTGATTAATGGTGACTGCGTGCCTCCAGTGTCACCAGGTCTACACTCTCCTCTGTGGTTGTGTCAGGGAGGACACCTGGGAGCTTTAGCTGATGGTGTCCAATTGAAAATGTAGATACATCAGCAAACCCAAATGTCTTGTCTCTAATCATGCTGTTCACCAAACCTTTGTTTATTGCATTCTCTTTCATTCACCACAAGTTTTCTTCTTCCTTGCATGCGTTTGCGTGTTCTTTTTCTTGTTTTGTTTTAATCCCGTGCCAGTGTGTAGCTGGAGGACACAGGGAAGGGGATGCTTCGTGGTGACTAATGGCTCAGAGTGATTTATGGGGAACCAGAGCTGTAAGATGCTTCTCCATGCTACATCATTTTGTATCCCTCTGTCATGCAAATTATCAACAGCTTCTGTTTCATGATGAATTATTTCCCAGACCTGCACTTTAATGACAACCGCCCTTCAATACAAGCGCGCATGTTGGATGTTCACTCCTACGCATTGCCATTCTCACAGATGTGCAGATGACAGCTTTGTTCAGAACTACATTCGGAGTTTGTGTCAAAAGAGAACGAAGGAGAAATGGGAGAAAGGTTGGAAGAAAAATGATTCTCTTGGAGGTTTTAACCAATGGGAGGCGATTGAGTGGCAAATGGGAACTTGGCTCGCAATTAGCGAATCCAATCTTGTAACCTGCAAATAACCAGTGATCAAGAGATGAAAGGGAGATGATGGAAAGCAAGAAGGGGATGAAGAGGAGGAGCGATTGATAGAAAGATCATAAACATCAAACCTAATTAGTGTGCACTGATGTTTCCTTACCTCTTTTATTCCATTATTACGCGGTCAGCATCTTATTAACATTTTAAAAGCACAAGGCTCTTCAGAATATTCAGATGGATCTAACCAAATAAGTAGCTCAGGTGATTACAGCATAGACGAGTCATAGCACAAAATACAGTGCATATTGGAATTCCAGTCTCCTTCCTGTGCATTTTTCTGCAACCCCTTCAAATTTGCATTCAATATGTTTTCATCACTCCGGCTGCTTACTCTGAGCATTTCCTGCACAGTCCATCCCCCACCTCTCTGTCTCCCCCCATCCTCCCCACACTCCCCACATCCGTCTGTCAAACCAGAGTCCAGTCTCCACACGGGAGTCTTTATCACAAAGAAAAGCACAAAAGACGTGGTGCTGTTTGAAGACTGACAGGTAAATGGGATTTCCACAGAGACCGAGACAAGACTTGAAATTATCAGCACAAAGAGCCTGTGTTTTCATGAGGGCACCCACTTAGCAAGAGAAGGAAAGAATGCAGCAAAGCATGGCAAACAGACAAAAAAAAAGTGGTGAAATTGGACCTAATGTTCCTATAGTAAATGCAATACTGCTATTTAACATCCTTTGAATGCTTACTGCTCTTCCTGTCACCATATAGCTTCACGGGAAACTCAAGACAATTCGACTGAGCACAGTTTTATGTTCTATTTGTGGCTGAATGGGTTTAGTGTGGTATTGTCAGTGGAAGAAGGAGGATTTTTGTTCCCAATATATCTCAATGCCTAGAGCCATGGCACCAGCTAAGGGTTTACATCCTACCAGGCCACCCACGCCAATTTAACTTCGAGGCACTTCGGATAACAATCAACAGAAGGTGATACGCAACTTTGATTGGAGTGAAAGGAAGTGGAATCAGTAGCGCATTGTATTTTGTCATTGTCAAATCAAGACCATTTGCTCAGAAGAGTGCCAGCTGTCATTATCCTGGAGACAGCAGTAGCCAAATGCAGTGTCTGGAAGTTCAAAAGCTCTCCAGTTTTTATTACAGCAGAGGATTGCGGCTCTTGTTTGCTATGGCGTCCCCATTCTGGTTGAAGGTGGACAATTCATGAAATCAACTGCTGTGTTATTTTTTAAGACTGCCTGTAAATTCATTGCTGGAGATTTGAAACACTGTAGCTTCCATTTCTGGAGTATGTTTTCAGGCATTATGTGGAGCTCCTATTTGGCCGTTGTAGAGACTATTCAATCTATCATTTTTATCTTTTTATCTGTGTAGGTTTGCAGTCATATAGGTCATGGTTGTCTCAAAAAATAAAAGAGAGATGGTTTCAGAAAGTATGAAAGGCTTTCTATGTCCACCTGGATAGGGCGTTATTAAACCTATAATAGTGGTGGCCTATGACACCATTATCAATTATAATGCAATCGCAGCAGGTAGCACGTCTTCAAGAAAGTTCTAAAGAAGTTAATTTATCTTCAACTTAAAAGCACTTGAAATCAACATGTAGGGTTGGTCAGACATGAATTGAAAACGGCTTGTCTTGTTGGCTTTGATCACTAAGAAAAAGGCATGTGAGGCAAGTTGTACAAGGGTAGTTCATGAACACTATTGCCTACCAAATCCACAAGTACACTAAGGTCTGAGGAGTGTAAATTTCATCATGGGACAGCAAGCATGAGCGTTCCTGCACATATCCATGTTCCTGCCTGACCGTGCACTCTCATCCACGGAGACTTTATTTTACAATTCAACAGCTACACATGCACCCCAGGCAATGAACTTCAAAGTTTAATAGGAATGACTAGTCGGTCATGGTTTCCCAGCTCTCCGTGGATGTGTCAGCGACAGAGTATAATTAAGGTTTAAATCAGGACTGGTAGTTGAGACATAACACACTCATAGTGGTAGAAGAAACTGTTGCCACATGTACACCATAGCCCTAAACCTTTCTCTCAGTCAGATTGGACATTTGCCAGCTTTAACTTGTCAGTTTCCTAGTATATCAAACCTCAGTTTGAGGGCTGGTTGTACAGCTAATAGTTCAGTGCATTTACCCACTAATGGATGGGCATCGTGTGTGGTGCTTCCCGAAGCTTTATCCAAGTAGTCTCCTAAACTACACATATTATTTACAGTAGTGTGAATATGTCTGAAGCAGACTATTTCCTGCTTCCAAAATTGTCTGAAGTTCAAATGTGAAAACTGCTTGATAGTCAGTGACTGAAGGAGGAATTCAGACAGGTTGTGTCAGGACAGAACTACTACTCACTACTATGACTTATTGGTGATGTTTAGTTTATTGGTTAACATGTTTTATACCAGTGGGATGAATGATTGGGTAACGAAGCAGAATGAATGGTTTATATGAAAGGAATCTTGTGAACTATTTTTAAAGAATTTGAAATAAAAAAGCTTAACTTTTCATCTAGCGCCATTACCATTTCATAACCCAGCCTGCAAGTACAAAAATACAGAAAAAAACAAACAAAACCTTTATTGGCAAATGTTAACTAGCATTTAGCTTGAAGCATGATATTTAGTGCCATTAATTGTTAATCATACCACAGAGAGCATTTCAACCAAGTTTTTAGTTGTATTTCTGAAAAAACAGATAATAGTACCATAGCTGTGTATGTCTAAATCGGCTTAAATGGTTGATATGACTGCAACTTCAGTACATTCTTGAAAAGCTGCTAACTTAGCTGTGAATTTGTGTCTCCACTGCTAATTTCACTGCTGTTGCTGGTGCTAAATGGGAACGTCATGCCCTTCAACTCAATCCTGAAGTGGTTAAATTGTTTTTGTTTTTTTTCCCACCTTCCAGACATTCACTTTTTGACAGACAATTTCAAAGGTCAGCTTCATCCTCTGACTGCATTACAGAGACATTTTCTCAACGCCTTTATTCTATTTTTTTTCCCCAGTTATTTATCTTTTATTCATACAGATAGTCTTTTAGAGATTGAAGATGCTTTTCTGTCTCAGACAGGCCATCTTTTTCTCTGAGTGTTTTTTTAGCAAACAAGGGCCCGAATGGAGTCTTTGACTTCTAAAACCACATAATGATAGTTCTGTGAAAGGGGTACACTCAAACGAATTCGGGTCAGGGTAGGTGACTGGGGCTTATCTAAATTGTTTCTATGAAATTGGTTTTCCTCTGTGAAAGCCACTGGAACAATCCCACAGGGTAGGCTGATCCATTTCCAAAACATCCATGTTTTCTATTGGACCACTTCACATCAAATCTCAGCTATTAAAAAACAGCTTTTTTTTAGTCTCAGCTTTTAAAAAAGAGCCTGTTGTATGTTGGTGTCCTAAAAGAGGTCTGATAGTCGTGCAAAAAGACTTGTGTGTTTCAGTGTGAGACTTGATCTAAGCGACTCGGACTGGGTGATCCATACCACGGTCAATCTCATTTGACCTCCAGAGCCCACTTTGCTTAATCAGTGTCACCACTTAACCGTACCCTGACCAGTTTAAAGGGATTCTCAGGAGTGCTTTAGTTGGACTAGAACAAGATATGCATCTAGCCTCAGTAGCCTCCATGACGCATTACTGAGAACTGTCTTGATGCATTCTCAATCATCCAGGAAAGTAAATCTCCAAAAGTTGATTCTGTTCATCTGGTCGTAGCGTTTTGTGAGAGAAACATTTCGTCACTCATCCAAGTGACTTCTTCAGTCTCAGCTGACTGCAGGTTTCCCCAAATCTTATAATTTGCATAATGACTGAAACCAGCCCACTGAAGGAACAATGGGCTGGGAGGTCAGTTCCTTAATCTTAATTATGCAAATTCTCATGACAATTGACCATTGATCAATGGCCATGAGTACCATTCACAGAGAGTTGGGGAATGGCTGCAATCACAGCATTGTAAGATGGCGAAAGATGTACCCTTAGCCCCCCTCCTCAATTCAGAGATGGTCTTTCCCTTTTCACGTAAATGGCCTCCTTGACTCCGCGCTCAAACCAGCGTTCCTCCCTGTCCAAGATGTGTACATCCTCATCATTGAAAGAGTGTCCACTGGCCTGTAGGTGTAAATAGACTGCAGAGTCCTGGCCTGACGAGGTAGCTCTTCTGTGTTGTGCCATCCGCTTCGCCAAAGGTTGTTTGGTTTCCCCGATGTATAAATCCTGGCAATCCTCCTGGCACTTAACAGCGTACACTATGTTACTCTGTTTGTGTCGGGGGACCCGATGCTTGGGGTGGACCAATTTTTGGCGCAGCGTGTTTTGGGGTTTAAAAGCCACAGGGACCCAGTGATTAGAAAAAATGTGTCTCAACTGCTCCGATACTCCTGACACATATGGGATCACTACAGGTTTTCACTTGGGCAGCGGTTGTTCTTCTCTCATGGATCGGCTGGAGCTTTCTTTAGGTGCCTTTCCAGCTTTGACAAAAGTCCAGCTGGGATAACCACATTTACTCAGGGCCTTCTTGATGTGCTGTTCTTCTGCCTCACTGGCCGCTGTGTCAGTGGGGATGGTGTTCGCTCTGTGTTGTAGCGTCCTGATGACACCCAGTTTGTGCTCCAGTGGATGATGAGAGTCAAACCTTAGATACTGATCCGTATGTGTAGGTTTACGGTACACGTCAGCTTTTAGATGTCCCCCATTACTGATGGAAATCTCACAGCCTAAGAAGGCTAACCTGCCACTTTTCATATCCTCCCTGGTGAATGTGAGGTGTCCGTCCACCGAGTTAATGTGATCCGTGAAATGTGGTACGTCCTGAGATTTGATTTTCACCCAGGTGTCATCCACATATCTGAACCAATAGCTTGGTGGTGTTCCAGGGTAGGATAGCAAAGCCCTCTTTTCCACTTCTTCCATGTACAGATTGGCCACGATGGGTGAAACTGGGGAGCCCATGGCACACCCATGTTTCTGCCTGTAGATCTGACCCTTGTATGTGAAGTAGGTGGAATGAAGACACAGTTCCAACAGCAAACACACTTGGTCGATGCTGAGAGTGGTCCTGTTGCTGAGGTTGGTGTCATCCTGTAATCTCTTACGGACTACCTCCAACGCTTCCGTGACTGGGATGCAAGTGAAGAGAGATGTAACGTCGTACGAGACCATGGTTTCATCTGCCTCCATAATGACATCTCTCACCTTCTCAACAAAATCCAGGATGTTCTGGATGTGGTGTTCAGAGCTGCCCACCAGCGGGTTGAGGATCGAAGCCAGAAACTTGGAGATGTTATAGGTGACAGAGTCGATCATGCAGACAATCGGTCTTAAAGGTGCTCCCTGTCCAGATGAACAGAATCAACTTTTGGAGATTTACTTTCCGGATGATTGAGAATGCATCAAGACGTTTTAACCCACTTTGGTGAGGACTGCCTAAAGGTTGTACGTCAGTATGAGCAAACAGCATGTAAATGGTAAATGGCCTGTATTTATATAGCGCTTTACTAGTCCCTAAGGACCCCAAAGCGCTTTACATATCCAGTCATCCACCCATTCACGCACACATTCACACACTGGTGATGGCAAGCTACATTGTAGCCACAGCCACCCTGGGGCGCACTGACAGAGGCGAGGCTGCCGGACACTGGCGCCACCGGGCCCTCTGACCACCACCAGTAGGCAACGGGTGAAGTGTCTTGCCCGTTGCCTGTAGTCCTGTAGTTCCTGTAGTCCGCCGTCTTACGGCGGACTACAGGAACCACCTGAGATTCAGCCTCAGATGCCGACAAAACAGGAGTACTCCTAAGGGTCTGCAAATGAGCTCTTCAGTTAAGGCTTCCGGGCAACAAAAATCCTCCAGAGGGCACAGCATCAGTTGCTTAATGAACGCGTGAGGCAAACAAATTTTACCATCGACATGGTAAAATCTCAAGAGAAGCGGATCCGACAGAGACTGAAAATGGTTTTAGATGAGAATAATAAAACTGTGTTAAATAATTGATACGTCACCACAAATGCAACACTAAAAAAAGCAGAGTGTAATAATAAGGAGCGATAATCTAAAATGAAGCACACTTGGGAAGCTTTAGGGTTAGGAGTAAAATTGGGCTTTGGCACAGAGCAAATGTGAGTAGGACCTTAAAGTCAATCATTTCTGAGATTTTTTAATAGAAAAATAGAAAAGAAAATACTATTCACAAATATACATGGGGTAGTCTGCATTTACATAATCCAGCAAGTTGATGCATTCTTATAAAGTTAAAATGACAAATACAAATACATAGGAGTCGGCACCGGTTTGTGGCAGCTACCATGTTTCCCAACCATATTTGAATAAAGTGGCGGGGAAAGACATCTCCTTTGACTAATTGTGTTATGTCTGTGGCCACATTTGTAGTAAACCAAAAGGTGGAGGAGAAGAGAAGTTATGAGTGTTTGCATGCTGTTGAGGTACATTTAAATTTGTGTCTGCACCTTCACACTCAAGATATGAAGGATCATACCTATGTTTTATCATCTCAGATGGGATTGATTCCCTTCACCAAAGAAATTGGCATCTTAATAAAAATCTCATTCTCTTCCTTCTACACCTCAAGCCTCATCTCCAAAAATGAAGTCAGGCCTATAATACACAAAAACCTGCAGACATGTGCTCATTTATTCCAGATATTTTTAGAATGACTTATTGTCAGCAGATTAGACACGTGACCCTCCCGTCTCCAGATAGCTGACAACAACAGCTGTTTATAAGCTAATATTGTGCCAGCTAATGTTAGGCTTGAGTTTTCTAAAAATCACAGTTTCCCCCTGATAAACAGTTTGATCACATTCTCACATCTTTTGAGCGTTTATTCATTAAGCATTAGAGCAAACAGTGTCCAATAGGGGTGGGCGATATAAACGATATACGATAGAAACGATATAAATTTGGCCAACGATAGAGATTTTGACTATATCACTGTACCGCGATAGCGCATGTTGATGATGTCATCAAGCTGCGCCTGTTTTGGTCGAAAGCATCGCAGCAGCTACAACCAATATCATCTGCAAATTATGCCGGGCGACAGTCATAGCAAAGAAATGAAGCACTTTTGAAATATGGGGAAAGCCAAAAACTGCGCTTCCTCCACTTCCGTAACATTGATTCATTAATGTTGAATTCTCTCACATCTGTTCTATTCCCATGTTGTTGCAGTATATTAATAACTAACCTCGTATTGTGGATGAATAATCTCAGTTCTCCTGACTGAAGTTTGGCCCGTGTATAGCATCCTGCTATGCGATTTGTCCCTAACCACCAGAATCCCTCACGTTAACTTTTATCAAGTGGAAAAAAGTTGGCGTTCATCCTCCAGCTTCACTGTGCTAATGTTATGCTAACATAGCTGTGTCGCTAGCAATCACGTAGCACAACATTATATACCAAGTAGTCAAACTTCAGTAACCCTGCAAACACCACTGCTGTTTAGTTTTCTGTCTTCATTTATGTTGGAAGTGATAGCAGAGCTGTACGTTTTAATTAGTTTCAAAAATTTCTGTCAGAACATGGTATGTCATGTTTACGTGCAAACTAGCGAGCTAACGTCCTGTTAACTTGTAACTCCGTTAAATTTAATAAATTCTATTTTCATGGATGCCTGGATGTTAAACTTGATTGTTGCACCCGATAAAGCAGCAACGCTGATGATTTAATTAAAGATGAAAGAATTTCGACCGTTTTTAACTCTGTGTTCGTTTGACTTTTGGACCCAGATTGCTCCGCGAAGCTCCTCACTACGGCAGCCGTAATGCTCTGACAATCCATCAAGCAGTGCGGCTTACCAAAGTTGTACTAAAACATTTTTAACAGATTTCTGCACGCCAAAATCGGTTCGAGGTCAGTAAGCACAACCAGAATTCATACATAAGGCACACTCTCGATTTTTGAGACAATTAAAGGATTTTAAGTGTGCCTTATAGTGTGGAAAATACGTTATACAGAAGAAAAGAATATATCGCGATATATATCGTTACCGCACGTGCTTCAAATTATATCGCGATATGGATTTTAGGCTATATCGCCCAGCCCTAGTGTCCAACAATTTCAGATCCACTTCAAAGATAATCTCACTAATATCAGCTATTAACAGCTAACAGAGTCTAACAGTAGCTAACAGCAGCACAGCAATAACAGCTTACCAACAGTTCAGCATATCCTCAATAACTCACCTCAGTATTGTCATTGGTTAGCTTCTCTGACTCATTGAACCTTGTCTCAGAGTTTTACATCCTCCTCCAGACTAAATAATAGTGCACTCCTATCACTCTGCATTCACAGCTGAGGTAAACAGCTTACATAAATAGGGAAAATTCCAGGGCAGATCTCTGGACTCTGGAGCAAACAGGAGCAGAAACAGACTGACCACCGCTGTACATTCTAAATGTAATGTTTTTGACTGCCATATTTTTTGGACCATGAGGCCCACTGTCTATGAACGGGTCTGTTTTCATACACAAGGCGCATCAGATTATAGGGCGCATTAACCTCCTACGACCTGGCGTCCACATATGTGGAAATCACATTTTCGGTTGTCTAGACCAAAATATAAGCTTTTGCTCTACAAGGGCCTGATATCCACTTACGAGGACGTTTTACTGCCACTGTTCTATCGAAATTTACAACGAATGTCCTCACCTCATTTTTCTCAAAAACAAAAATCAGGTAAAAAATAAAATCTGGTAATTCTTTGGTTTTACATTCATCAGGTCCCAAACAGCCCAAATAGCAAATAGAATTTAAAAATGCATGCCATGAAAGAGTTCGGATTTGAGGTTAATCGAAACAAAAGTCAAATGTTATTCAACTGATTCTTCTTGCTTCCTCCACTTCCGTACCATTGATTCATTAATGTTGAATTCTCTCGCAGCTTCCTCGTATTGTTCATGGATTATCTCAGGTGTTCTCCTGACTGAAGTTTGGTCCGTTTACAGCATCCTGCCATGTGATTGCATTTCTCACTAACCATCGGAAACCCTAGCGTTAACTTTTATTGAGTGGAAGAAAGTTAGCGTTTTGGACCCAGATTACTCCGAGTCAAAGAGGGTCCTGACTACGGTAGCCGTAATGCTCCGACAATCCATCAAGCGGTGCGGCTTCGTAGCTTTCCAAAGTCGTACTAGAACATTTTTTGACAGATTTTTTTAGTTCCGTGTACTACATACAATCAGTTCAAGGTCAGTAAGCACAACTAGAATTCATACATAAGGCGCACCGGATTATAAGGCGCTCTGTCGATTTTAAGCGTGACTTTATAGTGCGGAAAATACGGTACAATGTAACATAAATCAGTCATGAATCAGTCATCTAACTTTTACTAAGGTTTAATGCCTCTACAATGGTCTTACTATAGCTTTTGTAAAAAATGGCTTTTCTAATAGTAATGTGGACTACAGAACATCACTATATTAATATATCACAAATGTTTCACATACATGTGAAGGAAGCGCACTGCTGCTGCGTGGTGTTTTGCGGCATGTGTGGGATACGGATCATCAGCGATGTGGCGACAGAACTCAGACGCACTGACACATGTACATATGCACACTTACACGCTCCCACACACTTTATTTAGCAGCATTAATCATGGTATCTTTGGAAGTTTCAGAGGAGGTTCAGAGAAACCATTTCAGCTTCAAAAAGATTTTTTTTTTCTTCCCTGCTTTCTCCCGCTGGTTCATTCGTCATTATTATTACAGGATTAATCCTCGTCTCTCACTTCTTCACTATTGTCGTCTTAGCGTCTTCCTCCCACCATCTCATCTTTCTAAAGTCTTTTTTTTCTGAGGTGATGAAGAAGTCGCATCTCTCATGTGGATACTGTAGCAAATCCAGAATTTCCACAGTCGGCCTCGATAACTGAGTCATCAGGTGATGCAATCAAACATTTCCCCTGGTTCACACTTCTGTCACTTCTTCGCTTTGTTGTCATTCATGGGGTCTGAATAAATGTAGATGAACTGTATAATTTCTTGTGGGATAGATATACAAACACTAGCATGGGAAGCCTTCAGCACAGAGCACACACATACTGATAATCATACAGAATAATGAGTACATGCTTTGCCCTACAGTCAGAGAGGGCATTTATGGCCTTTCAGCTCTTATGTAAAACACATTAAATAAAATAACAAGGACACACACATTTGCAAACACAGGACTAGACAGTTCTGAGCCTGCTCAGTTAGTCGGTCACCTCAAGAAGTGGCAAGGTTACATGAAGGCTGGTATTCCTGGGCACACAGATATACACACATTCAATGAATCTGTGTGGTCCATGACGATGTAGCTGCAGGCCCACCCACAAGTCACTGAAGGGTTGGACACACACGACGCTGCTCCAGGTTTTTATTGGAAATGAATTTAGCCCAGGCATACACCCATACAAGCCTTAAATCATCCATTCTCATCTACGGCAGATTAATTATTTAATGGTCCATCATGTGCAACCGCTGTCCTCTCACAGCTCTGAATATTAATACAAATTTAGGTCACATTTGTATTCTGCTGCTGTTTGATTATGCAGAATGGCGGACTTGATGATTCAGGGCAATTTCACGGTGCCGACATCGAAGTAGTATCAGCGGTGGATACATGAGAGCTTTCTGGGAGGGATCTTCCTTGTCTTTGTTGTGCAGATTTCTGAGACAGACCGATGTCTTTCTCATGAACAGGCTGAAATTTATCCTCTTTTGTTGCCAGTTTTCATTATTTTTTTGGCCGGGTGTCTCTCCAGAGATGAGGCAGCGAGCAGCCAGACTTCCCTCCATGGAAACACTTGCCATTGGAAAATAGAGCAGCTCGCGTTTTCTGCCAAAAGGCGGCTGTAAACTAATTTCAACCCTCCCTCTCACCTACACGTACGTGTGCAACTTGCAAACACAAGTACATTTAGCTCCAGAAAATTAATTCAGGGGTTTGAAGTATTGAGTGAAACATTCAGGATTTACAACCATCGTTTTTTTCACAGTCCCCCATTTTAAAGTTTAATTTCACCTATTAACTTGACCACAAATTAGTTTTGAGTACTTTGAGGCTTCTTCACAGGCAACTAGTTTTGTGTCACTTAGCAAAATGTGATGAAGTGATTGATTTGACCCTGACAGAATGTTTCCTGCAACTCCTGTGTTGCTTTCGCTTTGGATCACTGTGCACTGTTACTATGGAGCATCTCCAATCACCTTAGCTGCGTTTGCTTAATCTGAGCAGACTGTATAACTCTAAAGCTGCTTGTGTCCTTGGAAACAGTTTTTATAGTTTGTACCACATCATCGATTATAAACTTTTGACAGATTCCCTTTGGAAACCACAAATACCAAAGTCGTCACACTTGCTTCTCAGTGTTTTACAGATGACGATTTATGGTTGCCATTGTAAGCCACTCCATGGAGTCTTCATACTTTCCTTGATCCTTGATCTTAGGCTGGTGTCACATACATCTAGAGACTGATTGGTGACTGGTTGGCGACTGGTTGGCATGGGCAGCATCTAATATGTCCTTTCTGAGCTCCATGTTGTGATCATTTTTGATCATACGCCACTGTGTTTGTCCACGGCCATCCAGCATTTTGTTTTCTTAGAATGTACTGTATTGTTAATGTGACCACTCCTAATCTTCTCTGTTTTCTCTGGTGGATTTCTGTTGTTTTTTTTAAGCCTAAGGATAGACTTTTTCACTTGTACTGAGAGCAGATTTCAAATGTAAATACTACATTTGGGATCCACTTACAACCTTTTAAGAGTTTTTGAATCAATAATCCAATTACCGCTGGTCCCCTGACCAAAAATAATTACTTCAAGCTCAGGTTAAGCCAGTATTCATTCTGAGTCTTTATTCGTTATAGAACTGTAGCTTAAATATTTTTGGAAATGTCTAAAAATTTGGGTACCTACTGTATTGGACCTTATTATATCCTAATATTAAAGCATTAATCCAGTGACAAGTGTCACCTTATCTTTTCTTATCTAAAATTCTCCCCCTCAAATTCACATTCTGACCTTGTGTTTACCCCTCGCTCAAGTGAAAATTGGCCAGAAATGAGAGGAGCTTGCTTAAAAGTCCAATTGTTTCTCCCCACAAACGAGAAACAAATTTGTAGACAAATACAACCTTCACACAGAAAAACAACTTATCTTGCACCCCTCATTCAAACTGAGGCTTGTTTGGCATGCCATTTTAAGTGTGCATTCATTTCAACTGAAGTGACACAGCATGACTGCCGCAGGGCCAAGCCAAACCCTCACCATTCTATATAATGATGCTGTTTGTAATTGAAATCAAATTGAAAATCGTAACCACCCTAATGAAAGTTTCCTATGTGACAAGTGGAAGCTTCCACAGTTTGCTTTTCCGTCTGTTCCTTTCTCTCATTTCCTTCCTCCCTTTGTAAATTTCCAGTTTTGAGTCTTTACATCATATCATATTTTTCCTTTTTTGCCCCTTTTTTCCTGCTGTCCATCACTGATTCTTTACCCGATTCATCTCACCTTTTAGATTATTCTGCTTTTATTCCCTTGCTTTTTTGTTTGTTTGTTTGATCATGCAACTACAGTGGATGATCGCAGAATTTTGTCGTTGGTTAAGAAAAATCCATTCACAATAACTAGCCAAGAGACACTGTCAGAAATGCAAATACAAAGGGTTTATATCTAGGTGCAAACCACTGGTTACACTCAAGAACAAGAAGACTAGATCAAATGTTTCCAGAAAACACATGAGAGCCTCCACAGTCCTGAAAAAACCCAGCTAGCACTGCACTATGAACGCATACTGCAAAAGCAACCCAAAGAGTTTATGAAGGCCAAGTCATTCGCATGATTTCAACGCAATAGAGCATCTTTTTCATTTATTAAAAACAAAACTGAATGTAGAAAGACCCAGAAACAAGCAGCAACTGAAGGCATCTGCAGCACACAGGCCAGAGAGGAAGCTAAAAAAAGTAGCAAGCAATCAGTCAAGAGATGTTGCTAAGTGGTATATAAAATACAATGCTGGGAAGCTATTAAACAGTGACTTTAAAATATATATATATATCATAGACCTAAATGATGCCACCCTATTCCTGCCTTTTCAGTGATCGACGCTCATGACACATTTGGCTGCTTGTGCTTGTTAAGGATTGACCATGCTAAATATGCCCTCAAAGACAATCTTCTACCAGCCATCCAGCAGTGATTCGGTGACAATCTGTGCATTTTCCAGCATGATGGAGCACCTTGTCACAACGCAAAGGAGATAACCAAGTGGCTCCATTTTGCATCCATGGCCAGAAAACTTTCCAGATCTTAATCAAATCTGTAGTCAATCCCCAGAAAGCAGGTGGGCAGGCAGAAGCCTACAAACTGATCTACTTCAAGCACTGATAAGGCAGGATTGGTTCATCTAGAATTTGACCCAGAAGCTAACGTTCTGCATCCCACAGAGAATTGTAAAAGTTATGAAGAAGAAGGATCGAGGCTGTAAATAGTGACTCTTTGGATAAATGTGATTTATTTGCCAATAAAACTCTAAAAGCTGTGAAATATTTGTAATTGTTTTTCACCATATCATAGAAAAATGTTTTTAAAAAATCTAAATAGAAATTCATAATTCAGTATCAGCCTGAAAAATCTAATATTGTTCTGCCTCCAATTTATTGTAAATTCAGCATCCCGTACCATTCACCACTACCTCTCTGTCCCTCCTCGCTGCAGGGGTGAAGGCGGTTTTCTCCGGTCATTATCACCGTAACGCCGGGGGCTGCCACGGTGGCCTGGACATGGTCGTAAGCTCGGCCATCGGCTGCCAGCTGGGAGAGGACACCCACGGAGTCAGGGTGGTGGTAGTGACTGCAGACAACGTCATCCATCGCTACTACAGCCTGGAGCAGCTGAGGGCTCGAGGCTTAGACGAGGACCTCAAGAAACTCCTGCAGGCCTGAGCGAACACTCAAACAACGATGAAGCTGGGTGTTTTGTTAACCGACTAGTATATTTTACATTCAGCACATTGTTGCAACGTGCTACAGTATTATGAGATCACTTGTTCTAATCAGACAGGAGATTTATTCTTATGGTCTACCAGACCCAGATTTGGGTTCTCCAACGACTGAATCATCAAAAACTCTGTTAATTTCATCAAAGTGAAAACAACATAATTTAAATAGTTATGAGAAGAAAAGCAGTGAATTCAAAGCCAGCAAAAATGTCAGTCACAGGTAGTCACGTGTACAGAATCTTCCAGTTTATGTTGTCTCGACTGAATGTTTTCTTGCAAGCATCTCTTGGAGGGTTAGATGTTATCTGTGCTTCCCACTCTCCTAAAAGCGCCACACAGATCTTTGAATGTGTTTTAAGACTCGTGGGTTCTTCTATTGACAAGTGCAGTCCTCCTGTATCTGAAGTAGCATCACATCCTCAGGCACTAGCTCAGTCTGTCTGTGCGGTCCAGTGCATGTGTTATGTGTGTGACTTTGTGCACATCCAGAGTTTTCCATTTTTAAAAGAAGATTCCAACTTAAAACAGTGAAGCGGGCTTGGGCTTTGTTTGCTCAGTTTCCCTTTGGAACATTCCAGAGGCATGATGGGAGATGTAGGACACAACAAGAGTATGTAAAAAGGATGAGACTGAGGGGGGGGAAAGGTCCACCTCAGCTCTTGTTTCTTTAATGTAATCAGTTCAAAATTGTGAAAAGTTGGAATTTTCCTTTTAATGTTCCTAAATTGTCTTCTTTGCTCTTCCTGCAGTCTGAAGCCTTTTTTGGACATCCTATGCAATCTTTAACATCACCTTATGATGTGTGTATGTGTTTTCTGTTTAATGTTGTACATCTGTCATCTCTTTGTTTGTAGCCCCCCCCCCCTCCCTCTTTTTAACAGTTATCAAGAGTCTTTTAATATAAGCTGACCTCACAGATTGTTCTTTATCATTGTCAACTACAACAAAACTGACAATCTTACTTTTAACTAAGACTAGTTTTAAGCTTACTGGTTTTTCATTGGCACAGTAAACAAATACACCACCATGTGACCACCTTAGAATAAAAAAAAAAACAGACTTGCCCATGTTTGAACATTTATACAGTTGAGCTGCAGCTCTGGCTCAGGTTTGGAGAGAAAGTAAACAGCGAGGTTGATATCTGTGTGATAAAATGGAAAAACTGCCAAACAAAGAAGATGTCCTGGCCAGGACTTCATGTTTCATGCTGTAGTCGTTGTTTACAAATGCAGAATTTAGATTGAAGCTTGATTTTCATTTTTAATTCCAGCATAAGCTCGCCACAGACATGCTAACTTGCAACCGAAACCTGCTCAGATGGGAGTGGACATTAAAGCTCCACTCTGCATATTCGCATTCATATTCATACGTCTGTACAGATTACACGCTGCGCTACTTCATGTGCTCATGAAGGCAATTTAAAGCCTAGCGTGGTGGAATGGTGGACCTGCCACTAACAAGGGAATCTAAATGAATAGGTGATTACACAATGTAAATAAATTGGATGGCAAAGGAATTGGGACCATAAATAGTTTCTATAATAACTCGTGATTTAATCAGAATCTCTCGAAAAATTTAAGATTGCTTCATATTACCCATGAATGACTCTGTAGTGCGAGTGCTGCAATATCCACCCGTGGCTCCCAGTTACGATTTTATTGAAGCATAGATCAAACTGACTGTGATTTTCTCACGCTGTGATGCGGCTCAGATGAAAATATTTCATCATTAGGCTGGAGCTTGAGTCGAAATTTAGGATGCGGCAGCTCACACTTCAAGCACACCTAGTTCGCTTTAATCCGCACACGTCAGCGTCTGCGCAGCAAACCAGACCCGGAGACGTAAATAAAGAAATGAAGTGCAATTGTCCGATGAAAGCCAAACTTAAGGAGGTGTCAGACCGATGATGTGACGGTGCTGCGGTGTGTCCGCGGGAGGAGGAGGACAGTATTTCCTGACCGTTTAGTCACAGCGTTAACGCTCGACTCCCTGCAGGCTTATTTGGGAGCCAACGGTCCTGGAATTGTCTTTTAAAATGGACGTTTCTGAAACTAAATGACTTTCTTTGTGAGCCCTAAATCACTCTACTCAATTACACTTTCCACACACAGACTCTCACACTCTCCCTGACCGACTGGGAACCTAACAGAGTTGTCATGGCAACCATTTAGCAACACATCTGTGTGTGTCTCGGAGAGAGACTGCAAGTGTCGGAGAGAAAGTCTACTTACTCCTCGTGTGTGTGTGTGTGTGTGTGTGGGTGTGTGTGTGTGTGTGGGTGTGTGTGTGTGTGTGTGTTCGTTCGTGTTCGGCCCTGGTCTGGTGGGTACTGTAGGTGATTTTCCATCGGCGATGTGATCACTGACCTCATTTCACACTGACGGATTCGGTCTCTTTTCCAAAAAGTCGGCGTGCGATAGAGGGAGGAGGCGGCATCTGAGAGGAATGGATAATGAGTGTGATGTGTGAAAGACGACTGAGTCTATCTCCTTCATTTCCTGTCTGAGAAGGAACCTTATGTCCTTATCTATTTTTATATCCTCCCCGGTAGACGAGCTCAGCCACTTTGTTCTTTTATCTGTTTTGAGGATGTGTGTCTAAATTTTGTTTTTGTGCATGTTTCTTCCATAAATGTGTGCGTGTGTGTGTATATATATATATATATATATATATATATATATATATATATATATATATATATATATATATATATATATATATATATATATATATATATATATATATATGTATGTGTTGGGGGATGGCATTACACAACTTTGACTTGTTCCTGTGTTAAATTCTAACGAATGACCATACTGAACAATATTACTGTGACAGCCAATTGTATTTTTATAATAAATGTTGATTTTTCTCTAACAGTGACTAACTCTGTGATTTATTTTTTTTGTGTGTTCATTCATTTGTAGCCGTTACCACTTTACAAGCTCAGCTCACACAAACAATTTCTCATGCATGTGTCTAAACGGCAGTGAGATGTAGTGTTAATTTGTATTATACAAGAACTTTGGACACTTCTGAAATCCGCTCCCAGGAAACAACGTTGAGCCATCTCTGAACTCCTCCTCTTATATTTTAGACTTTTATAACCAAGATAGGCCAGTTTCTTTTCGTAAACAAGGCGTATTTTTCTTTTTAGGAAGTAGAAATAGTACACGTAGAAAACGTTTTAAAGGTGCACAGTCGATGGCTACTTTGTTACACGTGTTCAAGTCCTAATATCAGCCAATCACATGGCGACAACTCAGTGCATTTAGCCACGTCAACATGGTCAACACGACCTGCAAACTTAAATTCCATTTATTCAGAAAGAGGAAGAAAGATAATTAAGTAGTTTTGAATGTGGCATGGTAGTTGACCCAGATGGTACCAGATGTTGATCTACTGGGATTGGAATGGACACAACCATCTCTAGGGTTTCTAGAGAATGGTCTGAAAAAGAGAAAATGTAGTGAGCAGCCATACTGTTTCAACCTGATAGGAATGCAAATAAGCACTCATTACAAACAAAGTATGCACAAGAGCATCTCTGAATGTGGAACATATGGGCTGCAACAGCAGAAGACCACATCGGATGTCACTCTTAGCTCAGAATCAGAATACTTTATTAACCCCTTAGGAAATTATGTCCTCACAGTTGCTACAAGACAGAACAGTAAGTAACTAAATTAAATGATACAAAATATTACAAAGTTACAAAAAGAACAAAATAGCTCCAATTATAAATATCCCAGTATCTTATGCAAAATTAAAAATATATGTAGTTGGCGCTGAGGGCTCCCTCTTATTAGATTGACTTTGTAATATGCGTTTTGCGCAAGTTTACAAATATCGAACAACAGCAGACTGGAAAACATTAACTGGTCTGATGAGTCTGGATTTCTTGTGCAACATTTGGATGGTAGGGTCAGAGTTTTGTGTAAACAATATAAAAGCATGGCTCCAACCTGCCTTACATCAACATTCAGGCTGGTGCTAGTGGTGAAAGGGTGTGGGGGATATTTTCTTTACACACTTTGAGCTCCTTCATACCAAGTGAGCGTGGATTAAAACCCACAGCCTACCCAAGTACTATTATTGACAATATCCATCCCTTTATGACTGCAGTTTCCTCATTTTGTCCTGGCTGCTACGAGCAGGATAATGTACCAT
Source organism: Astatotilapia calliptera (assembly GCF_964374335.1). Classification (NCBI taxonomy): domain Eukaryota; kingdom Metazoa; phylum Chordata; class Actinopteri; order Cichliformes; family Cichlidae; genus Astatotilapia; species Astatotilapia calliptera. The sequence continues at coordinate 21,428,352 of NC_137429.1, read as the reverse complement.
GTGACAAAGCTCCAATCACTGGACTCTGATGGCCTCCACAGTTATCAGACCTCAATCCACCTTTGGAATACAGTGGAACATAATATTCACATCTGGATGTGCAGCTGACAAATCTGCATCAACTGTGCAACGCTATTGTGTCATCATGGACCAAAACCTCTGAAGAATGTTTACAGCACCTTGTTGCATGGATGAAACAAAGAATAAAGGCAGTTCAGAGGGCAAGAAGGGGTCCAACTTGGACTAACAATGTGTCCCTAATAAAGTGGGCGCTGAATGTATACTCCTATAAAACTGTAACGTTTAAGCAATGGTTCACTAAAGCAGATCTAGGTTCAGTCTAGAAGCAATGTTGGTTAAATTTGCCCCATGATGGAGTTGGACAGCAGGAAGCAGGTGCTATCTGCGCACTAATCCAAAAGGGAACGTCTCAGCTAGTGTTTTGATTTTCTGAGAACATCTCAGCTGGACGCCACCTGGTGACGTTCTCAGCATGCACATCTTTGAGGGACAGAGGATGTTACTTGGCAACTCTTCAGAGCAAATTGAGGATATTCTGAGAACCTCCAGAGGAAGTCATAAAGCAGAAAATTTATATCATAATCAAAAGAACACTTTTGATAAGAACTTCTCCAATAATCAGTGAAGACACAGGATGTCCATCACCTTTAGAAAACACCAGCTTCTTTATAGCGACTGAGATTGGTGCGGCTATATCGTATTTTTATCGCCATCACTGCCTGAAACACATTCTAAGAAACACTTTTCTTACCTTTTAATCCACAAAAACCTTGGAGTTGTACAGCTATGAACAAACTTTGATTACAGCACTGACCAATTCAATCCAGCATTCAAGATATTCCTCAGACTGTGCAGGCCTAACTGAGACTGAATACATGAACCACCTCAGAATATATTGATGACTATTCTTCTTCCTCTCCAGCAAAACTTCATCCAATATGACCTGCAAACAGTTGCACATTTTTAATCAATCAATAAAAAAGAAAGCGGAACAAAGGGATGAAAAGTTAAACTTTAGCGAGGGAAAGGTCAGCACAATAACATCAGCAAAGTCTTGTTTATTTTCCTTGTACTCCTTTTCATTAAAGTTTGCTTCTCTGCTGGTCGTCCATGCAACCCCCTGCGGCGGCTCTATGCACCACCAGGTGTGCCTTCCCCGCAGGTTGAGAGCCACGGCTCTGCAGGGTCTCTGCATGAGCACAATCGTGCCGTTCAGGTCGGAGCAAATGAATGTCCATTTCGGGCGGTCTGATTGATGTGAGATTGAACCCGCCTCGAGGACTGGTTATTTATGACATGGAAGAAAATAGAGACCCAGGGCGACATGATCGAGCAACGCCTCGATTCACATGAAAATGTATCAGACATATCGACTGTTCAAATTCTTTCTGAGTAAATATTAGAATCTGTTACTGCTGAAAAACAGACGTCATGATTGTGTGACAAGGTGGAAAACCACGCATATGAGCTTGAGCGACAACATTTTTTACATCCAGTGTTCTGTCGGGTTGAAGTCAGGACTCTGCGCAGGCCAGTCAAGTCCTTCCACACCGAACTTGCTCATCTACGTCTTTATGGGCCTTTGTTTGTGAACTGGTCATGTTGGGAAGGTGGGAAAGCGCCATCCCCAAAGTGTTCCCACCAAGTGTGGAGTATGAAATTGTCCAAAATGTCTTGCTATGCTGAAGCATTAAGAGTTCCTTTCACTGTAGCTAAGCGGCTGAGCCCAACTCCTGAAAACAACCCCACACCATAATCCTCCTCCACCAAACTTTACACATGGCCCTATGCAGTCTGAGAAGTATTGTTCCCCTAGCAATCGCCAAACCCAGACTCATCCATTGGTTTGCCAGACAAAGAAGCCACTCCAGAGGACATGTCAGCGTGCTTCACACCAATGCATTCTACGGCTCAGATCCAGCTGCTCAGCGATACACACTGTTCTTGTGCTAATCTGACGGCCACATGAAGTTTGGAGGTCTGTAGCAATTGACTTTGCAGAAAGTCGGTGATCTCTGCGCACTACACGCCTCAGCATCTGCTGTTTCCGCTCTGTAATTTTACATGACCTACAACTTCATGGCTGAGTTGCTGTCGTTCCCAATTGCTTCCACTTTGTTATCAAACCACTAACAGTGAACTGTGGAATATTTAATAGTGGATGCTCTAAATAAACCCCTAAATTCGATGTAAAGTCAAGTAAAAACTTTTGGCCATATAATGTATAAACAAGATTAAGGGATGTTATAAACCCCTATGCCATGTTACTTTAAAATACCCCTCATGGCAAAATGTAATCCATGTTTTTGTGATGTACACTGATCCAGTATTTAAGAGTACCATTTAAACATAAATACCCATTTTTAACCTTTCCACAAAGCAGAACCATGCCTGGCTCAAAGGGAAAGGTGAATAATGATGATTGTAATCCATCATTTTGTAGTTTAATCTCAAATCCGGGGGATCATAGACATACCACGTCAGCAGGGATTGTGCTAAAATGTGGTATTTTCACATGAAAGTACAGACACCTCAAACGTAAGTGGAATTCTAGTCAAATATTCCAAACATTCCTCACACAAAGCTTTTAGTCCAATACTTTTATTGCTTTTTTGTTGCTCAGTGTCATTTCTTTGAAATAATATAAAGACTTTTACACAGACACACAAAGTTCCCATAGGATGGCAGCTTTGTGTACAAATGTGCTTCCTGCTCAGTTCCTACACATTTGTTTTACTGTGACAGAGTGACAGATGAAAGCTAGTTCCTGTTTCTTGATGTAAAGTGCTGTCACAGTGTCTTGGAACGCTTACAGGTGTAGAAAAGAAACACACACGTACCTATAAAACAGACTACACGCTCATTGAAGCCTTTTCCACAACACTGTTTTTCTCACACGAAAGCATATCAGAAGTGGGCGTAGAGGACGCGGGTCATGGGTCACTTGCTTTCCAACACCCGTGAGAATCTTACATGCAGGGTGACAGCGTGAAATGGAGGGGTGGGGCTGACATTTCAAAAGTGAGAACAATAAATCACCAGGGGCACACTAAAGAGGTTATTTTATATTTTGGGTCCTAATGGAATCCAAGAAGTGATCATTACATGGTGGCAAGAATAATTTGGCCGTCCTCCGTGCTGTTGGATGCGCGAGGAAAATTACAAAGCAGACAGAGCATTAGGTGAAGCAACCAGTCGGCAAAGCAAAGAAACGACATTCAGCTCGGCACCCTTCATCACAGTTCTTACGCTCAAAGCGGTGACAGCCGAGGCAGTTAAATTACATGCTCCCATAGATAGGGCTCTCATTCCTATTGTTGTAATGAAAAAAACTAATTTCACAACACAAATCTTCTGAATTATAATACTCGAGGACTTAAATCCACGTTGTTTGGCTCTCTAAAATTACTTCATGCGCAAGTCTGAAGGGACTTGCAGTAAATGGGAGATTTGTGCTGTAAACAATGAGAGCACTGAGAGTTTTATCAAAAATTAGACCCAGACTGAGAATTGCTCTCTAAAAGGATTTGTCTGGTTGTGGCATACGTCCTGATAATTGTGTGATATGATTATTAGCTTAAAAGAAAGCGGTTTGTTTGAATTAAACATCTGGTCACGTCTGCTCTGCTCCCAGGAAGGAACCTTTTCATTAGAAACAGCTACGTATTACCCAGAAGCTCCAGTTTAACCACATAACTCAGCAGCTTTAAAGAGACAGCTACTAACGTTTTGGGTTTGAGAGTAAATATACATTGATTAGGGTGTAATTACATTTTTAACAAACTCATGTCTTCCATAAACTTAAAATTAATTAATTAAAAATAGATATGAGCCGGTTTCAGGTTGTGGATCCACTTAATGGTATTTCATGTATTTGGATAAAGATGGCCACATATATATTATTGCCAAAGGCAGAAGAGAAGAGAAGTCATAAGCATTCACGTGGTGCTTTATCACCTGATAAGGGTGCTCTTCACCACCAAAGCAAAAGCGTGAAGGAAAGAGACAATGTGACCGGCATCTGGATAAAACGTCATCCCCTCCTTCCTCACCTTGAGCCTCATCTCCTGAACTGAAGGCAGGGCTCTAACACACACAAACATACATAAAAAGGCTTTTTCTCTACGTCCAGCGAGAACCTCATAAATCTGGGAAAAAATTATGTTTTATTTTTATTGTAGAAACAGGTTTATTCCCAACATTCATTCTCCTTTCTGTGAATCAACACTTACCAGTGAGCTGATGGGAAATGTAGAGTTGATGTAAGATTTCAGGCCACATAGAATAATTTGTTTCACTGTTGCTGTGCAAATTGTGTCCACAGCAGCCCATGAATGTAGATGTGAACATCTACAACTGAATGACAATAACGTGCTCAGAAGATGGTGCAATATCATTAAACCTTGTGTATTTAATGTAAATTATCAGCCTACTTGCATCCTCCTGCTGCAAGTATGAGACTTGGCTCGGAAAAGGAGACGAGTACGAGAACAGAGATGCACACACTTGGCCGGGCTCCAGTATCGCCACCACTTCATTTCTCCACGCTGTCCACAGGTGTTGGGGGGCAGGAGCAAATGAAACTTGGCGTATCGAATCATGGCCTGACGTCAGGGTGCCACCCATTATGGCGGTGGGCCCGCTGACAGCGCGAGCCATCTGGGCAGCAGAGAAGCGGCGACAGGCCCATCCATTCCTGTGTCCTGCCCTCTGGGCCTGCAGCCAGTGAGACAGACTGGGAGAGCTGGCCGGGATCAGCGCTCCTCGCTCGCTCACCAAGCCGAGGCGTGTTTTGATGGTTCTACAAATCACTGGGGTCAAAAATGAGCACGATTCGCTTTATTTAATGCGACTGTTTGGTTTCACCCACTCAGTTTGACCGGTCACAGATGTATCCCAACTGTTGCATTAATGCCATAAATAATGTTACTCATATTCCTTGTTTTCTTATTTCTCTGATATCAGATGAGACACAGTAGTACAGAATGGCCTGCGCACTGCTTGATTGACCGCAGCTCCTCAAATTCAACATGAAAATGCTTTGATACACCTTAAAAGATATGCCACATTTGGCCTTATTACACGTCTACCCCGCAGTCACGGCAATGAAAGTCTGCGAGAGACCCCGATGGTGGAGCAGTGAAGCAGCAACAATAGCAAAGACAGTAAAGAAGTGTGCCAGCTTGGCTAATCATGGTCGACAGTGGTGTACGTGCACGTAACTTAGTGAGTTCTGTGGGTAATATTTGAGAGGTGGAGACCGGGTGTGATGAGAAAATTAAAATGATAATTGTCTTCCTTCCTGAACTAAAAGCTGCCGTTTTCTCATTCAAGTTCCAGAGAAACGTTTTTGAACCCAAATGACTCACTTGAAGCAGTCCATAGAGTATACTAAAAAGAATTATTTTTAAACCTTTGTGACATGTGCCCTGCTGGTAAGTCAGGGAGCGAGACGTCGAGATTTTTCCAAAGTCTCAAAGGTGCTGTGCTGTTGCCAGACAGCTGACAAAACCGGTATTAAACTAGAGTGTGCTCTAATTCAACTGTCAAACTTCGCAGCCGTGCCGACGGTGTGGTTCTAGGTATGGAGGTGTTGCCTCGTCACCGGCTTGTTTTTGGTTTCTCTGTCCAAAGCATAATTGTGGGGTAGTTAAGTCAAAAGTTGTTGTTTTTTTTAAAAAACTCTCTGCCTCATCGTCTAGCCGTAAGTTGGACTTAGAGATGTGGCTCAGTATACAAGTACATAAGTATAGTATCAGTATAAGTATGAAGTATCAGTATGAAGTTTCTAATGAAAGAGTATCAGTGGGGTGCAGTGGGGGGGACATTCAGTTCAATTAAATGTAGTTTTGTTTATATAGTCCCAAATCACAGCAAGAGTCATCTCAAAGTAAAAATCCTACAATGATACAGAGAAGACCCCTGTATGCCATCACTTGGCGACAGCTGAAAAGAAAAACTCCCTTTTAACAAGTAGAAACCTTCAGCAGAAGCAGGCTCAGGGAGGGGCAGGAATCCTCCATGACTAATGAGTAAATTCAGAGTGGTGTACAAACACACTGAGAGTGAACAGGAAATACTCAGTGCATGATGGGAAGCCCCCAGCAGCCTATGCCTAAGTGAGAATTCGGGGTCACCGGATCCAGCCCTAGCTGTAAGTTCTATCTAAAAGGGAAGTCTAATAACAGTAGAGAGGATGGGCCAAAATTAGCATTCAGCTGGCAGCTACACTGCGTCTGTACTGTCATGTTTTTTTGCACCCACTCATGGTCTTCATGTGTGCAACATGCACCTCAAGTGCTCCCCTGACTTCTGCTGCGTCTGTGCTTCATGCACTGATTTTGTAATTTTGTAAAATTCTGGGTTTCAAAGTGCAGATGTCTGGTTTCCAGGCAAGCTTTGCACTTCTACAGAAACCAAAAGTACTTCTTTAGACTAAGATTAATGCATGGATTTGTGCATGGGTACACCGTTAAAATCAGATCAGACAAGATCTGATCGTGTTTTGTGTCAGCTAATTGCTGAGTGATGTCGTGGCTGAAAGTCAGAGATGGAACAGGGGGCAACAGGGAGATGGTAACTGGCAGGGGTTAGCTGGATGAAGAACAGACTGGCTGAGGGAGCAGATTGGCAAGTCGGGGATGAGAGCACACAGGGGCATGCCGAGTGTGGAGCAGACGGGCTGGGGTCAGATGAAGCTGGGCTGACAGAGGATCAGGCTGGGTCACTACTGATCTTGAACATGAGCAACAGAGTTAAACTAATGCTGGGTTCAGAATATGTAGTATCATCCAACTTATAGACTGACACAGACAATGTGGGATTTTAGTTTAGGTCGGAAAAGACTACGTTTTGTTTATTTTGACCGGTGTGTCATAATGGGATGAAAACCGATGCTGAATCTGGGACACTTCCCAACAGAAAGACTAGCAAGTTCGAGTCTTTTGGGGTCATGTGACAGATCTGTCACTTCTGTGAAGCTGACCAATGTGAAAAGAGAGGCTCCGCTAACAGTCGACTGCCGCTCAGCTTTGTACAGCTGTAAATGTGGCAAAGCTAAAGAGGAATACTCTTTTGATTCCTTTCCTTTGAATCTCCATCCATATCTCAAGAGTCATGAAAGGGAGCAACGTGTGGTCAATCAGTCCCACAAAATGCAATATTTTTGAACGTTCGGTTAGTAGCCTAATCTGATGCACTGACCATATCTCTAATCTGACCTTGCTCTGAGACTCAGAATAATAATGGATTGGATTTATATAGTGCTTTTCAAGGCACCCAAAGCGCTTTACAATGCCACTATTCATTCACTCTCGCATTCATACACTGGTGGAGGCAAGCTACGGTTGTAGCCACAGCTGCCCTGGGGCAGACTGACAGAAGCGAGGCTGCCATATCGCGCCATCGGCCCCTCTGGCCAACACCAGTAGGCAAGTAGGGTAAAGTGTCTTGCCCAAGGACACAACGACCAGGACAGAAAGCCCAGGGATCGAACCGGCGACCTTCCGGTTACAGATATGCTTCCCAACCCCCTTCCCAACTATACACAGTTATAAAGGCTGAGGGCTAAAAAGAAGAAATAAATAAGTGATGAGTGTTTGAGAAGCTGGCGTTAGATATCATGAGCGAGAGAAGACAAGCAGAATGAAAGACAGAAAGGGCACGACCATAAACATAATGATGGAGTGGACCAAGGCTATTTTTCATAAACCACCCATTCTCTAGATGAATTCTTAACATTTCTTATATTAAGATAAGTCAACACAACGTACAAATTTTCATTTCAGTCTTTTAATTGTATTACAGGCACCGCAGTTGCAGTAGTGAACATTTTAGCAGCGCTGATAAACCTGTTTTTTTCCTCTTGCTGGTCATTTTTAAAAGGTCAAATCACCTCGCTGTTTCAAGTCCATACTTCAAGTTATTAAACCCGCTGTTGCTGTTTTAAAGTCAACCTCTGACAGGAAAAAGCATAGAGATGAGCATAGTCGTGGAGCAGTGTAACTACAGAGCGATAACAAAGTGCCAGCTGACCTGGGATCAGCACACTGCCAACTTCTGCGCATAATTCTAACATAACAGCGCTTGCAAGTTGTGAACATGAGAAACTTTCCATGTCTGCCCTCCATCCCACATGACATGAGTGCAGCACTAGACACAAAAACAGGAAGTGAGCCATATGTCTGCAACAGTCACTGGTTGGATGAGTCCTCAGTGTGCCTTCTGCATGTGCTCACAGCACAGAGGGGACATACTGTACAGTATGGAATGATGCTTAAGGCAAGAGGCAGGAGTCTATTTTCCCTAAAAAGATGTTTCCCACTAAACAATCAGCAGTTGCAGGTATGTGTTTGTTAAGTCAGCTTGTTGTCCTACTCATCAGCAGCTCTTTCTATCTGCCTGTTTTGTCATAGCCAACACAAAGTGTTTTTTTTCTCTTTCGTTCACTTAGTCAGATATGGAACAGAAGGCTCTCTGTGACATTTACCCACAATACTGTTCTTCGCACCACCACCAACTGGACTCCCACTCTCTTTCAAAGTGAAGAAGGAAGATTGTTTCAACTAGCCACCTGCTGACTAAAAATGTCTGAGTGCTGTTATTTACCAGCACACAGGATGTGAACGTAGTGGCTGCGAGGCGCACGGAGACAGCAGTGTTTCATCAGGACAATAAGGAGCACCTGCGCCCGCCTGGCTGCAGATCTCCGTACGTGTCGGAGTTGCACCGAGAGCGATGTTTGTGAGTCCGAGACAATGAATCGAAGCAGCTGCACGAAACTGAGAAACATCCACTTTAATTGCAGCGTAACGAGGGCAAATATTTCAAATGAAAACCAGAATTCATTAAAGCTTGGAAGGCATCCCAGAAGAGGGGTATGCTGGATCATTGAAACTACCGCTGCACCTAAATACCACAGTCGTGCAGAATTTGTGCCCATCTGATGTGCAAATCTGGCCCCGGCCTCCTGCGATTCCTGTGATCACAAAACCAAAGCTATATGTTAAAGTTAGCTCAGTCGCAAAGACCGGCCACCTGTTGAATAGCCATTGGAGCTAAGCAGCATTTTCACACATTAATGGACACATAAACTCCCAGAACTAGAAGAAAGCTTTTCAAAGTGTTGCTATACTGACGCCTGTGCATCAGTTTCAGAGGTAAAACCCACAGTGTTTCCTGTGAGGCTTGAATTATATGATCACTTTACCATTTAAGGTACTGTCAGACAGCTCGACAAGTCAAACTTTAAGTGTCCACAGCGTGTCTTTTATCCTGTCTCCTTCCCCTCACCCCCAGATGGCTGCCCCTACCTGAGCCTGGTTCTGCTAGAGGTTTCTTCCCACTGTCACCAAGGACTTGCTAGCATGCGGTCTTCTGATTGTGGGGTTTTTCTCTGTATTGTTGTAGGATCTTTACCATACAATATAAAGCGCCTTGAGGTGATGAGGCGCCATATAAATAAAATCTAACTGATTTGAAATGAATTGAATCAAGTACTCAAATTAGTCTACAGTATGTAGTAGCTCCTGTGTTGAAATGTGATCACTAACTGCAGCATGTATCTGCACAAGATCTTTATTACATAAAATATCTCAGTTTCAACTCAACTTGTTCCACTAATTTTCAGTTCTATGATTTTAATTCTTGGACTCAGCTAGAGTTAGTTGCAGGAGTCATGTTTTATTTACTTATTGAGCACCGATGTTGCACTGTCTTCGGGTGGCTGTAGCTCAGGAGGTAGAGCAGGTCACCTACTGATCGGAAGGTTGGTGGCTCGATCCCTGGATCCTCCAGTCTGCATGCCAAGTATTCTTGGGCAAGATACTCTCCGATGCATCGGTCGGAGTATGAATGTAGTTAGAAAGCACTACATATAGAGAAAGTGCTTGTGTGATTGGGTGAATGTGGCATGTTGTAAACAGTGCTTTGAGTACTCCGGGATATAAGAATCAGTCCATTTACCATGATGAAGATATAGATGTGCATGTTAAATACTTGTACATATATATACTGCTTTTTGTTACAAGCCTCAGTCACCCAGCCTCCTGCATTCATACAAGCACTTTTTTCTATACCTGCACACTCCATGGATACATCAAGGGAAACTGGGGGTTCCTTGTATTGCTCAAGGATAGTAGCTGGGGAATCAATCCACCAACCATATAATTGGGAGACAAACTGCCCAACCTCCTGAGCCACAGCTGGACTATTGTTAGGGAAGAGGGTAGATAGAGTATATGTGTGTTTGTGTAAATACTTATATCTAGATAGATACCCATATGGAAAAGATATATATAAATCTTATAAAGTTTGTATCTGTCTTGTGTGAAACTTGTATGAAAAGCATATAGGAGTGAAAACAGATATAAGATCCCTTGTAAAATTATATAATGAAACTTGTATGTTTTGGATACTTACTAAAACAATGTATGAAAGTAATGAGAAAGTGGCCACTTTCATGAGTAAATCATGTAAGCCTTATGTGATTTACTCATGAAAGTGGCCACTTTCATGAGTAATCACATATAAGTTTTTACTATTTCTTTTCCATATGGGTAGATACCCTTATGATCCTAAGTATCAGTGTCAGCAGTCTCAGAAGTCACATCATTTCTCACAAACAGCATTGTGCCTTGTTTCTCTCTTTTTTTCATCAGCATGCTGCAGTTGCAGAGGCAGATATATTTCACATCAAGTTCAGCGTTCCTTCAGGCCACTGCTAACTAACTTAAAGTTTCTTTTGCCAAGCAAAGCTATTTGTAGCATGGTGGCCATTTCGCACTGTCATCACAGCACTCTGCCTTCACTAGTGTGTCCCCCAAGGAGCGGCAGAGTGTAACAGCTGAATCGAGGTGAGCACGTCTCAAAACTGCCTACCATCCCCCAGGACGCACATATGGTCTCATACACACACACACACACACACACACACACACACACACACACACACACACACACACACACACAGTGTTAACACGCTTAATTATATTAAGAAGACACACACATGAAGGCTTTATGTGTACAAAAAGGCACACACATATAAAGCCAGGTAGACATTTTGACTTCGTGTCTATCAGTCATTCAACACCTTTAGCTGGTTTTAGCACATGGCAGCCCATCTGCCTACCATTATTGTGGCTTTTGACATTAATGGAGCCATTTCACTAAGCAATAAACTGTAGGGAACATTAACGCCCAAGATGCACACTAACAACACACTAAACTGACGGCTGCTGTCTTGCCGCGCATCGTTGAAAGCGCCTCTAGGGCGAGGCATTGAGAGGCGAGGTTACAATCATTCTAGATATTAATATACCTCAATTTCTCTGAGAAGGATGAAAAGAAGAAAAGGTCAGACCTAATGTACTTGCTCAGTCAGTCACATTTATCAACAGTAAAAGTAGTAGAGCCTGAGTCAATGGGAACATGTAGAAAGCATGGGGAGCAATGGGAATAATAAGGACATACACCCCAGGGAAACGCTGTACTTAATATCAAGCCTACAAGTTAGCCTGCTTTTCATTTTGTAATCCACAAATCTTCATGCATGGTTTCACTCTTATATTTGCTATTTTGTTGGCAATTTATATTAAATCACCAAGGACACATGTCTGAAAGACAAATGTGTCTGAAAGACTTCAAAGTAGCTAGTCCATCAATCAAAGTGACCACATTATTGCTATTTGGATAATCTGTTTAAAACACTATATCAGTCATTACTTGTTATTATGTTTTTATGATGATAATTCATCACTTGTAACTTTGCTTGAAATCAACAAGCTTATGAATTTGACATGAATCCACTGTGAGCTGTGTAAAAGTAATTGCTTAAGGACTCTTTATAACACCTTGATGGCCAAAGCAAATGTCCATATGTTTGTATTCAATTCAGTTTAATTCAGTTCTATTTATATAGTGCCAATTCATAACAGCAGTCACATCAAAGCACTTTATGTTGTAAGCCAAAGAGACCACAGTATTATAAAGAAGCCCAACAATCACATGACTCCCTATAAGTGGTCTATCTGATATCCCCATGTAGCTGTTGGTCCTGCATCATCATCATGTTTATCCAGGATCAACATTGCAATTTATCAGTCACATTGTTCTGATGTCATACAGTCCCAATTAAAAGTTTAAGACCAATGAAAACTCAAATAATCCTATTTTGCATTGTTGGCTCATCTGTAAAACAACCTGTTACAGTTTAAGCGTTGTTTTCAATAAATTGCATGTTTTGTCTCATTCCCAATTCTTCTTGTTGCACGTTGAAGCTCTACTTGGAACCTTGTTAAGATCCAACCATGCAAAACAGGATTTTTTGCCATTTTTCAAGTGGTCTTAAACTTTTGATCGGGACTGTATCTTTGAAATGTGGAGGAACAAGAAAAAAAGGATTAAAATGTTTCTATAAAATGCTCTTCTAGAACAAATTGAAAGCATTTCAGGTTTGTTCTTTATTAATTTATACAATATCATAACTATATTACCAAGTTAAGTTTCCTGTTTGTCAGATTTACATTACTGAGGTTTGATAGTGATAGCTATTAATAGCATCAGCTAACTTTTTGGCTAATGCTAACTGAATGCTCGGACAACATGATTGGTCAGTTGGAATATTGATCCTGGAACATTGTTATGATGGAACAACACAGGAGAGAAATTTTTACCCTATGAGCAAGGACTTGGTGAAAGTGGGAAGGAAGAGCTCTCTGTTAACAGGAAGAAACCTCTGATTGAACCATGCTGAAAGAGGAGTGGCCACCTGCCAAGACCAGCTGGAGTTAGGGTAAAAGAAGAGAGGAAAGAGAAATACAGAGAGTGAAAAAGATGAGTGAAGGAGAAATGCTCAGTGCATCAGTAGAGCATCCTATTACAATGAAATCTTTGTTGGGAAACTTTGATCCTGAAGTTCATCTGGGTTTTACTTTGATATGTGCCATCCACAACAACAAGCAGTTTCAGTGTTGTAGTTGATCTGTGCACACGTGCATGCAAGCGTGTGTTGTTTTCCATTTTAAACGATGCCTCTAGATCCCTCTGTGTTTACGGTGCTCATGGCGGTGATTGCATGCCTTTAACATGTTGCCATTTAAATTTAATCCATCCTTGTAATTACCGCTACCATAAGCAAAAATAGAGGCAGAGTGATTAAAACAAGAAAATCCAATCAAACATGCTTCTTATGACTGAACGTTCACTGATGAGGTGGCGGCTCCACACATAGGGATATAATACGGTAACAATTATCCTGTCAAATACACAAACACAGGTCTACGCGTATACACTGTTACACAGACACACCCCATACAAACAGCTGAACAATCAAACACACACAGATACATAAGCACTACAATACCAATTAATCCAGATATCTTTTCCCACACAGGATCTCCTTGGCTTTCATCCTTTTCTCAATTAGACTGAACTTCCTACTGTTATGTTAGTGTTTGGATTAAGAGGGATTATGGAGGAATGTTTGAAATCCTCCTTTGCCTTTGACTTACTGCATTGGACACTTGACAGCTATCTAGTTTTAATAAGTGTGTATTTCTGTGTGTTTTTAAATAATTCACATATACATCTTTCCTAAATCTTCCCTGCATGGTAGCACCTCGACTGACACATTAAATACACTTCATCCACACCTTGCACCATACTGCAGCCCTTCTTTTTAGCTGAGATATATCCAAATGAGAATATATGTTTGGTTTTTTTTTTAGATGTTTCTCATGTGAACTTTGTCCATAGTTTACCTCCTTTGAGACTCTAGAAATAGGTTTCAGTCTTGAAAATCCATATATATCTAAAGACATTTTCCCCATTATTTAGTTAGGCTTGGTGGCCTGAATTCAAATTAGACATACACTGCAGCTCTTTACATTACTGATAATGAGCAAGCCTGGTGGACTTCCAAAGTGATTTTGTGGATATGAATAAAAGATAAAGGTACCAATAAAATTAATAACTTCACTGGATGTTTGCCAGGGCATGCAGTTGACTCCCAATAGCTGTTAGTTTGCTATTCAAAAGGAAAGGAAAGCCACAAAGAAAAGCACAGGTGTTACAATTTACGAATGGCTTAAGTGCTAATAAACCTTGTGAGGCAGCTTGCACAATACTAGAGAAATAGTGTGTGCAAGTTAGATAAATGTATACCTATGCAGAACTTTTAAAGCCTTGAATTGGTATTTTGACTGTTTTGACCCTGTTGGATTCTTTTTTTAGACTAGGTATGACTGATCAAGCTAGAGAGTTATGATCTGAGGTTAGAAGTGACTAGCTCAGTAGTTCTCCAAAAGTTGATTCTGTTCATCTGGACGTAGCGTTTTGTGGGAGAAACGTTTCGTCACTCATCCAAATGACTTCTTCAGTCTCAGCTGACTGCAGTGTTCCCCAATCTTATAAATTTTGCATAATTTGCATAATTAAGATTAAGGAACTGCCCTCCCAGTCCATTGTTCCTTCAGTGGGCTGGTTTCAGTCATTATGCAAATATACTGTTTATAAGATTTGGGGAAACCTGCAGTCAGCTGAGACTGAAGAAGTCACTTGGATGAGTAACGAAACGTTTCTCCCACAAAACGCTACGTCCAGATGAACAGAATCAACTTTTGGAGATTTACTTTCCTGGATGATTGAGAATGCATCAAGACTAGCTAAGTAGGTTAGCAAGATGTATGCATAATTTATTCTGATTATAAATAGGATGATAATATTGTCTAGCAAAAACAAAGACCTATCAGTTGAACCTGTGAAGGAATGTTAATTGTTCCAGGATGCACAGTACTTGACCACCCAGTAACAGTTGTGATATGTGCCAGGTCCAGGCCACTTTACCAAGCCAAGTGGTAAGAAAATGCCTTTTGTCAGCCCTAGAGGATGCTGCATACTCCACCCCTAACTCTCGTGCCTCTTCACTGGGGCAATCAAGGCAAGCAGTGCTTGCCCTCTGAAATCAAAAATGTGAAATCTAAAACATGAAGTAAAACCTACCACAGTCAAAGTTAGTTCATCTAGTCATCTCCTATTGTCTGCTTGCTTCCATTCAGTAATTTACTGCCATCTTGTGGCTGCAGTTACCCATTGTCTCTGGAAGCAGGCTTGACTTTACGTGACTTTGAGACACTGCAATCTATTGTTCACATTGATTTCTTTGGTGTGTCTATATATCTGTTAGCCTGCTTCACAATGGCTTCTAATGTGGAAACATTCCTCTTTGCGATCATAGGACTGCTTACAGAGATTTCACACAGTAGGAATAAATAGTCAGTATGTCTTCATTTGAAAGACTTTTTGACCATAGATCATAAAACACACTGTAAAACAAATTAATTTTGTTAATTTTGATTATACTTTGGTTTAACAAGGTCTAGTGTTGTATCTATACTGGCTCTGATTTATTAATTTACTGTACCTGTGTTGCTTTTTCTTCTTCTTGTAAATAGAAGTAGTGTGAGAGAGATCAGGTCCAATCTGAGGGTATATACACAGTCCTAATGAGAGGTATAATTAGGCAAAATGAAAACATACTTGAAATGAGTTTTCAGATGTGATCTTTTAATGATGATTTATGATCACTATCACTTGTCCACAGATAAAAAGAGAGACTAATTGGTTTCTGCTTTATATCAAGAAGACACAAAACATTCACAATTAAAACTTGCTCAAAATACCTCAAAAAGTTTGATAACCTCTGACTTGTGTATTCATCTCTCAACCACTATAAATGTTGTAAGGTGAAACCGAGTTCAGAATAATTTTCTTTGAGATGGATGCAGTTCACCTGTGTATAATGGGCATCAAAACACCTACAACTTTTTGTAAAGTCCAGCACATCAGCAGCATACTGATGAACATTTTCATCTAAGAAGGTGGCAGTTGTATTCAATTCATTTTGTGGAAGATGTGTATGTGAATGTGATGAGACGCTACAGACGATAAAGCACAGCATCTGTATGCAGGCAAATTGGCAGATACAATACATGACAATTTTACTGAAGTTGCTACAAAATTACTAAAGCCATTAAGCCCAGATAGTGCATGTAGGCAATGATTTGATGTAAGCCGCAAATGGCCCACGTGTAAAATAGCAAATATGGTCTGAAACTCCCAAATATAATGGGGAGTGTTTTTAGCATGCAGTGCACTCTGCAATATATAATCTGGATGTCACCCTGAAGTGGCTCATGTGGTTATCAGTGATTTTTGCCCAATAATAACAAAACAAACATGGGCACCATTTGTCAGAGATGTGGCATAGTTGTTATATTTGAGTCACTTTTAGTTGACATGGGCGGCTAACCTTGACCAACCCATTGCCATTATTCCACATGGCGGGTGGACCGGATGAAAGTGTCTACTGTAAGTCAGCTATGAGTCAGCTATCTAGAAAAATTATGAGACTATAAAATGCTTTTAGATGTATTTTGTTAACATAAGCAGTTATGCTTGGGTTTTTCATTCCACGCAAGCATCCTCCTAACTTCTACCTACTCCTCGCCATCACAGAATTTAGCTGTTCGCCTCTCCAGGAAATCACCGGTAGAGATCAAATTAGCCTTTGAGCTACCTTGATCTCTGCTTCTCTCCTTTGGTGCTTTTTGTTCTTCCTCACATCTCTATATCTCGCCCAGGAAGTGTAGCATTGGGTCCACTGGTCGATAACAGTCCCCGGATTTGTTGGGATTTAAGACTTTATTGGTTTATGGATGAGAGAAAACGTGAGTCCACATCAACATCAAACAGAATGGTAGGGGTGGGGATGGTTTGCACACAGAGTTAGCTTCCCAATCCGTAGTGAGTGAGATATGCTAATAAATCTTGAAAACTCTGTGTGTGAGTCCCTCTGCAAGTGTGGGTATTTCTGTGTTTGTGCATGCTCCTCAATCTCACAAGCACACAACCCCTTCTTCACTATATGTGTCTCATGTTCTCACCAAACAAGTCTCATGTGTTTCCTCCTTTGTCTCTCCCTCACACACACACAGAAGCTATTCCCTTCAATGCGTCATTGACATCCACTCCAGCCTGTAACGTGGCTCCCCTGTCACCTCCTGACACCATCCTCCAAACATCCAGTCTACCAGCCGCCTTGAATTATTAATCTAATATGCCTATTTGACAAATTCAGCAGTTTCACTTAGTTCAGCAAACATTAGAAGCAGGAAATTTTTGTTTATGTTTTCTGGCTTTTTAACTTCCTGTCCCTCATCCCTCAGCTCTCACGCTACATTCCATTCCTCTTTATCAGCCGCCGTCACAGTGATTTGCTAAAGTGGATGTGAAAGGCAGCAAGTCTTGTTCACGCTTCTTTCTTATACAAGCCATACATTTGCTTCAGTAATGTTGAACTTTCTTCTGCTTTTGTACTCTTGGACCAAGAGAGGAATGTGTTGGGGTTTTTCTGCTTCTCTGCTCTTATGTCTATTCCTATGTTGTTGTTGTTTTCAGTGATAATATATGCAAATTGCAACCCTGGAAAAAAAAACGTAGGTCACTCTGCTTCTGATAATCAGCTCCCAGCATTACATAAACAAAGAAATTGCTTTTGTGCATGTCATTACATTTGAGCATCACAGGAGCTGCTTGACTGGTGCTGCTTGACCCAACTCTGAGTGCCAAAATGCTCCTCCACCTCATCTATATTTCAGCGCACCGAGGGTGTTCTGTAATAATCCCAATTTGCAAGTATGCAGTGGCGCCACTCTGCTACTTCCAAGCACCATAATCTTTAGTCACATTCTGCTAAGGGGCTGGAGGGAACAAGGGTCATGACAGCTTGAAAGCCTATACTGTACATGCACAGTCTGCAGCAGCTATTGCCTGTGCTGCTGGAGTACTTTTATTTCCTCTAAAAGCTCAGCTTAGCCTTCACAATTTCTGAAGCCGTGACTGCTCTTATTGCTGAAAGACTTTCAGTGAGTCATGTTACCAATATTATACAAAATTTTACAAAAACCTTATTAATGGCCCCCAAAAAATACGGACATTATTTTATGATTTTAATTTTTTCAAATTTTTTGTATTTTGCATTAACTGCAGGTGACTTAAACAGAATTCTTCTTCCCATGTGTTCCCATGTATGTGGCTAAAGACTGGCCATAGGAACTTGTATGTGTTTATGTGCTGTGAAAGCAAATTTTAATTTGTGTCTGCAGTTTCAGATTCAAGATACGATGATCATACCCATGCGTTATCCTCTACGAAGGAGTCCTCTTCACCAAAGAAGTGGTACTTCAAGTATCATCATGAAGTCAGGTTTCTAACAAATTAAAACTTACATAAACATGCTCATTTATTACCATTTTTATTAATATCAATGTATTTTCAGTTACTTATTACAGACATATTAGCTAAGCTAGCCAGGCTCTGTAAAAAGTAACAAATTACACTTACCATTGCTATTAACCCTGAACCACACAGGCCTAGTGACTGGTCGGCAACCACCTGACTTTAGGAAAAATGTGTTTCCCCTTACCGGTTAGTGAGTGGTTGCCGGAAGTTGCTGGCTGTTGCCAAGTGAAATAAGTTGCAGAGAGGGTAAGATTAAGAGAGCCTTATCACTGAAGCATGTTTCAAAAGGCACCATTTTTACTTTAAAGTTGAACCGTCTCTATTTGCGGTTTGCGTGTGCTCTTCACAAGGTGACTACTGCTAAGTGTGAGTACAAGAAAAATAATTATTAGAATACAATGTGTTAAATTTGCTTAGATAAGAGGGTCCAGCAGTAGATAGGAGGAATAGGGAAGGATTTGTCTGTCTGTTTCAGTTGGTTTAGCTATAGGCCTAAGAACGTGTGTAATTGTTTAGAGGGAAAGGAATTTATGGACACTGTCATTAAAGGAGACAGGAAGCTACAGTTGGGGATTGCTGATGCTGATGCTTGAACCTTTAATAAAAACTCATAATTGTTATAAACTTACAAGTAGGTTTGCAGGAGACTTTCCACCTTATCTGTAAATGTAAGATGCATGCTTAACTGAAGATGAATGAAGATGAATAAAGGTTTTTGTGAAAATGACTACTGAGTCCGGTGCCGTCTCTGGATGCCCGAGGAATAAAAAGAACCGGGGCGAAACTGGTTTCATAACATAAGTGAGTGTTTGTAGACAAGTCACTGTCTTCAGTGCAAACTACAGGTGACTATGGCAATATGCTAGTGACCAAAGCAATTACATGGACATTTTCAGTACAACACCATATCCCCCTCCCAGACCAATCTCAACAAGCAACCTCCATCAACCACCTACAAACAAGTCAGGGAAAATCTATTTTTTTTTACCTAGCAACCAGTGGTTACAAGATGGTCAAAGACTGGTCTTTAGGCCAGCGTGACTGGGGCTTTAGCAATCAATTCCAGAGTGGAAACTGTCATCAACTTTCAGCAACCACTCATAGAGGGTTGGCCAATTTTCCCCAGCAACCGACAGCTTTTTAGACCTAAAGGGCTGGAGCCAAAGTAGGATGTTATACACTGGTTCAAGAAAAAAATCTGGTTATACAGAAATGTACAAAGCTGACCCTTTGACCTAAGGATTTCATGGTTTCAATCGCTAGTTCCCAGTCTTGCAGAATAAACCATATATACTATAAAAGCACAACATTTTCACAAGCATTGAGCTTTAGAGAAAGTGTCTGTGCTTTTGCCATTTTCCCAGCATTTCTGATATTTATGCTAAACTAAGCAGCTGCTGACTCTACCAGCATATTTATTGTAGAAATAATACAGCAATGAATTGCATTTCTTCAGAAACTGAGTGTGTGTCTGTTAACATCCGGAGGCTTTGAGTTTGGACCTTAGAGCCCTGTTGACTCTCAGCCCCCCCCCCCCCAATTTACCTAACCCTGCTGTTTCTGTCTGTCTTTCCCTAATGAGAGCTGCAAGAATGCATCAGGCCTTTAGCCGTTTTCTCTTCTCTTTCTGTTTTCTCTCTCTCTGTTTTGCCTCCTACACTGCAGGCAGGCAGGCAGGCAGTGTTAAATATCTCATCTTATTTTATCCTCTGGGCTGCCATCAATTTCAAGCTGTTCTCTTCTCATTTACATCGGTGCCACACCAAGTACGATATCAGGATTTGCATCAGCTATGAAACGTACCCTTTCATTCATATGGCTTAGTGCAAAGAGAGGCAGATGAACAGTTTTCAGCACAATCGTTCACATGTGCCAGCTGACCTGACATTCCATGCGTGGAAACATGCTCATTCCTCCAAACACATTTATGGATCACTGGATTTAATTCCATGTGGCATGAAACAGAAGTGACAGCTGAATCAATTATGTTGCATTTTTTTGTCTTTCTCTTTCTCAACCACACTGCCACAGCTGCCTGCTTCATGTGTTCATACTGACATTGAGCTGTGGATCGTCTCCCTAAAAGAGGCTGGACAAACATGAACGTTCTCACTCACTGATCAGAGGAGATAGGCACGTCTTGGAAGATGTATTGCAAAAAAGATGTAGCGCAAAAGAAAGCGCTCCACTGCTCTCTATGGGCATTTTTGTGAAAGTGCAGTACTTCAATCTTCAGAGTATGGACAAACCAGTATCAATAATTTTGTGTTGTTTGGCTGCAATAGTGTAGTAGTACAGTTACCCTTGAACTGAAAGATTTCATTGTTTTAAGTTACCAGGGACTACTTTTGACAAGAGATGTAGCAGATCCTCTTTTTAATGTCTTATTTCCCCTTCAAGTTAAAGAAACTTGATCTAAAAATAACAATTTTTTTTAAAAAGTTTTTTCAGCTGGTTTTTTTTTTTTAAGTTTCTTTGGTTGATTTTATCCCCCTTTCTTTTAGGCATTTTATATGATTAAAAATTCAAATAATGTCCCCTTACATTAACATTTCTAGGCAATGAGCTCATTTAATTGGAGTCTGCATACTTTTCTTCTAATGCAGGATTCACTCTTCTTCACAAACATATTATGTTGTGCAAAAAACGTTGACTTGAATGTCGGGCAGTTTGTGTAATTGGAATAACTAGCTCATTAGCATGTGAAATAAAGATTCTACTGCAGTCAAAAGATCTCATTTATTTGAAAGACTGGTGATCAAAAAATGTAACACTATGCAATGTGGTGAATTAGCAAAAATACCTGCAAACCTATAAAACCAACATCAAAATTAAGTAAATGGTTAATAACACATTATGATGTAAATATGCAGCTAGCCTAGCTTCATTATTAGGTTTTTAAAACATTGAATTTATATACTTGATGCTGAATATAGCAGGCTACTGTTGGTATATTGTTGCCTAAATTTATAAATACTATCAACATTCTTTTAAGTTCACATAATGTGCTGGCTAGAATTGATTAAGATTTTAATAAAAATACGTAAATTAACGAATACGCTACCAGTTAGCTTAGCAGCAAGCTAACAGGCAGTTGTTTGTAAGGCCCTGAGGCTATTATAGTTAGCTAAATACACTACTACTAGCTAACATTAACTATGCCGTTCAATTCAAGACACCATTGTAGTTAAACAATGAGAATGTTGCACTTTCAGTTTACCCATTGTGTCATACATTGATAATTTGTTATTCAATTTCACAGCTAGGTTGAAGGTCTACAGACTAAACTGCAATGTGAATGGAATTCAAATCCAAAATAATCCTAAGTAAAAATGTACACTCACTGGCCACTTTGATAGACATGGTTAAGATGACCTGCTAAAGTTCAAACTGAGCTTCAGAATGGAAAAGAAAGGTGATTTAAGTGGCTTTGAATGTGGCACGGTTGGTGGTGCAGGTGGGTTGATCTGCGCATTTCAGAAATCAATCTAGTGGGATTTTTACCACAAAAAAATTTCTGTGGTTCACAGAGAATTATCTGAAAAAGAGAAAATACCCACTGAGATCTGGGCTGAAATGTCTTGTTGATGTCAGAGGTCAGAGGTTCAAGCTGTGCCCTATTTAGCAGAGCATAGCAGCTCCGTCACTTTCAAATTTAAATGATGAAAAAACCTGCAGAGTGTACTAGCTGGTGGAGGAGGCCGCCTACTGGCAATATGTCTAGGAGTGAAAACAACTGATGCGGGCCATTTAATAGGCTTCTAACATTCAAAACAGGTGCAAGAGCTCAGTTTCTGTTCAAAGCACAAACCTTCCCGGCAGCATTACTCTGTCCATGCAGCACAGGCTGAATGCTGTGTCCCCTTCTAGCACCAAAGATACCTGTGATGTTGGCTGGACTGCTGCAGCTCCCGATTTAATATTTTTCTCTCTCTACACAACATCTTCTTAGCCTTCAGTTTGAGAGAAATGTCAGCATTAGATTATATGTACAGACTACTAATAGACCTTGAGGTACAGACAGACTGTCATATACTTGCAGAGTGTGGTTTATGAATGGAATAGAAATTGTTACATTCACATCCAGTCTTGAGGAAAGGTTTTTAATAAGATTTTGGAAGTGTAATGATTCAATTCTATTAAACACAACAGCTTTGGTGGGGTTAGCAATAATGTAAGAGGTACTCTATACATGTAGCTATGGGTAAACTATGAAAAACATTAAATAATTATTTTCAAAAACCTGTAATTACACTTTTTCTGCATCTGTGATTAACTCTTTATTCTGCACGAACTCCAGACTTTTAGATAGTTGGCAGCAATGTCAATTTTTAAAGTAAACACTTTATTTTCTGCATTCTGGTGAAATTTGATGTGCAAATCTGTGTTTTTGTTTCACAGCTTGTGGCAGAAATATCCTTGTGTAAATACAAAATTCAGGCACAAGGTTAGAATTTCAAATGTAACCGCACATAATGCAGTAAGTTTTTCAGGCATACTGTTCTGCTTTCCAATATGCATTACTCTGAATTTATCGATTTAGCTGCTGAACCGACAAACACAGGACTGATGTACTGAGGCGCTCTTTTGTGTCTTTTGTTAGAGCAAGAAAACAGTTTCTATGCTGCGTATTTATTTAGAAGTCCTAATCATACTAGACAGCGGGTCTGTTTTCTAGTATGATTTTGAAGAATCACATACATATATGACTGTAGTAAATGGTAAATGGTAAATGGCCTGTATTTATATAGCGCTTTACTAGTCCCTAAGGACCCCAAAGCGCTTTACATATCCAGTCATCCACCCATTCACGCACACATTCACACACTGGTGATGGCAAGCTACATTGTAGCCACAGCCACCCTGGGGCGCACTGACAGAGGCGAGGCTGCCGGACACTGGCGCCACCGGGCCCTCTGACCACCACCAGTAGGCAACGGGTGAAGTGTCTTGCCCAAGGACACAACCTCCCAACTCTTGAGCCACGATCGCCCCACAGTGTACTGACTGATAACATATCGTACCTAAAGATGTGTCTACAAATTATTGAACAATTTCGGAATAACGGTGCACAACATAAAATAAAAAGACCTTGAATATCTCATCATTGACTGTACATAATATGTACAAAAGAGGACAAGAGAGAAGGCGAAACATTATTGTATGCCTGTGATCTTCAGGCTTATCAGTGTGCATCTCTGATAGTGCAGTGGTGCCTGCGGAAGTGTCAAGACAATGCTATTATTATGATTTGAACCTATGTTTAAGTAGAATCAGTTTATATTCAGTAAAAAGTTGTTATTGGTGAAAATTTTGAGAAGCACTGACTAAGATCATATCACTCATCCTTTACTTACCAACACCATTAATACCATCCTTTAGTGAACGTGGGTTTTAATTAGTGCTTAGTTAATGTTTGCAACAGCTCTTTATCGTTCATTTATTCAAAATCTGAATATTGGAAGATATTCTGTTTCCTGATGGAAAAGACAGAGAGTTAACAAACATGTAAGTTTTCTGCTTAAGCTTATAAATAACTTAACCTTATCATTAATCAAATACAACAGAACAGAGGAGAAAGAAAGAGAAGACCTGCAGAGATAATTCACAACAACTCCCTCGGAGTAGGTACATCGCAGCGTGAAAATCAAGGTGGCTAAATTAAAGCCTGAAGTCTCACAGGTATAAATGAGTATGTCTCCCTGAGTATAGCGGTGGTTGGCTTAGTATTATCATGTGGGCAAAGATCCTTTTTGGTCCCCTCTGCCTTCTCCTTAACAGAGACATGAGAGCTGGCACAACAGAGCTTTTTAAAGCCCATCCACCAGGTTTTGTTATGTAAGCACATTGCAGCTCTGTGTATGTTAGTCGATTGCAGGAATAATCAACCGCCAAATGCACTACAACTGCCACTAAAACAGCAATTGGTGATGACCAACACAAAAAAGCCAGACATTTTTTGCTTTATGTAGACTAATAAATAAGTTTAAATCTATGTGCTACATGTGCCAAACATCATGATATGTTTACCGAGAGCGAGAGAGAGTTATCCCTATAAAAACTTGCATTTAGACATGTAAATACTTTTGTGCAAATTGGTACTTAACTCTAAATCACACTGAGAGTCTCTCTGAACGGTCATCACTGCCTTTTTTATTGCATCACATTATCCTGATGATACCTGCTATAAACCTCCCTTTCACTAGATGGCGCTCTTGCCCGTAAACGTCACGCTTGCACTGACGTTTGTTTCCGCCTCACCGGAAATGCTGCTTCAAAACACTTCAATGGCTGTCTTGCAGTGACTTCGACCGCTTTGGGCAAATAGTTAGCTCTGAAAGTCGGGGATAATTTACTTACCTCCGCGCTTTGGGGACATTTTTAAGCTCAGACATGGCGGGGCCGCTGCTGGAGTTTGAGACCGAGATGTTCCTGAGTCTCTTCGGCAGTGACGGGCTGCTAGTAACGGCTGAAGGCTTGGGGATAGACCGAATCCTACTGCAGTTCTTGCGGGTTTACTCGGAACCGGGCAGCCTGGTTCTTCTGCTCAACACAACCACACCAGAACAGGTTAGGAGAGGCTGGATTAGCTAGAGGCACAGCTCATATGATTATCTCACACTTTACCCGGTGCGAGGTGATGTGCCCCAGCAAACTGACTTAACAGTGCCTTAACATGAACCATACATTTAAAAAAAAAATAAAAAGAAAGAAAGTGTTAGAAGTTAGAATTTGGAAGGGGCCACTTTTTTTGTCCATAGACATGGTGGCTAAAATAGATGAAGATAAAAGAGATGTGCACCTGCTAACAATTTTGGCGCCATCTCGGTTTCATACATTATTTCAGATGAAATTGTTGATACATTTTTTGATATATAAAGAATTTATTACAGTTTATTATTTTCATCTGAAAGTTGTTATAGAATCCCCTCTGTGATGGAGCTCGTCTAAGAAAATTTTAATAACAGTAACGTTAACTGCATGAGGAAGTCAGTAGTATCGTGCATGAGGACAGCGAGAAAGCAGTGAGATGTGAAAACCCCGTCTTTTTTATTGCAATGGTGATGGACAGATTGACAGATGAAGTCAGGCTGGAGTGTCTTTGGACATACGACATTACGATCTGTAGTGGGAGCAGGTGGAAGAAAGTCTGGAGAGGAGATGAAGTAAAGACAGAATATATGTGTGTGAATGAGAGGGAGACGGGTGTAGCAATGACGCTGCAAGGATTAGAGGTAGTGAATGTGGATGACTTTGAATACCTGGGGTTGACCATTTAAAGCAACTGATGGTGAAGCAGAGAGTGTCAGGGTGATTTGTGACAGAAGGATAACCGCAGGAGTGTCAGGGAGGGTATGCAAGGTGGTAGTCAGACCTGCTATGATTTGTGGTTTGGAGATGGGGCACTGACAAGAACACAGGAGGCCGAGCTAGAGGTGGCAGAGATGAAGATGCTCTGATTTTTATTGGGAGTGATGAAGATGGACAGGTTTCGAAATGAGTACTTCAGCAGTTTGGGTTAGAAATTTAGAAGGGAAAGGTTGAAAGAGTTTGGACATGTGCAGAGGAGTGGTTATACTGGACAAAAGATGTTGAATATAGAGCTGGAGGCAGGAGGAAAAGACGAAGACGTCAGAGGAGGTTCATGGGTGTAGTGAAGGAGGACATGGAGAGGGCTTGCGTGACAGAGGAGAATGTTGGGGATAGGGTGAGATGGAGGCACATGATCCTCCCGAAAAGGAACAGCTGAAACAGGAAGTATTGCATTTTAAAACACACAATTACAAAGTGGTTCAGTTGGTATAAAACCACACATTAAAGATAGAAGTGTAAATGTCCTTACATCAGTTACTACATAAACACTTGCATACACACATTAGAAGAACAGGAGCCAAAAATAATGGGTGAAAGACTAAGGAATAATTATTCTGTAAAAAACTTATTCAGCCAACCTGACAGGCTGAGGACTACAACCTCAGAAGCGTGATCGCCTCATTATTAAAATAAGAGTTAGAAGACCCTTTTCAGATAATCAGAGAGGCTGACCGCTGAGCTTTACCTCATGTTTGTGTGGAACATAGCGTACAGCTTTAACCAAAAGCTTGCTTCTTTTCATCCTGTCTTCTCAGGAATATTTCACAGAGCAGCTGCGAGTGGAGGGTGTGACCCACCTGCCCAGGACGGTGACCACTGATGTCCAGAGCACTGAGCGTTACAATGTTTACACCGAGGGAGGGGTGCTGTTTGTCACCAGCAGAATCCTGGTGGTGGACTTCCTCACGGACCGCATCCCTGCTCATCTAATAACAGGTCAGACTTGTACATAGCTAAATTCATATGAGAACATTTTATTCAGAATCAGAATCAGAATACTTTATTGATCCCTGGGGGAAATTATTTTTTGTTACAGTGCTCCATTTTAAACCAACATTAAGACAAGACAGACAATACACTAACTAAGAATAGTACAATATATACATATATAAACATACATACATACATAAGTCACTCATAAATAAATAGTTGGA
Source organism: Astatotilapia calliptera (assembly GCF_964374335.1). NCBI lineage: Eukaryota > Metazoa > Chordata > Actinopteri > Cichliformes > Cichlidae > Astatotilapia > Astatotilapia calliptera. The sequence continues at coordinate 21,401,506 of NC_137429.1, read as the reverse complement.
AAAGAAACATGTGTAGTTGTAGCAGCAAACAGTGTGTTAAGTGGATGCGTTGTACAGGGAGATGGCCACAGGCAGGAAAAATTTCCTGTGTCGTTCAGTGGTGCTTTTCGGTAATCTCAGTCTCTCACTGAACGAGCTCCTGTGACTGACCAGCATGTCATGGAGTGGGTGGGAGGTGTTATCCAACATTGTCTTTATCTTGGACAGCATCCGCCTCTCCGACACCACCTTGAGGGAGTCCAGCTCCATCCCCACAACATTGCTGGCCTTACGGATCAGTTTATTAAGTCTGTTGGCATCTGCGACCCTCAGCCTGCTCCCCCAGCATGCAACAGCATAGAGGATCGCACTGGCCACAACAGACTCATAGAAAATCCTGAGCATTTTCTGGCAGATGTTGAAGGACCTCAGTCGCCTCAAAAAATAGAGACGACTCTGGCCCTTCCTGTAAAGTGCTGTGGTGTTTTTAGCCCAGTCCAGTTTATTGTCAATGTGTACTCCAAGGTATTTATAGTCCTCCACAATGTCAACACTGACCCCCTGGATTGAAACAGGGGTCAAGTGTTTCCTGGTCTTCCTGAAGTCCACGATCAGTTCCTTGGTCTTTGCCACGTTGAGCTGCAGATGATTCTGCTCACACCACGTGACAAAGGAGTCGACCACAGCCCGGTACTCTGTCTCATCATCCCTGCTGATGCATCCAACCACCGCAGAGTCATCAGAAAACTTCTGAAGATGGCAGGTCTCTGTGCAGTGGCTGAAGTCTGTGGTGTAGAGGGTGAAGAGGAAGGGGGAGAGGACAGTCCCCTGTGGTGCCCCTGTGTTGCTGATCACCTTGTCAGACACACACTGTGGGAGACGTACATATTGTGGTCTTCCTGTCAGGTAATCAACAATCCAGGACACCAGAGAAGCATCCACCTGCATCGCTGCTAACTTATCACCCAGGAGGGTCGGCCTGATGGTGTTGAAAGCACTGGAAAAGTCAACATGACCCTCACAGTGCTCGCCGGCTGGTCCAGATGGGTGTAGACACGATTGAGCAGGTAGATGATGGCGTCCTCTGTTCCGAGACGAGGCTGATAAGCGAACTGAAGGGGATCCAGGTGTGGTCTTACTATGGGTCGCAGCTGGTCCAGGATGAGCCTTTCCAGGGTCTTCATGATGTGGGAGGTCAGTGCCACGGGCCTGTAATCCTGGGGGCCACTGGGACGAGGCGTCTTTGGTACAGGGACGAGGCATGATGTCTTCCACATCACCGGGACCCTCTGCAGACTCAGACTCAGCATAAACAGTTTATGAAAGACTCCACACAGCTGGGGGGCACAGGTCTTGAGGACAAGGGGACTCACTCCGTCTGGTCCAGCAGACTTGCCTGAGTGAAGTCTCCTCATTTGTATCTCAACCTGGTATTGAGTGAAGGTGATGGGTGGGGGAGGGGTGTCAGGAATCTCACAGGAGGCAACATGTGAAGAGAGAGGCTGGCACAGTGGTGTGGCTCTGGATTCCAGGCTGACTACAGGTGAGGTTGTGGGGGTGGGAGCAGACACTGTGGTGTCGAATCTATTGAAAAACAGATTCAACTCATTGGCTCTATTCTCACCTCCCTCAGCTCCCCTGCTGTTGGTTGGCCTGAATCCAGTGATGGTCTTCATGCCCCTCCACACCTCTCTCATGCTGTTCTGCTGGAGTTTCCACTCCAGCTTCCTCCTGTAATTGTCCTTAGCCTCTCTGATCTTGTCCTTTAGTAACACCTGGATCTTCCTCACCTCCTCTTTGTTGCCCCCTCTGAAAGCCCTCTTCTTGTTGTTGAGGAGGGCTTTGATGTCCTTAGTCACCCACGGCTTGTTATTTGGGTAACAATGAACAGTCTGAGCTGGAACAATGGAGTCGGTGCAGAAAGTTATGTAGCCTGTGATACACTCAGTAAGCCCATTGATGTCCTCGGCGTGAGGCTCACAGAGTGTTTCCCAGTCGGTCACCTCGAAACAGCCCTGTAGTTCCGCTATTGCCTCCTCTGACCACCTCCTGACAGTCCTGGTGGTCACAGGTTCCCTCCTCACAATTGGCACATAGCGGGGGGTGAGGTGAATCAGGTTATGATCTGACCTACCAAGTGGGGGGAGGGAGGAGGAGCTGTATGCATCCTTGACGTTAGCATACAGTAAGTCTAAAGTTTTCTCTCCCCTGGTGGGACAGTCCACATATTGTTTGAATGTTGGTAGTGTATTGTCCAGTGATACATGGTTGAAGTCACCCGAGATCACAATAAAGGCACTCGGGTGCTGAGTCTGTAGCCGAGCTATGGCAGAGTGGATAGTGTCACATGCAGCTGTGGGGTTAGCAGAGGGGGGACATAGACAGCCACCAAGATGACGTGAGAGAATTCCCTGGGTAAATAATACGGCCTGAGTCCAACAGCACACAGTTCAGTGTCCGGGCAACAAATCCTTTCTTTGATTGTTATGTTGGCAGGGTTACACCACCGGTTGTTAACTAAAACAGCAATTCACAGCCGTATTTATCACTAGCAGTCCAAATTGGATTGCAATACTTGTTTGAGTACTTGTAGTTGCAACATATGGTTATGCATTTGAGTTATCAGTAAAATTCAGTGGCGGCATGTTGACTGAATGACATATAGTTAAACTAAACTCCTTCATGCAAAGGTTAGTCACTCCTAACAGCTAACTTTGGCCTTTCCCATGTAATGTTTTCTTGCATGCTGCTTTGTTACTTCGCAGCTGTTGCAGTCTTATGAGTTTCATGATGTCATTCAGCTCATTTGAGTTTCTTGCACTATTGTGGACTGCATTTGGCAACTGTAGTCTTGGTTCTGCTCCGCAGAGTCACTCTGAGCGGGTAGAGAATAGGCTGCAGTCTAAGGCTGGGAAGTTGGAGTCCATTCACAGGATGTGGAAGTTGGTGGACAGACAGCTGATGTCGTTATTGTGACGCAGTGTATTATTGTTATACCGTCAAGTATTTATAGTATTATTTCTTAACTGCTGAAAAAGTTTGAAAACATGCTCTGGCATACACATCCACCTCTTACTACTGCCACAGTTACAATCAATTTCTGTGGGAAAATAATAATAAGAGAAATATTTTATTTATCTCTATGTGGGTAAGTTATTGTGTTACAGTGCCGCAAATATGACAAAAACAACTTATCTCCAAAAAATAAATATGGCTCTTAAAGGGAAAAAAAAATTACACTTAAAAATGAGTGCAGTTAAAGCGAACAGCTTAATCAGAAATCGAAATGTGATACAGTAAGGAGATTAAACAGGTGTTGTGGTTTAAGTAGATAAAGATTTTCTGTATCTGTCTTTATGGCAGATGTTAGAGAACGCCTTCATCTACATCCGCATTTCACTATATCTACAGTCACTAGGATGACCTCTGTGTGAGCTAAAGGAGGAATCCAAACAGTGTTTTGATCTAAACTGGATTCAGACAACAACAACGATGTTGTTTGAATGATATGGATGCACTCCAGCAATGGATGACATCACTTTTCTATCACAACTTGTGCAGTCCCTTCACGTTTCTTCTTACCTGTCAGAGTCTCTACCTAAACCAGTGGTTCCCAAACTTTTTTTGCTGGGCCCCCCTTTGTTTTACAAGAAAAATGTTCAATGAGATGAATTGCAGAATGGCAGATAGAGACAAAATACTGTTACTGTTAATCTGACTATCTTCAGGTTTTACACGCTTACATAGACACAAGCCCGGAGGAGCGAACAAAATCTACCGCCTTGCCAGCAGCCGCCATCGAGCAACACAGGATATTGGCCAGGTCAAACACATCAAGGATGCCAACCATCAAACCCTCCGCGACCCGCCCGCCATCCTCAATCGCTGGAGCGAGTATTTCTCCGATATCTGCAACGTGGAGTTCCCTCACCAGCCAATCCACAGTGCCCCGCCCGTCCCAGGACCTGTCCCGCCAATCACCATCAAGGCAGTGGAAACAGCCGTTAAAAATATGAAGAATGGCAAAGCGACCGGACCAGACAACATACCAGCCGAAGTCTGGAAGCTGCTCGGGCGCCAAGGCGCCTTAGTCCTCGCCAGCCTGTTCAATAGCATCATCAGAGACGGGACCGTCCCAGCAGCCTGGTCAACCAGCATAACGGTGCCCATCTGGAAAGGGAAAGGCGATGTGGCTGAATGCTCTAACTACCGCCCGATCCGACTCCTAAGCCATACCATGAAGGTTTTCGAACGGATCATCGACGCCAGGATGCGAGAAATCGTCAACTTAACGCCCAACCAATGTGGCTTCATCAGGGGGCGTGGCACGACGGACGCCATCCATGCTGCCCGCCTGCTTTTGGAGAAGCACCGAGAGAAGTCCAAGACCATCCACATGGCCTTCCTCGACTTGGAAAAGGCATTTGACCGTGTCCCACACTCATCTGGCACTCCCTGCGATCACATGGAGTTCCTGAAGCCTACGTCAACTGGACAAAGCTCCTCTACCGACAAGTCACCAGCGTGGTCAGAAGCCCAGTGGGAACATCGCCGCCCTTTAACATCAATGTGGGCGTCCATCAAGGCTCGGCACTCTCCCCGCTGCTCTTCATCCTTTGCATGGACACTGCGACGGCGGATCTCCAGTCACCCCATCCCTGGACACTTCTCTACGCCGACGATGTCTTCCTGGCCGATGAATCGCGAATAGAACTGCAATACCAAACGCAGCAGTGGAAGACTCGCCTAGCTGACTTCGGCCTGAGGCTCAACACCAACAAGACCGAATACTTAGAGGCTGGCCCCCAGGCCGACGGCACGATCAGCGTCGATGGAGAAGATCTGGCGAAAGTACCTCATTTCAAATACCTCGGATCGATGATCAGCAATGACGGCGATATCCTACTAGATGTACGAGCCAGGATCAACGCAGCGTGGATGAAATGGCGCCAAGTCACTGGCGTCCTGTGTGACCGAAGAATGCCCAATCGCCTCAAGTCAAAGATCTACAAGAGTGTAGTGCGCCCCATCGCCCTCTATGGATCCGAGTGCTGGCCAGCCACCGCAAAGCACGAACAAGCCCTTCACACGATGGAAATGCGGATGCTGTGATGGTGCCTAGGCCTGACACGATGGGACCACGTCATGAACACCGACGTTAGAAAGAGGATGGGAATCGCGCCAATCACAGATAAGATGCAAGAAGCGAGGCTACGGTGGTACGGACATGTGGTACGGAGCGATGAGAACTCAGTGGTGAGAACAGCACTGCGGCTCAGCCCCCAAGGACGTCGACCTAGAGGCAGACCAAAGCGGAGATGGATGGACCGAATCAAGGACGACGTGAAGAAGATCGAAGCCGATCTGACCGACGCCCTTGACCGACCCAAGTGGAGACGACTTTGCAGAAAAGCGGACCCTGCAACCGAGCGGGAAAAACGCTAGGAGGAAGACATAGACACAAGCAGTTGCTGTCCCTCCATTTAGAAAGGCAGAAGCGTCACGGTGTAATTATTTTATGTGTTGTTGTTTTTTTCCCTGTGTAATAATATTCAACATTGCTGTCAATACATTTTTCAAAAAATGCCTCTCTGTGCAAAATGGGTTTAAAAACATAAACAACTGTGGGGAAACAAATCGTGGCAGGATCAGCCTGATATTATTTGTATCCCGCTGTAACTTTACTGTATAAAGAGCTAACATCTCCAAAATGTCTGGAGTAGTTAGTCATTACAAGAAGTGTTTGTGAACTAAAAATCAAGAATGTGGGATACTGTTTGTCGGTGATTTGGAGAGCCCAGCGCTTGCTCCTGATGCAAGGGAAGCTAATTCTGTCGCAGAGATCTACCTCGGCACTTGTGCAGGTGAAGCCAAAGGGAAGATATGCTTCACCATGTTTTCTAGTATTTGGCTTGGAATGAAGTTTGTTTGGAAACATATTTGGCGATGCTTCATCTCCTGCTTTGCGTTTGTGTGGGAACCCCGTCAAAAACCTGTCAATGATGTTAGCATTCTTTTTTTTTTTTTTTCTTTTCATACCACGCCCCCCCTGCAATGGCCCAGCATGTCCAGGAAGTGAGAGCGGTAACAGCTCAATGCAATCCTGCTTAAAGTGCATCTAACTACACAGTCATTCAGCTCCCTCCCCCTCTGGTGAACCACTCATTTGCTGGAACAGCTCCAGCACTGAAACACTGTTGTTTGCTCTGTAGCTGCTCCAGGATTACAGGCCTCACTCAGTAGAACAGTCAGCTCCATTAGTTGGTCTGTGAAGAAAACCAACTTGGAAAACTTGACTTTAGCCATTTCAGTTTTGCATAAACCACAATGAGCACGAAAAATCAAACTTATCAGGTGACAAAGTCACAAAAAAATCAAACAACTAACAGCCAGCTGATATATTATTCAGGCTCTACCTTCACTGTCTATTTGTTCCGCTCCCTTTAGGCATTCTGGTTTATCGTGCCCATAAAATCATTGAGTCATGCCAGGAGGCCTTCATCCTGCGACTGTTCAGACAAAAGAATAAGACAGGCTTCATTAAGGCCTTCACTGACAAGGCCACGGCTTTCTCCTCGGGCTTCTGCCAAGTGGAGCGTGTAATGAGAAACCTCTTTGTCAAGAAGCTCTACTTGTGGCCCAGGTACTGTCAAACTACTTCACTGTAGATGTTTTGTCTTGTGTATTTTGTTGTTGTAGTAACATTTATAATACTTCTTTTACTACTTTCTTTTTTTTTAACCTTTGCACTCAGGTTTCAAGCATCAGTGAACACAGCGCTGGACAGGCACAAACCAGAAGTGGTGGAGCTTCACGTGTCCTTAACTCCAGCTATGAGGGCCATCCAGAGCTCCATCCTGGACATCATGACCGCCTGTTTAAAGGAGCTGAAACGCTACAACCCCACTCTAGAGGCTGAGGACCTCTCACTGGAGAACACGCTGGGGAATTCTTTTGAAAAGGTTTCACAGTGTGTTACTAACATATACAACACATTTAAGCTGCCTTGACAAATTTTACCTCAGTGCGTGAAAACATTTTTGATTAAACTATTAAAGGAGGATTTTTTTGTTTTTTAAGAAGGCTTATGGTAATTGGACCGAGAAAAAAGCAGGTTGAGATGAGCCTCTTTAATTTGCATGTTAAATGTTATTACAGCGTTTATGAGAACCCAGTTTCTAAAAGAAAATTCAGGACACTGCAAAATGATTTGTAATCCATCTAAACCCTCTTAAATTTAAATTGAAAATAGTACAAATACAGTATGATCCCACAACTAATTAGGTCAATTGGCAACAGGTCAGTGGCATGATTGGATATGGAAAGAGCATCCGAGCGAGGCCGTGAGAGGTGAAGATGTTCACTGTTCTGTGAGGAACTGCGAGTTCTTTTATAATGAATGGTGCCGCGTGTGATGCTGAATAAGCTGGAGCACATCTGTGTGACTTCTCCTGCTAGAAGAGTTAGAAAAATACACCTCTGATTGTAGGTGAGTTCAATTGTATGCTTTGCCGTACTCCCATTCAGACTATCCGTCACTATCTGGACCCCTTGTGGCATCAGCTGGGAGCAAAGACCAAAGCACTGGTTCAGGATCTGAAGGTGCTGAGAGTCCTCCTGCTCTACCTAACCCAGTACGACTGCGTCACCTTCCTCAATCTCCTTGAGTCGTTGCACTCCAGCCAAAAGATCTTTGGCTCTAATTCGGGTAAACTACATTTATTTGACTGCCCTTAAATGCCAGATTGGAGGCCATTAAGAGTTTAAAATGTCTAAATTAATTGTAATTCTTTGCATTCAACCTCGCTCTTACCATCAGGTTGGCTCTTCCTGGACTCCAGTACATCCATGTTTGTGAACGCCAGGAGCAGAGTCTACCGTATTCCCGAGAGCAAAAAGAAACTTAAAGTGGGAGCAGAGGCAGAGAAACAGAAGCCATCCTCTGCCTCAGGTAACTGTGTAGTTGGCCAATCTCTGATACGGTGATATCAGAGTAGATATCCACAGAACTTGTCTGTGTATTCATGTTGGCATGACTAACTGCTCTGTCTGTGTGTGGGTTTCAGAGGTGAAGCGGGAGCTGGTGCTGGAGAGGAGCCCAAAGTGGGAGGCTCTGACTGAGGTCCTGGAGGAGATTGAGAGGGAGAACAAGAGCTCTCAGCATGAGCCAGGTTAGATCTCAGTGATGTTCAACTGTTACAATGTCATCATGAATGAGTCTGAAAATGATTTTCTATAATACGATCTGATTTTTATAAGTCATTTGTAAAGATCTAAAGATTTGTAAATTTTAGCTCACAGTTAAACTCCTCATTTGAAATCTAGACTGCCAAAAAAAGCAACACTTTGGAAACACATCAAAGCTCAATGGGGCAAAAAAATCATGCTCGAAATCTATACTGATACAGATTGGCTAATATGTTAAGAATGAAAGGATGCCATCGTTTGATGGAAATGTAAATTATCAGCCTACAGAGGGCTGAATTCAAACAAACCCTGAAAATCAAATGATGTTGCAGGCTAATGCAACTCAAAATAGTACTCAATAGTTTATATTGCCTCCACTTGCCAGTGGACCTGCCAATTCTGGTATTCTATGGCAAGTGCCAGGCAGTGACACGGAGCCCACTAAAGGGTGCCCTTAAGCTACATTTCGTAGCTCTGGCAGTTCTCCTCCTGTTTCTCCTTGCACAAAGGAGCAGATAATGGTCCTGCTGATGGGTTAAGGACCTTCTACGGCCCTGTCCAGCTCTCCTCCAGTAAGACTCCTGGAATCTCTTCCATGATCTTGAAACTGATTAACAACCCCCTCTGCTAATAAACTGAGCAGATCAATATCCCAGAAGTATAACTCACTCAGTGCTATATTAAAAAGTGTTCCTCTTATTTTTATTTATTTATTTATTTTTAGCAGCAAGAAAAGCATGAGCCACAGCTGGCATTTTACAAAGTCATCCTCGGGGTGGGCTGATTTGTCCTGCTTCACTGTGTTGTTGCTTTGAAGCTGCACAGTACTTGACAGTACACCTGTACACACTGAGGAAAAGTAGTCCACCAGAATTTGGGTCAATTGCAGAATATAGAGTAGGCCTCTTTATCCCCCGTGGACCCCCTGGCTTTCGAAGCAGGAAAATCTTTGGCCCCCGTGTTAGGATTCTGTGTGAGCTCACTTTAGGTGCACCAGTTCACGGCCTAAATATGCTGTCTTGGTGGCGTGGAAAGCACCTGTCAATATCCATATCTGTCATGTTATTTGTTATTTTATTATTACTTTAAATCAAAAAAGCTTCTCTTTTCATTGTCATTTTACATTAAAGTAGTTTTTAGTCTTTCAGGAGAATATTTTTTCCAAGTCCTTACATTTTTACATTACAATCTGACAATCTCTCTGTAAAGATCTATCTTTCTCTAACTGCCTTATGTTCCTCCCTCAGGTCGAGTCCTGATTTGTGCCAGTGACGACCGGACCTGTGCTCAGCTGCAGCAGTACATCAAGCACGGCTCTGACTGGCTGCTCAACCGGCTCTACCACCGCACGATTGGGAAACGGGACTCTGCTGCACTGGGCGCCTTAGAACTGGATTTGGAAAAAAAGGGAAAGGGTCCGGTCAGAAAAGGAACAAAGGGAAAGCAACCTGCGCAGAAAAAAAATGCAAAGACGACAAAAGGCAAAAGCAGACCGTCCTTGACTCTGACCCAGATGGTGGGGAAGGAGGAGACAGGCGAAGCGGCAGTCATGGGCAGCAGCGGAGATGAGGATGAACTGACGGATGAAGACGGAGGCGAGGAAGAGCAGCTCAAGCTAGACTTGCCATCAGATGCTTATTACGGCGTCCTGAAGGAACCGCTGACTGTCATTCACCCGCTGAAAGGCTGCACCGATCCCCACAGCTTGACCCGGGTTCTCCATGAGGTGGAGCCCAGCTTTGTGGTGCTTTATGATGCCGAGCTGAGTTTTGTGCGCCAGCTTGAGATCTACAAAGCTAACCGGCCTGGAAAGCAACTTAGGGTGTACTTCCTCATCTATGGTGGCTCGACCGAAGAACAGAAGTACCTGACAGCTCTGTCTAAGGAAAAGAAGGCTTTTGAACACCTCATCAGGTCAGAGCTGTTTCTCTCCCGTTAGCCACGTTAGGTGTATTTTGTTGAGGGTCATTTGCTCACCATTTCTTGTATTTGTGTTCTTGTTTAGGGAAAAAGCTACTATGGTGATCCCAGAGGAGAGAGAAGGGCGAGAAGACACCAACCTAGACCTTGCTAGGAATCTAGATCCCGCCAATGCCACCACCAACACCCGCAAAGCAGGCAAGTCTCTGTTGTTATGCATTTTTGATTTTTCTCTCCTTTGTGTGCTAAATCGTCTTCACTATGCATTGGACCAGTTTGTGTTTTTATATCCGTTTTCTGTCCAATAACCAGGTGGCCAGGAGCAGCCCACAGAGCCCTCACGAGTCATTGTGGACATGCGCGAGTTCCGGAGTGAGCTGCCATCCTTGCTCCACCGTCGCGGACTGGACATCGAGCCGGTCACCCTTGAAGTTGGCGACTACATTCTGACGCCGGACGCATGTGTCGAGCGCAAAAGCGTCAGCGACCTGATCGGCTCGCTTCAGAGCGGCCGCCTCTACACCCAGTGCCTCTCGATGACCCGCTACTACAAGAAACCTGTGCTGCTCATCGAGTTTGACCCAGCTAAGCCATTTTCCCTAACGGCCCGCTCGGATTTCCGTCACGAGATTTCATCAAATGATGTTTCTTCAAAGCTCACCTTGCTTACGTTACACTTCCCCCGGCTACGTATACTGTGGTGCCCCTCCCCACACGCCACAGCCGAGCTCTTCCTGGAACTAAAGCGAGGCCAGCCCGAACCTGACGCCGCAGCAGCTCAGGCGGTAACGGCCGAGTCAGACACTGTGGCTGAATCGGCAGACCTCTACAATCCCGGACCTTATGACTTCCTGATGAAAATGCCTGGGGTCAACACAAAAAACTACAGGGCTCTTATAAAAAACGCAGACAGCTTGGCCGACTTAGCCAAAATCAGCCAGGACAAGTTAGGGGAAATACTCGGAAACGCTAACAATGCCAAGCTGCTGTACGAGTTCCTGCATAATGTAGTTAATGTCCCTGCGCCCATACAGAAGACCAAACAGACATGACGAGCAGACTATATGGATATAGGAAGATTTTGCCACTGTGATTAAATTATTGCAGTAAGAGTATTTGACATATTCGGATACAAAATCAACTTTTTAAAAAATGCAGATGTTACGTTTAGATACACAGTTTTTGTGTGACTTTTATCGTTTTTCTGTTTTTATATTGTCGAAGAATAAAATCTGTCTTTTTATAATTAATAAAAAAAACTGTTATTTAACTTAAAAAAAAATAAAATGCACTTAATTTATTTTAAGCAAACCTTTAACGTGATTTTTTTCTTCCTTTGAGAGGAATGATAGAGTGAATTGTTAGTAATAACATACTGTTACAGTGGGGGATGCTCATATTTAATACAGCAAACATTTATTTAAAATGATATCAGTATATGTACAAGTAACCCCTCTATGCTAAATGCTGTTGGCTCTGTGTCATGTGAGTGATCAGAACTCGGGGACATGACTCTTTGAGCACAGATGCCCCACCCAATAGTTTATACACTTTCTGCTTGTGAGGGGCAGGAATCAGAATAAAGCTGGTTTTCCACGACAATGGGGCCATTCTAAATCATGTACAGTGATAATTATCTTGTGCCCATGACTTGTTTATTAAAAAAATATCACAATGTGCACTTCAGATCTGATTTCAGCTCTTCACAGTGCAGGTCTACACTGTGGAAAGTTATGCAACATATTCAAAACATACCAAAGGACTAAAGTCACGTTTTATGTTTGTTTCTTTTTCTTTTTGTTCGTTTTGCTCTTGTTGACATAGGTTTCCATTACGTATCCATTATATTGCAATCGTCTGTACTTTGAAGGAGAAATTCCGGTTTTTAAGGAGTGACCGTGCTGCCCAGTGAAGAGGACCACCCTTCTCCTCCCCTGCCGACCTCTCCCGAGCTTCCTGTCCGACAACGTCATTACGTCACTCTGCATCCGAACCTAGACCAGTCGCAGCCATTTTAGTCCGCGAAATAAACTTCAATCTCAGAGCTAGACGAATAAAAAAAAACTGAATACTTAGCATAATTCCGTTGACGCAATTTGGATACCTCGTTGCAGACCACGGCTCGGATGGATTCGCTTTTCAAGTCGTCATATTTCGGTAAGAGCACAAACCCGGGGCGGCGCTGTCTTGTTTTTAGCATGTTAGCCCATGTTAGCTGGAGCGAGCTAACTGGAGAAAATGTTAGGAGGTTGTTGTTGAGGAGCATTCGTGATGTGCAGACCTAGACAGCAGAGCGTGGCTTGGTAAGGAAAGCATGGACAAGGCTCATTTGACTGTAACTTGATGTGTATTTATTCCCTTTCCTAGAAATGACAGTCATGAAAGCGCTTCATTATATTTTATGTTCGTCGCTGTCTGTAACTCACTCCCCTGTCAGATTTAAAGTAGTTATCCAGCCTTAGCTTAACCCACACCCACTCGCCTCTGCGATAACAGCCCAGCCGTCTCACTCAATAACACTCCCTCGGGAAAATCTATTATTGCTGCTTAAACAGACTAGCCTTTTGTGAGTATGGTGTTTGTGCAAGGTGTGTGTTTATTTCAGCCATTTCCTTCTAGCTAACTGCGGATACTGTCTGAATTGCAAGGCATGGCATACAGTGTGTTAGTGAGCCGACAGGCCAATTTCTCAAGTAATACTGTCGCAGTGTACTGAGTCTCCTGGCTTACTGAAACACCGGCATGTTCTCTTCCAGCCTTCCTAGTCTAATGAAGTGAAAAAACAAATAGAAGTAAAATAAAAATGTCTAGAGGTTGTGGTGCAGCAAATCCAAACAGCCTGTGTGTGAGTCATGCAGACTGGCAGGAAGCGTTTATTCAGAGGCGGCTCTGTCGAGTCAGCGTGTCACTGTAAAGTGTGAATTATTCACGTTATCTTAAACATTGTGCATATGGTTGCATGGGAACGGAAATATACGGAGGCTGTAGGTTATTTTTTCTGCCTTTTAGTGTAGGGTTAGTTTGCAACAGTACTGCGGTTTCCAGTATTGCGGTGCTTGTCATGCAAAATAGAACAGGCCAAAGAAGCAGCCCAATGCGCTGGGAAATTAGGGGCTTTTATAAATCCTCCGAGTCGCAGTTTTAATTTTGCTTAGGTGTCACCACACTGAAACTTTTAGTGTGGTTTACCTGGTCTGTTTGTACGGGTTCTTTCTTATTTCTCTTCTTCTTTTGAAGGGGATCTTTTGAGCAAAGTCCCCTAAGGCAGCCAGGAAGGAAACGACACCACATGTGTGTCTGTGGGAAACAAGAGCAGAGCAGCGACTGTGGCTGAATGAGGCAGGGTGATGACATAATTCCTGTCTTATCTTTGGTTAAAAGCAGACATTTTTGTCCTGCAAGACCTGGTCTATTGAAGGCTCAGAAATCTGCAGACTCAAACTGCTCAAAAGCGGCTCTCATGTACGCCCTACACATTGTTCTGTTGTTTGAGCTGAAGCTGAGCTGTGTTTCATACTGAAGAATAGCATGCTGTGACTTAAAAAAAAAAAGAGTACTTGATTTTCTTTTTGTTGCTGTGCCATGCCAAACAGGCATGTCCTAAACAGGACTACATGACATGGCAGTTCATCAGAGGGGATGTTCAGTCTGTGCGTTTTTCTATGAAGACAGTGTGGACACTAGGTCTCAGAATTTCAGTTATCTCAGGCTGTTTAAGAGAATGGGTGTGTGTGGCTGCCTTATCACTGGGATTCTCTACAGGGCTATTTGTAAGGTGGCCCATGACCTTCTCTTCAGACATGTTTGCAACGGCTGTGGGTACATATCTCTGTGGCTGCAGCGATGCCTGCAAAGCTATTGTGATTGTAAACCACTTTCCATTGCTTTTAATATTGTATAAATTGTTTTATTGTTTTACCTCTAGAATCCTGCTCTCTGCTTAAGAAATGTTGTCCTTTTTTTTTTCTATATAGGCCTTTTTCTCTCAAGACAATCAAGACACTGTTCCCGGTAAAATGCCATAAATTATGTCACCTGTATGGCACGAGTGTAGCCTGTTTTTTTTATTTTTATTTTTTTATAAGGCAGTGAAAGAGAAAGAAGAGCCTAAGGCAGCAGGCACACCCACATTCTGTCATCAGCCTGGACACCTTTGTTGACTTGACTGATCTTCCTTTGTCACGCTGCAGATAATCGGACACAGATAAAACCTGAAGCCAGTGTTAGTTTAGTTAATCTTAAAATCCTCTGTGGCTCGTTTGGCTTTAGCTGAGAACACCGCACTGTGCTAACATCTCCAGTCAGCATTGATAATGTAGAGAAATGCCTCCGAATCACCATCTGAAATCTGTTTGACTTTTCAGAAGTCTCACCAGGAGGACGTTTATTTTTAGCTCTAGTTTAGCAAGCGCAATGATCTAAGGATGGCATAGTCATTCATAGTAGGGCTGGGCCATATTATACCGTTCACGGTAATACCGGTATAATGTTAGGCAACGATAGGAAAATGAAATATCGCGATAGAATATGAGTAAAACGCGCATGCGCAGTGCCTTTGTTTTCATACGCACATGGCCGATTGTTGAGTGAAACAGATGAACCAGAATTGGTTTGTAAAAATGGTGCAACTTCAGTGATGTGGAACTGGTTTGGTGTTTGTCCGTCAGATACACGACAAAGCACATTTTTTTGCAGAACATGCAAGCGGCCGTCGTTATTGTCGTATTTGTCGGACTAAGATGCTCTTAAATCTGGGAGTAATCTGGGTCCTAAACTCCGTATTCTTCAGGTCAAACGAACACTGCAGCATCACTGAGAGTTAAAAACTGTCTAAATTCTTTCATCTTTAATAAAACAATCAGCATTGCTGCTTTACCAGGTGTAATTATGAAGTTTAACTTCCAGGCATCCATGAAAACAGAATTTATTACATTTAACGGAGTTAGAAGTTAGCAGGAAGCTAGCGGAAGTTAGCTCGCTAGTTTCGGTAGTTACCTAAGCATGATATAGCACGTTCTGACTGAGAGATTTCTGAAAAAATTCAAACTTACAGCTCTGCTATCACTTCCAACATAAATGAAGACAGGAAACTAAACAGCAGTGACGTTTGTAGGGTTACTGAAGTTGGGCTAGTTGGTATATAATGATGTGCTACGTGATCGCTAGCGACACAGCTATATTAGCATAACATAAACAGTGAAGCTGGAGGACGAACACTAACACTTTTCCTAGAGCTGGGCGATATGAGATTTTTTCATATCACGATATGTTTTTTTCATTTCAGGCGATAACGATATCTATCACGATATAAGCCAAATAACTATATTTGTAAGATTTAAATGTGCCGTTGCTCACAAGTAAAATGTGAAATAATCAGCAGCTTGTTTTTATTTAAATATTTATTTCCCATAATAAGTTCAACAGGGTAGATGTACTTAAGGAACATGAGACTTTTTCAGATAAATAAAGGCAAATATTGCAAACTACACAAAAGGCAGCCGCTAAAGCGTTTAAGTTTCAAAATAGAACAAACGAAACAGACTAAATTGTCAATTCCACTTAGAAACAAAATATTAATTCTAAAAATAAATCTTAGTTTGTTTTACAGAAGAACAGACAAAACTGACTAACTTTTGTCAGTATCAAATAAACTGAGAACTAAAAGGAAATTCTCAATCTCTCCTTGTTGTATAGCTGAGCTTTTCAAACAGTTACTTTAGTCTGACAAAAGCCAAATGACGAATTAGCGCTTCCAGTCAGAGACTGAGGCTACGTCCACACGTACACGGGTATTTTTGAAAACTGAGATTTTCCGTTTTCGCTTTAAAAAATAATCCCGTCCACACATAAAGGCAGAAATGAAGGAAAACACTGCTATGAACATGCCAAAGCAGCAGGTGGTGCTAGATTCTTAACCGTGCAGAAATGTTGGCCAATCAGAAGTCTAGAAGCCTCGGTGGGAAAAAGTAAACAAAGCTGGGGCATAGAAGCAGAACTGAGTCGTATGTGTGGACGGACAGTAACTGTGTGTATATGTAAGCATTTAAACACTGCAGAGAGTAGAAGTTAGGGCTGCTCGATTATGGCAAAAATGATAATCACGATTATTTTCACTGAAATTGAGATCACGATTATTTGACGATATTTATTTAACCCTTTAAGACCTACTATAGAACCAAGTCCACCAGAGCTTATATTTATTTTTTTTACATGCTGTAGTGCCATTTGTGGGAGCATTTCAAGTTGCTATACATCAATACAACTGTTATAGCCCATATTTTAATAATATGTATGCATTAAGTCCATAGTAATTACATAAATTGCAAAAAAGTGCAATAAACTACAAAAAAAATTGAAAATCGCTTTTGTTTTGTTTACATATATTTCTACTTGGAGAAATTTAAGAGGTTTATCCCTCAAAACTTTAAATACAATAAAGTTGCAAAAAATAGTTTCCCACCACAGGAAATTTATTTTGAGTGTCTTCATAGTTTTATTTTGGAGATACAGCAATTTTTATATACTGCAGGAAAAACAAAAAACAATCCTATGATGCAAATTTGCAAAGAAAACAGCATGTGCATCACTTCACTGTGGGAAGTGTTACGAACAGCTGATAGGAACGGCAAAGCGTGTTTCTGGAATATTATGTTTTTGTTCCTGCAAGCGCTTTTTATGCAATTTTTGCAAAGCTATATGTGGAACGAAACCGTGACCGAGGACAAGCTGATGGCATAAGATGTAAGTACAACTCCTCTGGTTTCATATGCAAAACAAATTATTGCGCTAGCTTACGCGGTTCAGGTTCTACAGGGATTTAAAAATAGTTACGCAAAACGGAACGTGCGGCTCTGACCGGCTTTAAAGGGTTAACAATGACTTTAAAAAATAATATAAAATGGTGTGCAACACCACTGAAGTTTTTTTTTTTTTTTAAACTCTCTTTTCAACCAACGGCAGTCACTCTCCAAATAACTTCTGCTTAGCTTTCCGAGCTTCCCTCGGGTCCTCTTAATCAGCGGTCTCCGACCTTTTTTGCGCCACGGACCGGTTTATGCCCGACAATATTTTCACGGACCAGCCTTTAAGGTGTCGCGGATAAATGAGGGAGGGGCTAATAATCGGCTCAGTCATTTTTAATGATCGTTGAAAGCCCAGATCGTAATCGTGATTAAAATTCAATTAATTGAGCAGCCCTAGTAGAAGTAACAGTAACAGTATTCATTTCACCGAAACAATAACGTGGCGCACAGTGTGACGCATGCACCAGTTTATTGTATTTCCAGACTTGCTTTCGGCACAATTTACAGTGCGCGCTACTCTGTTTTTTGTCAGACTTGAAATAGCCAAAATACCTTCACACTACGGAACTTCTATGGCTCTTCCGTTCGACAATCTCTCCGGCGTTGGAACCATCATCTGTTTTCTCTTCGGTCACGCTCATTTCCTCCATTATGCGCTGGCTCCATTACCCGCTGGCTGCTTCCCAAACAAACACATGCGGCTTGGCACTTGCGCTGTACGTAACAAGTCACGCGACGTGACGCTGCGGCTGTGATTGGTTCGGCTCTGCGCTACTTAGTTTGGATCGGCTGACCCTTTTTTTTTTCTTTTTTCTTTTTTTTAAAGAGGACAAGAGCGGCGAGGTCTATCGCGATAGCTTAATTTCTCTATCGAGTAAAAGTTATATCGCGATACATATCGTTATCGTTCTATCGCCCAGCTCTAACTTTTCCACTTATAAAAGTTAACGTTAAGGTTCCTGATAGTTAGAGACAAATGCAATCGCATGGCAGGATGCTGTAAACGGACCAAACTTCAGTCAGGAGAACAACTGAGATAATCCATCCACAATACGAGGTCAGTCATTAATATACTGCAACAACATGGGAATAGAGCAGCTGCCAGAGAATTCAACATTAATGAATCAATGGTACAGAAGTGGCGGAAGCAAGAAGAATGAGTTTAATAAAGTTTGATTTATCTGACTGCTTTGTTTCGCTTAATGTGCCTTATAATCCCGTGCACCTTATGGTCCGAAAAATGCGTACTGCACACTGCAGTTTAATGTTGCAAAGCACCTCTTTTTAACTTCAGTGGATATTATACATGGTTATGCTCAGGATATGTCAGCCCATTTCTACTGGAAATGCCTTTTGGTTAAACTTTCAGCAAGGAATTTGCATTTGCACTGTTACATTTTTATAAAGCTTTAATGTACATAAAAACCAGCTTCTTGTTTAAGTGAAAATAAATGGAAGGTTGTATTTTGCGCTAGTAATGTTGTGGAGTTGTATTTTGTCTCGCATCAATTATATCGTCAGTTATATCGTTATCGCAAATTTTCAAATATATATCGTGATAAATATTTTTGGCCATATCGCCCTGCTCTAATTCATAGGCTGTTATTTCCATGGTACCTCGGCTGAGCTCCAAATACTTTGAAAACCCCTTTCGCTGTCTTCATCCCTACCTATGCAAATACTTAAAGTTAACTTGACTGTGTTCGTCGTCATCGCCCTGTACAGGCATTTTTTTTTTAAAATTTTGTCGTTGAAAGGGAAATTCCTCAAAATAAGACATTGTAACAATAATTGTATCTGAACTGGTTTGAAATGGATGTTTGCACATGTGCGCCGCAGCCCTGAACGTTCGTAAATACTGCATAATGGTGCTGCGTGTGAGAAGAGAAAAATCTGATGCAGGCAAATCAACCATTAAATGGTCTTTGTCCAAAACAAATGCAAAGTTAAAGTACACGTGAGCACGGCAGTGGTAGTTGTTCGGTGAATTCCCGCCTGCTCATGTCTTACCCGGGCAGCTCCCTCCTGTACTTGTCTTGAGGTGACCATCTCGTGTTGTGCGCTACATATGAAGACGACAGCAGTCGGTGTGCTAACCCGGTTCTTGCATCATTGTTCAGAATTCCCGTGTGAAAAGTGTTTATCTTTTCAGCCACTGCCATCTGTAAATATCAACGAGCCTAGCATTAACTCAAACTGATGTATTGTACATTCGTAGTCTGTACAGTGTTTGTGCAGGATCCAAAGAAGAGCTTTGAGTGTCCTTCAAGAAGCCTGGAGAACTGTTCCTGGAAAAAGAGAGTTCGGCCTGTGCAGTAGAACAAATATTGACTTTCAAGCTCACTGGAATTTTAAAAATAGTTTTAGCCTCCTATAATCTATTTCCATGTGTGTTTGCACACATTTCAATTTGTTACTGCACCCATTTCCCATTTTCCTATCATGATATAGAGAAGTGAGGCGTTGCTCAAGATCTTATTTTGCACATTACAGTAGAGAAAACTGGATGACAAATGTGTGCTGACAGGGAAGCGAAGGGTGTCCTTGTTTATGTGTTTGTGATTGCACCGAACAGTGGTCTGTGTCTGTAACACGCCCACGGGCAGAATCATAAACAGTAAAATATACATGCAGCTTCTGCATCTGGAAGGTGAAGCCAGTCGTGCGGCACATCTATTACCTGTGTGAATGAGTAGCGACCGCTCACTCGCTAATGTTAAGCACCCTTTTGTTTCTAGAGGTGTGTTTGTGCGCATTACCCTTTGATGAGGAATGTGCGGCTTGTTGCCTCGTGCCATTAAAAGAACAGAGGGCACAGCAACATGCTGCGCCTGCCGTCTGGATCTGCTCTTTGATTCTGCGAGGGGGACCACCGATGTTTATCCCACAAAACCTCTTCAGCTGCGACAGTTGTTGGGCCCTTCCTCTCTCTTTCACTTCCTCCTTTCTCGCACTCACTTGTTCGCTCAACATGTACTCGCACATGTCACGGAGGTCTGGCTGCTGGAATGCTGCACTGCTGTTCTCTCCTGCCGTTCACTCTTGTGATACGAAATCCATCTAGCTTCATTTTTATAGTCTGACCGATGTGAGTTTTTGAAGTGAAGTTGTTGAACAGGCTAAAATATGCTAAACTGCATTTGTTACTGCTGTTAGGGAGGAACCCGCATCAACAAGATAACTGGCAATCTTACTGTAATGCACAAACGTGATGTGGCACACAGGTGCTTAAAGGTTGTTGTATTAAGATCTTGTCATACTGCTTAGCAGCCACACAGCAATAGGCTAAAATAACCAACTTTTAGCATTTATGCACGTAGAATACCTTTTTATAAAAGCTTCATTTTCACTGCACAAACACTCCATACAGAAGCACGGGTATGTACATGGGCATGCAGTATGAGAAATGTGGCACAAGGCCATTATCTTTCCAGAGTGTCAGTGAATTGATGCATGAGTCTTATCCTAATTAAGTTATCTACTTTGCACACATCTCAGAGAGGATTAAAAGCTTCTTTGTGTGGCTGATTGATTCCTTTTCTCTGCCTCATGCTGCAGTATGATGCTGCACTACAGCTGCAGTTTCTGTTGTCTTTGTATAGACGATCATAGTGTGCATGTTTTCCGTGCAACCTTTGAACGTGATTTTTCAGACCCAGATGAAGCTTTGAGTGTCGGCCGCATCCATTGCAGCATTTTGAAGTGGTGCTTACTACTTTTATTCGCCGCACCTTTTAAAGCAGCATCACAGTGGCACCATGTTTTGCAGATCGGATTTCTCATTAGGTTCAAGTAGTTGTTTCTCATTGTGGTTTCTCTTGCCCCTCTATTATGTTAAACTCTGGTTTGGTGGTCTGAAAACACGCTAATATTCAGCCACCGCTTTTCAGAAATAAAGGAAAATAAAGCTTACTGCTTTTTTTTTTCTTCTTTAAATGTAACAGCCATTATGACTAGACAGAAACAGAAGAGACTTTTAGTGAAACAGGCTTAGCACTGAATGTGGTGTAGGATTATACACTGACTGTCCAGTGTCACTGAGTCATCTGAAAAAAAGGAAAACATGCTGCACTTGTGAGTTTCATTCTCATGATGTTTGTTTTTCTCTCTCCTTCCAGATTCGACTCAATGGCTTAGTGTGACTCTTCACAGCAACTAGCCAAGACTTCTTTCTCCGTCCCTTGTCTGCTGCTTCCTCAGGTAGGAATGGTCCCATCAACAGCTCATATACAGTTACCACCCAAGGCGATGGTTTTCTTTGCATCGGCGTCCCAGCTGTGTGCCAGCAAGCTAACAGACAAACTGCATTTGTTTTAACGTAGTGTGGGAACAAGCATCCATCCATCCATTTTTCTTGATCACTTCTCTATTTCAAGGCTGTTTTTGTTTACGTGGCAGTTTTTGCGTTTAAGTCTGGTCTTTTGGACAGACTGGAGGGATAACCGGTCCAGGAGTGTGTCGTCCATCCAGAGGATGAGACTCACTGGAAATGCACTGGAGTATGTCGCCCTGTTGCTTTTTGTTCCAAAGTACTTGGTAATTTAAATTGCAAACTTAAAAAAGTAGGCTTGTGTCTCTCTTTAGACGCATGCACCCTTCTTAGAAAATGTCTGACCTCTACAGTCACTGTGTGAAACACTGTTTCTGCAGTTTTACCACAGAAAGCCATTGAGGTTACACTGCTGAACTTCAAGGCCCGAATTGTCGCTGAACCAGGTTGTTTTAATAGCACATAATCATCATATAAGAGGCAGTGAGTGGTGATGGATTAGAAACCAAAGTTTTGGCGACTGGGGTGAATTTTGTAGTGGTTGCAGCAGTTAACATGGACCAACTGAGAATAAATGTCAAGTTAACTGGCAATGACTCCCCTGTTAGTACTTAATGCCAGATTAATGGAGCTGCAGACTCTTGATGTTGGTCTGTGAAACTGGCACAGATCTTAAAGGAAAACAGTGTAGTGGAGCGCTGCGAGAGCAGAGACTTATAAATGAAAACTGATTTCAAGTCCAAGCATTTGTTGCATGTCTTATGGTGCTGCAGACTCTGTGGTCTGTGTGATGCCTTTGACACTTGAGGGGAGAAAAGAAAGATGCAATAGGAACAGGGTGCTTCTCAGCCAAAAGCAGCACATCAGGATGGTTATTAAAGAGTGCTTAGGTCCAGGAATGGATAGATTTGGGTGCTGCTGGAGAGCGATAAATGGCTCAGACCGAGCAGACTGTTGGGACGCCATGGATACTAAACTGTTTGTGTTGCTCCCCGAAATGTTTCCGTTCCCTCCGTTTGAAACCACCACAACGACGTCATGCTCCGGATTATGAAGCCTGTCGGAACAGAGAGAACATTCATGCACAAATTGGCGTTGTTTCTCTTGAGCAGCGGTTTGAAGTGATTATTCAGTATAATAGCCAACCCAGCTGGCTTAATGAATAATTTGGGCTGCGACTGAGCTGTTCCAGATGGCTGAAATGAAATGCCACCCTTAGCATTTCACCAGTTGGGTGAAGCAGTCATACCAACAGGATGATGATGCTCATTATTCTGAATTAGCGTTATTTTCGAGGAGCCCACAAAGTATCGTTGAGTGACGCATTCCTCCTGTTGAGGAAGGATTTTAACTGATACTCCTCTTTCTCTTCTTTCCTGTTGCTCTTACACAGGTAGCAGGGAGACATTACACACAGGGACGGTGATCCGTTGGTTGCCTCAGAGCCTCCCCAACCTCCTGAGGCAGGATGGAGCCCCAGGCTTCCCAGAGGCAGTTAGGAGCAGAGGGGGATTGCGAGATGTCAAATCTACTGGTGCCCAGTCCCCAGAGCGAGGCTGTGACCCATGAGATGGAGGAGCTGTCGCTGCAGCCCACACAGAGCCTGCCTCCGCTCAGTGAACGCAAAAATGGTGAGGATACACTGCTGCCACACAACCTCCACAGTTCATCTCTGTTGGCTTCCCACACTTCCTGTCTCTGCTGCAGCACAAACTGAGTGACATTATTTAAAAAGCAGTGAAAAACGGAGAAAAGTGATATGTGTAAATCCCTCTTTCTGTGTTATTCTCTAAGGTGTTAGAGAATAACAAGCATTATTATCAGCTACATGCATACAGATAAAACACAGACAAAATAGTTTCGTAGATAAAATCAGCAGAAACCGTGTAAACTGAAGATGCCAAATACTGTATTTGAAGATTGCATGCGTTGATAGCGCACACACTGTCCAATAATGTAAATACAAAGATGTGCAGTCACTAACTGCCACTCTATTAGCCAATCACGCTTCAGTCCTCAACTCCTGATTCCTCCACCAGCTCTGCTTCTAAATCCTCATAGTGTCAGTGTTGTTTTGGCATCCACATGGGACTGAATATGACACTGATGGATGGCTATGCAAATACCAGGCTTTGGGAGCGGGTTCGGTTCACCGCCAGCTTCTAATCGTGGCTTAGACTGGCGTATGGAGACCAGTTAAGCCATTCAGTCCAGTCACTGCGGTATTGATCATGATTCCCAAGAAAATCTTAATTCGTCAGATGCAAGTCAACAAATGCTGCAGTGGGTTTTAATCAAAGCTGCTCCAGACTGGATTTAACACGTTCTGGGTGACTGTAGGATTTCGCAGGAGAAACGGCTTGACTGCGGAAAATTTCTGTGGAATGTCAACAGTAGTAGCACCCACTCATCATCTCGGCTTTTGTCATTTCCCCTCCAGTGAGAAAACATACCTCATACTTTCCACCCTCTGAGCCCTCCACAGCACTTTGCCAACCGCAGAGTCCCTCCTCTCATATTGGCTTTTATCATGCAGGTGTTAATCTGTCTGCCATCAGACGGCTCTGAGTCTTAAGCTGTGGCGAGCTCAGAGTCTGGAGGGAGAGGAGGAGAATTACAGCACCACTATCAGCAGGATGGAGTTTGGAGATTAAGGGTTTTGAGGTTGTTTTGACAAAGATTAGGAGTCTGAAAAGGAAGTAGCCTAAAAATTGAAGTTGGTAAGCAGAAGTTTATATGCAAACAAATAATAAGAATAAAACGAATCTCCACCAAGCTGTTGATTTTCTTTTTATGTTTGCAAATTGTGAGTTCTACCTATAATTAGCTTTGAGTAACTGACTTCTCTGAACAGGAAGTCCATCTCACTTGAGGTGTTTATTTTTGGAATTCGCGGTTTTAAGAAATGGACCAGAACGGGTGATAGACGCGTATCGCACGTGTTCTCTAGCCAAGTGTAGCGCTGGCTGATCTCTTGCAACTCACAAACTTTTCTGTCTCTGTTTGGATGTCACATGACAGGCTGACGTGCCTAAGCATGAGTAATACAGAAATGCACGACTGTTTCATGGCTGGATGGTCTGTCACGTGGGCAGCTCACAAGCCTCTCAGAAACAGGGTAACAGTGTGTTAATCAGTGTCAGATTTCAGGCCCTCTGCTGTGGAACCAGTTTGGATACAGGAAACAGACACCAGCTCTACTTTTTTTGATAAAGCTTATAATTAGGCCTGTTTCGGGTGACTCTGAACCCTCCCTTAGTTGTTCTGAAAAAGGCCTGGGCTGCTGGGGACTTCCCATAATGCACTGAGTGTTTCTTCTCAAGTTACCTTTTCACACTCTGTGTTTATCAGTAGTTATTATTGATCTCCGGCTCTCTTCTAAGATGTGAAGTTTGTCCTGCCACCCTGTACAGGGTTTTGGTAGAAGAGATGGTGTGGACGTGTCTGACTGATTTTAATCGAGTATTTTATGAAATTATTGTTTATCAGACTGAGAGCAAGTAAAGAAATAAATACAGGCCACGTTTCCACAAATACAAATGACTTCTCTCTTTTAGGATCACATGTCGAAGCTTAGATATAGATCATGTAAAATAGTTTGAAGCCCACAGGGAGGGAAACTTGTAAATAACTCATGAAAGAATGAAGTTACGTTGAAACCAAGCACACCATTGTTTTTCTTGTGACATTGCCAATAAGTTTGATGTGTCACATGACCCTCTTCCTATTGGAAAAAAACAAAAGTTGTATCCAAGATGGCCGACTTCTAAACCACCCATCTTGAGGAGTTTGCCCCCTCACATATACTAATGTGCCACAAACAGGACTTTAATATCACCAACCATTCCCATGTTATTACGTGTATCCATATAAATGGCCCACCCTGTATAATCTTTATTTATGATGGGTTTCATTAGGATGTTATCATTACTCATTTAATACTGTCCAAATAAATACACAGCGGTGGTTAGGAGTGCTTTTGACAAACTGCTGAGCTCACCAGCAACACTTTCCATTTCAGCGTCATATTAAGCAGCTGTCAGGGTGTTTGCTAATGTGCGCCTCTGCCAGCGGCTGTGTAATCTCCCTACTGTTAAATTTATTAACAACTGTGAGCAATTAATTGTCTCAGGACGGCTCACACTAACTCAAAGACACTCCGAGCAGGCTGCACTGTTACACAGCCACAAAGGACCAAAGTGCTATACAGAATAATACACGAAAGACGTAAAACGAGAAGGACAATAGAACAAAAGTAAAATTAAAACATCTCACAAGGTGTCAAAGGTGGGTTTAAAAAACTATTGAGAGGAGGCCCGTCTAATGTGCAAAGGCAAATTGTTCCACATTTTAGGAGCTGCAGCCAGGAAGCAATCAGTATGCCTGATTCATACAGAATACTGGAACTTAGCAGAGACTCTGTGATAAAGACCTTATCTTTTACTCCACCCTGGTTGTCTCCACTTCCTCCGTACTCTGAAACACTTGCACTGTCCAGCATTCAAATATTTTAACAGTAACCATGCTGTTTTTTTCCTGTCTCATTTCTCCTTATCTCACAAGTTTGCTTTCAGTGTCTGATTGCTGCAGATTGTTATTAGGAAAACTTTAAAGAAGGGCTTAAAATCAAAAGGTGTCCTGAGTTGTAAACGTTTAAGTAGTTATCTTTTAATTTCTTTTAGTTTAGCAAATCTGAGCAGAGAGGCTGCACTGAAGGCGCAGGCAAAGCAAACGCTTTACAAAGACAGTCAAACCTGCTGTGTCTCCAAAGTGTTTTTTCGTTAGTCTGCTTACACATAATCTCTAATATATATTGTGTGTGGTACTGGTACTGGTTTAACAACACTCATTTCTTTTACTTCCTTATTTCTGTGTGAGCGCATAAACGCCTCATTCATATCCACAGTTTCCCTTCACACTGCTGAGGTCACAGGTCATCGTGTGTTTGTCAGTCTGAGCGCCGTTTCCCGGAGGAATTCGGGGACGTTGTTTACTGGAAGTCTTAACTGAATCACCTTAAGCATACATGTCTCCACCGAAACCTGGCTCGCAGTGTTTACAGAGCGCAGCGAGAGTCCACGTTACTGATTTTTTTTTTTTTTTTCTTTTTTTGAATCGGCAATTATTTCTGTAAATTTTTGACCGGAGCTGCGTTGCCTTTAATACCAGTTTCGTCTGTAAAATGGGCATCAGTTATGAAAGCGATTGGCGGTAAACAGATGGGAAAGACAAAATATTGGTGAGGCAGCTGTTTCCTGTTGTGTTGTAGGAGTTTGTATTTCACAGTAATTTTGACGTGTCCCTTCCTGTGAATACAGAAGTAACTGTACTTGTGCCCGGTGCTTAATCTGTGGGCATTTGCAACTCCCACTCAGTGTATACGTCCCTGTGTGACTGTCTCTTAATGAAATCCCATTAAAGCTGTGTGCTGGTGTTTCTGAGAGAAGCGGTTTCTGCTGAGCATGCAGTTGTTGCTGCCTTTTTACGTTCAGTGTCTTGCAGCGCTGAGTCAGCAACTGCTTTGAAACTCTAAGAAACAGTGCAGTCTGGTGTAGGGTTCCAACTAAACGTTATTTTTAAGACCGGCTAATCTGCAAATTTTCTTCAATTAGTCGACGATTATCTCAATAACTCTAATCTCTGCTCCCTTTGGGCAAACCTCCTGTTCCAGGCTCCACCTGCTGAAGTCTGCCCACCTGTGAAATCACCCTGTTGTCTCGTCTCACAGCAAATTCAAATAATGACCCAGGAAACATGAATTTTAAAATAATCAGCTGTGTTTTTAACATTGCTCGATAAGACCGTCAGAATAAAAATGAAATGGCTAATATTTTTATTTAATACAAATTAAAGTCCTCATAGTATTTAAACAAAAAATAATGTGCAGATAGGAAAGTAAAAATGGCTGCTGCCCATAAGCTCAAATAAAGCTTCCAATTCAATCAAAAAGATTTTATTTTCTAGTCCAAAATAACAAGTTTCCAAAGTTTACAGATGATTAATTGGACGTGCTCTGGAGTGAGGCCTGCTCTTATCTTTGAGACGATGTTCCCAGCTGCTGATAACAATGCTCTCTGTCGTGACTTCAGCCATTTGAGAGGTGCAGATTCTTTTCGAGTGCCCCTGTTTAATGCTTTACTATCATATTTCACTCATTAGCTAACAAAACTGACTCGTGTTGGCTTAGCAAACATTCTGAGAAGCTTCCTACAGGTAAGCTAACATAAACATTACTGTACAAACAGCAGCATAAACGAGGTATCAACGCTGCGCGCTCTAAAACTGCGCCGTTCAGTGATGACATCACAGCCCCAGTATGCGGCATTTAAATGCTTGTAATGAAGCAGCATCAATGCTTTGCACTCTGCATTTAACTTTGTTTTCTGTGCTTCTACATGGGGGGGGGAGAAACCAAACTTTTATTTTTTATTTTTAACATTTTCTTCCATCCTCCTGTTTCGCGCTCCGTTCTTCTTCATTAGTGTTGAGTGCAGTCTTAGCAGGCGATATAGGTGATACTGCTCCTGTAGTGTATTGCAGTTACAAAAACACTTTTACGTCTTATGATGTGTCGACGATACAGACGAGGCAAACAAACTCATCTCAAATTGGTTTCAGTGAAAATGGGAGTAGTGGGAGTAGAGGTGGAGGAGAGGTTAAAGGCTCTGTAGCATAAACATCCCACTGTGGGAGGACAAGCTCTTTGGATGGTCTTATTACTCCGTGGTCGAGAGGATTTGACTGGCTTTCAGCTTTTAAACAAAGGTGAATAAATGGTTGATAGAATATCTCTAAACACATGATGCCATTATTAATATTCCTGTCCATGATTTTTCATGTAGTTTAGAACATTTCAACAAAATAATGAAACAAAATGTTGTGTATTGAGTCGTGAGTGTCTTTGCTTAGCTAAGAGATAGCTGTGCTTTAGATCTTCACACTGCAGGCTGTCAGTGATGAGTTATGACAGGGCAATTTTTATTGCCTCCCATCCCTCAGCAGCGACTGTTACAGTCACGATTTGAGTCTTACCAGGCAGATTTGAGGAGTGAAGTAACAAAACAATAACAGGGTTTTAGGTTCAATCGCCTAAAACGGCAGAATTCTAATACCTGGGAGAGACTCGCCACGCTAGCGTGCACCTCTTTGTTTAACCCCGTTTGTAAAGATGTGATCAGCTGCAGAGCATTTAGCGTGAAAGTCTGCACAGTCATCCTAAACATGAAAATATACGTAACGTCAGCACGATGAGTACACTATGAGTTGCATTAGTGAGACATTTTTCTCGTCATCTTTTGGGTTTTCTGTGTTTGTCTTCCCTATTTTATTTCCTCGCTTTCGTAGTTCTCATTAAGCATCAAGCAAGGTTTCTCATCTTTTTCTCTACATAGCAGTTAAATTTGCTTTTCCATGTTTGCTTTCAGTGCTGCAGCTGAGACTCCAGCAGAGGCGAACCCGGGAGCAGCTGGTGGACCAGGGCATTATGCCACGTGAGTAACTGCAACAGCTATTGTGGCGTGGGTGGGAAATAATAACAAAGTGGTACCCTGGTTCATACTGATAACTCAGGAGACATTTAAAAAAATTATGATAATAATTTGTGAATAAAGTAGATGAAAATGTTTTGTATTGCAGCTTTGAAGAGTCCGGCAGCTTTCCACGGGCAGATTCGCAGCTTGGAGAGAGCCCGGGTAAGTTTATGGGGAAAAAACTACATAAATGTAAACTTGAGTTGTTAGTAACAGTAAAATTTAAGTAATTAACTGATCTGTGTCTGCCTTCCTCTCCAGACTGAGAATTTTCTCAAACATAAGATCCGCAGTCGTCCAGAAAGAGCAGAGCTGGTCAGGATGCACATCCTGCAAGGTTCTAATAATTGCCTATTTCACAATGCACAAACTTCTTTTTTTTAACAATGCTTTAAGTATTGTTTCCTGTGGTGCTTTAAAGTGTTGAAATAGAAAGACTGATGTCATATTTAAGCAAGAAAGGATGTATTTTTAACTTGATGTTAGAGCATTTAGCTGATTTGATTTATGACTGATTGTATAACAATTTTTATTGTCGTCCCCAGAGACCGGAGCAGAACCTTCACTACAGGCCACTCAGATGAAACTGAAGAGAGCCCGACTAGCAGACAACCTCAACGAGAAGATCGCCCAGCGACCAGGCCCAATGGAGCTGGTGGAGAAAAACATTTTGCCGGTGGATTCCAGCGTTAAACAAGCCATCATCGGTGAGAACACATGATTTTAGTTTACGTTTAAATTCATCGGTACAAAAAGATGTCTTTGTTTGATCCTTTGAATAATGATAAAAGATTTGTAATTTTTACTATCTTTCAGTGGGCCAGGTGAATTATCCAAAGGTTCTTGAGGAAGACAGCAACGACGCTTTGTCCCCGGAGCAACCGGCCAGCCAGGAGTCCCAGAGCTCTGCACCCTCACCGGTGGAGAGCAGAGCACCAGAGACGCCCTCTCCAGTAGCACTGCCCAGCACCATCCTGCAGGTCAGCTGGAGGCCCAGACTGTTGTTATTTAACGACAGTGACATTGGAGGTTTTAAGTGTGTCCCCCTCCACCCATTATTTCTTTGCAGCCCGTCCCAAAAACAGACTTCATGAAAGTAATCGCCACCAATGAGCCGCCTGCCAGCCACCCAGCTGTCACCCTCACTCATCCAGTCGCTACAGTTGTACCTCCAAAACCAGCCCCAACACTGGTGAAAGTAAGCACAACGCATCTGTTTCCATTTTCTGCTTTTCTAAGATAAGATAAGAGATAAGATAGAACTTTATTAATCCCTCGGGTGGGTTCCTCTGGGAAATTCGATTTCCAAAAAAAGCACAGCAACGACCGAAGTTACAGTTACAGAATTGTTATATATATATATACACACACACACACACATATATATATATATATATATATATATATATATATATATATATATATATATATATATATATATATATATATATATATATATATATATATATATATATATATAAATAAATACAGAAACAAATATAAATAAAATATACAAAGGGGATAAATAGGAATAAAAAATAAAAATACAAGTGAATTGCACATTTCAAGTATTGAGTCTATTGCACTGTTGACTATTTACAAAAAGTATTGCACAAGGTATTGTACAGTGAGGTGAAGAGGCACTACAGCTTAGTTGTTCCCCCCTCCTTTGTCCTCCTGTTTCCCCTCCCTCTCCCCTCCAGAGAGGAGGGGAGAGACTGTTGTTGAGTTTAACACATGTTAATACTTTTTCCCTCCACGTTTGCTTCCACCAAAGCAAAGTCAGCAGAAAGCTCCCTCAGAGAAGAGTCGCAGTAAGAAGGGCAAGGAGCCGAAGCCGAGGGTGAAAAAGCTTAAGTACCACCAGTATGTTCCCCCAGACCAGAAGCAGGAGGCCAGCGAAGCACCCATGGACTCCTCATACGCCCGGTTACTGCAGCAACAGCAGCTGTTTCTCCAGCTGCAGATCCTCAGCCAGCAGCAGCAGCATTACAACTACCAAACTATATTACCAGCACCGCTCAAGTACGTGTGCAAAGCAAATTACAAATACTAGCCCCCCCCCCGTGTTAACATTGAAACCAGTGTTATTCTGCAGTTTTATTTCTACCTGTACTTCAGACGGGTTTCTTTCTATTTTTGTGTTTCTAAACTAGTTTGGCTTGCTTGACATTTGATTTTTAATTATGAAACAAAGCCAAATATTGTTGTTTTCAACAACACAGAGAGGCAGAGCGCCAATAACAGGCTTGTGCCTAATCATATTGATAACTAACAGGATGTTGATGAACCAGCTGCTGTTTTCGTGAAAGTCCTGGCAGCAGCGGTGTAGCAAAGCTGTCTTTGAAATCGCTGTTGGCCTGTGATTTGGTTGACTGGTGTTGTTAGTGAGGCAAGAGGAACAGGATGGATGGACTGTTTGAACCCATTTCCTCTCCTTGTTTTCTTCTTTCTGCCTTTCTTCTCTCTATAACAACACCGTCCCTCTCTCCCACCTCCACTTCCTCTTTTTTTGTTTCATATTCCTGTAATTCAGAAAGGATTTCCTTAAAAAAACAATCACCTCATCTTTGTTTGTCTTTTCCCCTCCCCC
The DNA here is from genome assembly GCF_964374335.1 of Astatotilapia calliptera. Classification (NCBI taxonomy): domain Eukaryota; kingdom Metazoa; phylum Chordata; class Actinopteri; order Cichliformes; family Cichlidae; genus Astatotilapia; species Astatotilapia calliptera. The sequence goes on along the minus strand of NC_137429.1, from coordinate 21,370,225 downwards.
CTCTGCTGCAGACCTGTGGCAGAGGGTCAGAATAACGGTGGGAGTACACTGCCAACTTCTATTGTGGTGTCTTTGCCCACTGCACCTCCCCCTGCTGCTCTGCCTTCAGCAATGGCCCGGCCAAACAACTCGCTGTCCAACCGCAAACCCGGTGTCCTGCCTGCCAACCTGGAAGAGATGAAGGTATTTGTTCAAAATCACATTCCCAGGCACTTTGGAAATTTCTGTTTAACTGACCCAGAGAAAAATAACATAGACAAAAGTACTGGATGACTACTCCTTAATCTTTGAATTCTTTTTTTTTTTTCAGTCCCATTGCTGCAGGTGTCACCTAGCTATGCATTTAGCCTTTATAGATGTTTGTGAAAAAACTGGGCCTTCTAAAGAACTGACTGAATTGAAGTGTTTTGCTATAATAAGATGCAACCCTGCAACAAGCCACAAAGTGTCAGACCATGTAAAGTTACAGAGCAGATGTAAAAGTCTGGCTTGTTTGGCAGAGGAAGTCCTAGCCTCCTCTGGCATTAACATCAGCACAAAAACGGTGCACCGTGAGCTTCCTGACACAGGTTTGCTTGGCAGCTCCTGTGGGTGCGATCTTTGTTGAATCGTTAAAAACTTAACATCATGTAAAGTTGCAGAGTGCCGATGCACAAAGTGTGTAAAGTTGTGCTCTGCTGACTCAGTAACTACAGCGTTCCAAACATTAACATCAGCACAAAAACTGTACACTGCAGTTTCACAGCTCCTGTAGGTGTCCGTGCCACAGTACTTACGTCTGTAGGAAAGACTCTGTGCTGAAGTGTGGTATTTGCTTTATTACAGTGTTATTAGAGAAGATTAATGGCACTATGTTGCCTGCGCACTAAATCAGAAACTCCAACCTGAAGCAGCGTGTCTTCGCACAAAGCCTGAAAACTGCAGCACGTATGAAGTCAGGTGTTTGTGGCTGGTATTTGTTGGTTTTATGATGGCTCATCATGAGTCATACAAGATATGATGTGCTTTAGACGTGCTGTTTGGTGGATTGTTGTCCCTTTAAGCACAGCCAACATGTTTCCACATTTTTCCGCGTCTTAATGCAAAGCCAACCATCTGCTGTCTCCAGCTACAAATTTAACAAACACACATAAATTATGTTAATCTTTTTTTCTCTTCTAATTCTTGGCAATAAAATGAGCACATTTCCAAAGAGAGTGAACTGCTCCTGTAAAAATAGACTACTAAAATCTAAAATCTGATGCTGACGTGATCCTCCTTTTGTCTTCCCAGGTGGCCGAGCTGAAACTAGAGCTGAAGCTTCGTGGCCTCCCAGTGTCGGGAACAAAGACGGATCTGATAGAAAGACTGAAGCCTTTCCAGGACAATCCCAGCACCACTGCTGCTGCCAGCATCCCCACTCCTGCCACTACTACCCTATCTGCCATCCCCATGGAGGTTACCACAACTACCACACCTGCTGTAGTCCCAGTCCAGCAGGTGGCTCCAGAGAGCATGAGCTCTACGCCGCCTGTCTCACCTGTTCCTTTTGATCTCTCCGCCCTCCAGCAGGATGTAGGGATGTCTGAAATTCAAATGCTGACCTCGTTAGGGCCACAGTCCTCACAGTCTTTCAAAGTCCCAGAGGAAAAGGACAGAAGGCTCCACGAGAAGGAGCGGCAGATAGAAGAGCTGATGAGGAAGCTGGAGCAGGAGCAGAAGCTGGTGGAGGTGCTGAAGATGCAACTGGAAGTGGAGAAGAGAGGTCAGGGTGACTCTGCCTCTATGTCCCCCAAGATCGCTCCAGGAGCTGCTGTGAACTCTGTTCCTCCTGTCCTCAACTCTAACCTGGTGAAAGTCGAAGGTGCAGTCCTGTCAAATTGTTCATCGACTGCTGCTATCCCAAGCTCAATCCTGGGTTCACAGGCACTCTCAGCACCCGTGGCAGGAGTGGTGAAGTTGGAGGATGTGACCGTTTCTTCTGGCAAGCCGCTGCAGACCCAAACCAAGCTCATCACACAAATCCAGGCCCCAGGTCAGCCTCAAGTAACCAGCAGCCCACAGCTCCTCTCGCAGTCCCAGAAAAGTCCCAAACTCCGAGCCCAGCCACAGTCCCAGCCCACACCCCCCAGCCTGCAGCAGTTCTTCATCAGCCACTCGGGTGGTGTTTCCCAGGTGTTGGGTCAGCCTCGGACTTTGTTGACAGCAACTGGCCAAGCTGGAACACAGATCCTCCTTCCAGTGTCACTGCCCAACAACGCTGCTGCAATCCAGCTGCCAAGCACCACCGTCAGCCTGCAGGTGAGTGAGCCAGTGGCGTAGCATGGCAGAGGGTGTCACAGAGTAAGTGCGTGTTGATCTACTATAAACTCATCTTGGCATTATTAATGATAATCTTAATATAAAACCTAGAAAGAACCATCTCGACTCATCCTCTGTAAAGTTGAGGTCTTAAGGTCTCGCATGTCTTTCCTCTGCACTAGCCTGTTCTCCAGGCCACAGTCTCAAACCCAGGCCTGGTCCATTCCTCAGTCCCTCAGCTGCAGACCACCAAGGTGGAGATGGCACCCAGCCAGCAGCCGCTGCTACAAGTGAGTCACGTCTCATTAGTAGTTCCAGTTAGCTCTACACAAAAGCCTCAAAGACCTGTGATGCACAGAGGTCTGATGTCAGACTCTCTCATGTCTTGGCAGACTCTGACTATGTGCAATAACACTGCTGGCTTGGAGAACCAGAGTAGACCTGAGATGAATCCCCAGTGCTTTTTGAGAAGCTCCCCAGAGAATAAGCTCTCTCCACGAGCATCACCCAACCATCAAATCTCCAACGGGCCCCTCAATAAGGTGTCTGTCAGGAATTCAGCATTTTTCTGAACTTAACTCTTCAGATCTTCACATATTTCTCTGATTTGATCTTTTCTCTGTCATCTTTGCAGCCTTCCTCTCCTCAGCCCACCTTCATCTTCCAGCCCACCTCCCTGGTTCCCCAGCCTCCTAAGACCAGAGAGCCTCCCCGCTATGAGGAGGCCATCAAACAGAGCCGCAGTCTTCACATCAACAACGTTTCACAGGTTAGATGAAAACAAGCCACAGCTGACACACACACTACTGAAACTGATGTGTGCAGAGTACAGAGAAGCATAAAAAACGTAGGCGTATACTTCCAGTTTTTCCAGCCTTGAGCAGCTTTTTCGTTTTTGGTTACAAAGCGTCGAGTCTCTTAACGTCCTTAAATGTCTTTTCAGGTTCCCACAGCAACCAGCCAGCAAATGGACGACCTGTTTGACATCCTTATAGAGAGCGGAGGTAAGTTGGTGCACACTGACGGTGCAAAGAAAAACGTTCTGTTCAGTGTGAAGAAGTTTAAAAAGCCCCAAGTGTCAGAGAAACGGTGAATAAGCTGCTGTGTGGGCAGATTCGAGCTGATTGTGGCTGATCTGATATCAGCCTTTTGGATATTATGTATAACAGAGACCATGTACCGTGTAAACTGCAGACTGCCAAAAGGGGTTACTTTTACTCAAGTAATTTGGAAATGTGAATTTGACTTTTTCTGCATTGATGAGTCATAAAATGCTCCGATCGTCCTCACACTGCCGACTAATAAAAAGCGAGAGACTCTGAATTCACCATGACAGGGACTTCTATAAAAGCTTCTAGGAGTTGTTTTTAAGGTTAATGAGACGAGATTAGAAGGGACCTTCGTGGAGGCTTTCCTCCTTTAAAAATAAACCTCCTCAATAAATTAGAGATGCACATCCCTAAAAACCCACTTCACAAAGCACCACTGCTATTCTGCTTGTGAGTGACACACAATCTTGAAAGAAGTGAAGAAGAACCTAAAGAGAGCACTAACGCAGCCACACCCACCTCCATAACTTCTCTGAAATCTTTGTTGGCGTGTCCAACTAAAAACTCTGTGCAAGTGTTCAAAGCTGACAACTCCAGAACAAAGTTGTGTGACATGTGAGAGTCACATGTTACTCTTTTAACTGTGAAGCGCTCGTTTTCAGAGGGGCAAAGGCTCGGTGCTGCTTTGCTACATGAGTGTGTGGATGCCTTGTGAGCATTAAAGGAACAAATCATTTAAAACTGTAATTTGAGGGAGAGGATCAGGGAAAGAGTCTGTATCCTGAAGCTTAGGAGAGATTGACTGATGCAATAAGACGATAACTTAAAGCACACGAGCTGATCAATGATCAAAGAAGGAAACTCATCCTTTGAAATGGCTGTTTTTTTTTTTTCAGCAAGTTATTGACCCATAAGTAAGCCTCATAACTGGCTTAAAGGATGTGATTTATTTCTACAGCCTGAACTCTTTTTAAAAACCGATACGATCTAAGATCACTTTATAAATGAGTTCTTTTTTTAGATCCACTGTGGACAAACTAACATGTTTAAATATGTCAGTTTTTAATCTGCATCCTTATTTGATCTTTGTTTTCCCGCCTGCAGAAATCACTCCATTTATCCATCAGAACTCACCGGTGTCTCACCCCAAGACTCTCCCTGTCACAGCCAGCATCACCACCCTTCCAGTCAACACCGTCCTGTCCAGACCGCCCCCGCAGGTCCAGGTAGCCCCTCCTTCCATGCTTGTGAACCCGTGCTTGCCCGGTCTATCGTCCCTGGCCACAGACAATCAGCTGGAAGCCTTTCTAGAGGGGACGCTGGCCGAGACGCCGTCTGCGTCAGACCCTCGCACGCAGGGCCTGATGGAGGAGCTGCAGGCCCAGCTCATGGACCAGCAGCCCTTCTCACCCATGGACACGTCAGAGCTGTCTTTCTGCGATTCCTCCTCGTCCTCACTCAACATGGGCCTGTCAGACCCGGCCCTGGACAACATGGAGTGGCTGGACCTCACCATGCCGCCGGGTCCTGGCGGGATGCTGACACCACTGGGGATCCCAACGGACTTCCTGGATACACATGACCTGCACTGGGACTGATGGAGGCTTTGATGATGAAGATGGAGAAGTGTGAAAGATGGATGGATGGATGAAGGGAAAGCTTCAGAGATTTTAAATAAAAAAAGAATAGTAATAATAATACATAAAAGGAGAAAACATGGCCTTTAAGTGCCATACCACTCTTACCAGTACATCCATACCATCTGTAATATTCCCACTACTCTAGAGGAAGAGAGGCTGATCCGAGCAGAACTACAAGCAGGAGTTTGCACAGCTTTAGGAGAGAGTCCCGTAACGGCTCGGCGGCCTGGAAAGCGTCCGCCGAAAGGTGACTGCGGTCACGCTGCGCTGCAATAAAGGGATTTTTAATCAGAATAGACTTTTTAGTGTCTGATGTCATGATTTTAGCAATCATAAACAGAGCCAAGGAGACAGAGCCAAATGCTAAATGGAAGAACAGACTGTTTGTAAATAGTTTAAACCACACTAAGAAAACTGAGCTGAGGGGATCATTTCTAGTAGAGGAAAACGGCATCTGTTTTACTCATCGTGATAGATCAACGTGTCAGACAGTTCCTGAAGGTCTGATATGAATTACACTCGTGAGTGCTGTCACATGCTAGGTTAGAAAAGCTGGTGATTACAACATGACTGGAGGCTCAGACTAAAGTAAAAGGAGACTCGAGTCTCTATAACGACGCACCCAATGCTAAGCCCGGGGTTATACACTCAGCTAGCTGCCAGACTGAGGTGTGAAGGAATGTCTGAATGAAGTCGAGCCTCTGTTCGCACTGGTCCGTGATTTGTTTGTAACAGATGTGACTGTTTTCTCCTGACCTATCGTTGACTCCCATCAGTCAAGCTGATCAACCAATGACTCTAAAGAACAACACGACGACGAGAGGAGGCGGCGGCGGCTCCTCCCGTCGACGTGAGAGCTATGCACTAAAGAGGCGCACAAATCTGACGACGCACCTCGCTGACCTCAGAACAAGGAAATGTGAACACTGCATATCCAAGGCGATCGTCACGACTGTGACATAAGATCACGTTGCCACTGGCTGCGCAGATACTGCAGTTGTCCAAGTCGCGAATTGTGAATGTACTTTTAAAAAGTGGGACTTAACTCTAAAAAAAAGTTGGCAGCTTTTTTTTTCTCCTTCTTCTTCTGATTAGCGAAACAGGAAAGGGAACAAGTATCAATTTGCAGACACACATCTGTAATAGGTGTGCTGCCAGTTATCGGAAGATGTCTTTGAGCTTTAAATCTGGGTGTCCCGCAGTATGCCTGCACTTTGTGTGTGTGAGACAGGAGAGGAAATTGCTCTAGTTTTTAAAAAAGAGATGGGTTGCTTTGGTTCACAAGCCTTTTCAATACGGGATCGACTGCTCATTGGAGGAATCGGAATACTCTAAAATCATACTCCGCTGGTTTAAGGGCGATACATCAGCTGCTGTGGCTTGTAGACAAAGTCAGTTTCCGGGCAGTGTGTGAGAGAAGCATGCCCCTCTGTGTGTGTGTGTGTGTGTGTGTGTGTGTGTGTGTGTGTGTGTGTGACTGTGTTTGTTTGTCTTTGTCTTTCCGTCTCTTGCATGTACAGCCGTGTCTCCGTGTGCATGATCGTACTCGTGTTTAGTCTATGGCTGCTTCAAACTCTGCTGCCGCCCTGAAGTTGTCTAAAGGAATTTGCAAAACATCTCCCAACTCCAATCATTTGCAACCTGCTTTGAATATTCCAAATTTGTCTCTTTGTAAGGCTCCCGATGACTGTTTTACTGTTTTTTTTCTTGTATCTGTGTCGTTCATTCGGAGTAAAGTTTTTAAAAAAAGAGAAACGTAGACACCTTTACAGTGTGATGCACAGCAGGAAGTAGTCAGTGAAGGCTGCCTTTTAATTGAAGGCATCAAAGTTCACTCACCTGAATATTAATTCTTTGTATTTGTTTATGTTTTTGGGACAGATGCAGTGTAACTGTGTGGGACTTTTTTATATTTTAAGACTTTTTTTTAATGTTCTTTTTATATCAGTCAGTGAAATCACGTTTACATTTTAACCACTTTATCCTGTTATTATGGTCGCAGGCAGTAGAGGGCGATGTTTCACTTCTCTTGTGGCTTCACGGCACATCTTCAACAGCAGCTGTTGATACTTCAGGGTAACAGAAACAGGGAAAAAAACTAGCAAATTAGGCAAAAATGTTTAGATTTCTTCTTTTTTTTGCCTGTAAAAGCAGTGATGTGGAGGCCCGAGCGGACTCTCTTCCTGCTGCGGTCCCACATTGTATCACCTGATCAGGCCAGGACTCGCAGATGTGCTCGGATCCCAAACGAAAAGCGAAACGCCAAATGCTGCACACACTTCCTTCTCAGCTTCTGCTGCGTCGTCTTTCAGCTTGTTTTAACAAACTCTCGTCAATCCCACGCTCCTTCAGAGACGAGCTCGTATTCTCGTTTACCTCTGCTTCGTGGAGCGCACTGCGACGAGTAAAACGTACGGTGAAAGTCACTGGCTGATTCATGTTCAACGCGTTTTTCCTCCTTCTGATTGTCAGCGTTAAAGGCTGTCACGTTCGATACGTTGTTGCCAAAAAGGCAGTGAAACATTATATTTCTCACTCTCATTTTTTTATCTTTTGTATCTCTTTTCTCTTTGTAGAATTAAAGTAAAAGATTCAACATTTAATCTTGTTTTATGTGTATATTTTTGTTTTTCTAAGACAAAATCTTTCATATCAGATAAACATAAATCTCTTTGCTGGAGTAAATCCACACGTTTGTGATGCGACGCAACTCCCAGCTCGCTATTGTGGCTGCTGACTGGCCCAGGCAAGGACAGCTAAAAGCAATAATAGCTGCTCTCCCTCGACATATGCTGTACTGTGTGTCAGATCCTGCCTTGATTTTATTCGTGTAAGAGCCTTTACTACAGAGTAATACAGTTCAGACGCACTTCATTACCCGCGAGGGGGAGGGAGGGGTGTGTGTCAGGATTGAAATAACTCATTTTTCTCGTGGAAGAATTCCTGCAGGTTTTCTGAACATTGCTGTTTGCTTGTTAGACTTCAGCTGCCTGCTCCTGCTCTCTTTATTCACCTGCACTGTTTATCATCCTGTGAACACTGTATATTTGTTGGTGGAACAAAGCTCTGTGGAGGATATTTAATTTACAAATGAGGCACTGAGAGGCTCCATCCTCAATCGCAGATTGACGCTGAAAGGTTAAAAACTAAGGCTTCGCATTGTTAGTAGTTCCAGTCCCCTCTCTTTATCGCCGCCTCCCATGCCATGCCTCTTGTTGTTTGTAACGCCATATGTTTTGCACATTGTGTACATATTTATATAGATGTAATGCATATTTTTATACATGTGTAACATCCATGGGCTCTCTATTTTGTAAATACTCAAAAAGATGTATATAAGTACTGTATGCTTTTATGTGTCAATAAAGATTTGGTGTACTGTGAAAACCTTTTGGTCCATATTGAGATTTGTCGACATTATCTGAACTATTTGACTCTACATCACATCCCAAAGATGGTCTGTTGGACTGAGATCTGCTGACTGTGAAGGCCGTTTGAGGACAGTAACCTCTGTCATGTTTACAGAGCCTGTTTGAGCTTTGTGACATTTAAATGACGTCATTGCATTTTACCCAGAGAAATGACGCTCAATGGATATTTTCTCTGTATTGAAAAATATTTTGTCTGTGAACACTAATGATGGTTGTGTGGGGAAAATCCCAGCTCGTCAGCAGTTTGTCAGATACTCAGATCAGCCTGTCTGGCACCAACAACTACGTCACACTCATTTACCTTACTAACTCATTCTGGTGCTCAGGTTAAACTTCAGCAGTTTTTTCCCCCCCCAAATGTCTGTTTGGCTAAATCAGGGGTCGGCGACCTTTCTGATGATGAGTGCCATCTAAACTTTCCTCAGAAGTCAATGTGCCATATGATTGCATTAGCAATAACGCTCTATATTAACAGTTACACACTATATAGAACTTTATAGAATTATATTTGTTTGCAGATGTTGGCAGTTATCAGCGAATAGTTATCAGCTATTTTGAAACAAACAAAAAAAAGACACTTTTTATCCATAACAGCAAATGAACTGTACAACAGAAAATGCAAATGCTATTTATGGTCTCCTCACAACAATGATAAGAAAAATAAACTGAGCCAATATGGCATGTTTGTTAATACACTCTGATCTCTGGTCTCCCACTCAGAGACACAAGTCTCCGAGTGTCCAGCATTCAGACGGCTACCTGAGGACACTCATGTGAGAGAAAATCTGCTCACACAGATATGTAGAGCCAACTACTGTCAATAAGGCCTCTGCAGTGTTCTGAAGACAGTTAAACTTGGCAGGTAGTGATGTCCATCAGGTGAAAATACAAGCTCCATGAACACGCACAGCTATGCACCAGCTGCGTCTGTAGTTCTGCAAACTTTGACCCCCACAGACTCGAGCTTTTCAGTTCAATCAGCTGCATTTCGATGTCCTCTGTGTCCAGCCAGTTAATGCGAGACAAACCCAGCTGCTCATTAAAGCTTTCTGGTTTGATCAGAAAATAAAACATTGGTCCATACATCTGAAAGTCCCGAAAATGCATTCTGTCTCGAGTCTACAGATGTATCCGTGTATTTCCGTGGTGCTGATGCTGCGCTGAGCGGACAGCTCCTGAAACTTTTGAAGTGTCGGAATGTGGAAATTTCAACATCGCTTGAAAAAACTGACAGCTAGCAACGTCCCTCTCACCGGTAGGCGAGTTATTTTTAGCCAATTACAAGTTGAATCTGGTAGTTGGGGTTATTAGCTAAGATAGCGTCATCAAGAAGTGGCACAACTAATGTGTCTATGCGAGGTGATTTGTGATGTGCATCGCTGGCCCTGGTTTCATCCTCATGTTTCCCTCTCACCACATATCCAAACCAATATCATGACCAGCAGCTTTACAGCTGTAGAAGAAGCAGCTGTGCAGCAAAGACACAGAGTAACTCCAGCTTTGTGTCTTTTTCATTGTAGCTGAAGTCCGGGACAAACTGTGTTTCTTTTCACCTAAATACGAAACGCGTAATATTTTCTCTGAATACGAGACGATTCCGTTTTTTAAGGGGTGGTTGGCAACTCTACTAACCTTATGAATAAAATAAAGTTCACTATCAGTAACATCAAAGCACCCACCCAGCTGTATATAAACTCCATCATGCTAGCTAGCACGCAGTACAAGTTATACACCTAAACTTGGTTTATATCTGACCCAGATAGACTGCAGGTCATACCTTCTTACCTGAAGTTCAGTTCACCTGATACTCCTCCTCCTGCCTCCCCTTTCCCTCATCCACCTGCTGGCCTCGGTGGAAGCTCCGCCATAGCCACCACCAAACAACTGAGTCATTTTTACACATCTGCCAGCACCTGGTCAATCCTCCACCTTTCATTGTTTATACTGTTACAGAAATAAAAATAAAAAAAATCATCGGGCACATATGGTCGTGCCATCAGTTAACCCTTTGCGTGCCCAGAGTTGCCGACCCCTGGGCTAAATGAATTGGGTTTCTGCAATGTGATTGGCCGATTAAATCTCCTATATCTTAACAAGCAGTTGAACAGGTGTATCAAAGTGGATGATTTCAAAGTGCATTTGTTTGCATCAAGAGTAACAATTATGAACACACACACGGATGGTCAGCTTCATCAATATACAGTATTGTATATAGTGTCGTCAATAAAAAGTATTTTTACTTCCTGATATTATTATTTTTTGTATATTTCTCACACTTCATGCTCCAGATCATAAAAACAGATTTTAATATTCAAGGAAGATAACCCAACTATATAGAAAGTTCAGTTTTTAGAAGATTATTTAATTTATTAAGGTATAAAAAGTTATCCAAACCTTCCTGGCCCTGTGTGAAAAAGTATTACCTCTAAACCTAATGACTGGTTGTGCCACCCTTGGCACCAAGAACTGCAGTAAAGCATTTGTAATCACTAGTAATGAATCTTTCACATCGCTGTGGAGGAATTTTGGCCCACTCTTCTTTCAACAGTTGTTGTTATTCAGCCATATTTGAACATTTTTGAACATTAATGTCCTCTTTATGATCTGTACAAAGTCTGTCAGTTGGATTTGAGTCCTTACTAGTAATTGGAGCCATTCAGAGGTGGACTTACTGGTTTATTTACGATTGTCCTGCTGCATAAACCAAGTCTGCTTAGGCTTCAGGGCACAAACTAATGGAGGGATATTCTCCTGGGAGCAGAATTCATGGTTCCGTCACTTACAGCAAGTCATCCAGGTCCCAAAGCAGCAAAGCAGCCCCGGACCATCACACAACACCTCCATGTTTGACTGTTGGTTTGGTGTTTTATGAAATGCCGTGATGGTTTTGCGTCAGATGTAATGGGACTCCAATCCTGTCTCATCAAGCCAGAGAATTTTTCATCAAAAGTCTTGGGGATCATCAAAACATTTGATGAAGCCTTTTGCCCCCCGTTTTGCTCAGCAGTGGATTCCATTTTTCAATCATGAACCTCCTTGGAAGGTTCACCACTTTTCCAGTGGTGATCCAGTGTAGCGATCCATCCATCCATTCGCTTTTGCTTATCCTTTTCAGGGTCGCTGGGGGTGCTGGAGCCTATTCCAGCTGTCATAGGGCAGCCACCGTGCTGCCCTCCAGTGTAGCTAGACAAACTGAAATCAGCTAAAAATGTAGTTAATTTATGATTTAAAAACTGGGGGGCAATCAGTTTTTCACATTGTGCCAGCCTGGTTGGGTTAGCCCTTTTCCCTTTTTGAATGAAATCATAAAAAAATTGCATTTTGTAATTATTCTGGTTATTTTTGACTACTATTAAAATTTACTTGTGTGACAAATATGTGTAAAAAGAAAAGAAATCAGAGAAAATACTTTTTCACAATAAAAGAGGGTTCTTCCTCCCTACTATCACCAAGTGCCTGGTGTAATAGGAGATCATTCAGTCACTGAGTTGGAGTGATTATCTCATAGCAAACAGCATTTTGTGAAGCTGTTGTGGCACTGCGTGAATCATTTGCATCTGTACAGAACTGTATGTACAACAAATACACTTCATCAAGGAAACCGGTCAGATAATTGATCAAAAAATAGCAGCATGAAGATCTTGATCCTAGATTTGAGTTTGCTCAAAGTTATTTCTGGCTAAGAGGAACAAACATGTAGCCGTCAAACTGTTGAAGGGAGTAATATTTGAATACCACTATTTGCATCTGCTTACTGGAAGATAGAATAAGCAGATAACATACATCCTTTAGCTATATCTCACTGAATTATGAGCAGATTTTCAGAGGGAGAGGAACTATTTACAGCAGCTCTGCTATCCTGAGCCTTTGGACAGTACAGATGTAGCATCAATGCCAAAAAAAAGTTCTAAAGTTCTCCAGGTGTTGTGCACAGTCCCATATTATTCCAGCTCGCAGGTCAAAGTTTGACAGCAATACTGCAGGGCAGCAAAGGCTGTTTGGACCCAAGCAGCTCCAAGACGCAGGAAAAGTCTCTCAAGTGCAGGAAGTGAGGATTGTATTGTTGTTACTCCAGTAATCTTGTTGTCAGAATGGCTTGAAGGTGTGTATTGTGGACTGACAGTGTGGACACTGGTGAAGAACGTCCTTGAAGTTTTTCATGCAGAAAGGGATTATACAGCAGCCGCCAACACAGCTGTTAGAAAGAGAAGGAAAGGTCACAGATCATTCTGAGGCGACTGTTTTTGGTGCTATTAGTTAGTGCTACAGTGTGCCTTGTATCATGTGCATGCGTTCTTAACGAATGAATTTTTTGACATCATCCTGGTCAGGTAGAAGACGTACCCTAACATGGAGCACAAGCAGCACGCTAACCAAGTTGTCTCGCCCACTTTCCTTTGGGTTTGTGTGATGATGAGCTCTTTGCAGGTCGGACACTGGGTGAGCCCGGCGTCTCTGCACAGAGTTTCAACTTTGCCGGGGAAAGAGACAAAAAGAGAGAAAAACTGGAATGAGCTTAATTAAAAACCAAAAACAGCCCCCTGGTTTTATTCAAATGCAGGTGTCGGCGTGTTCATACAGTACAGCTAGTAAACAGATGCATTCAGTATACAAGGAAATATTTCATTGCAGCAATATCTGTCCAAAAAGTTACACAATATTCAAAGAAAGAGGGAACCATGTGTCGACATATATAAACACTAGTTTGTGTCGTAGAGGAAAAGTGTAACACACCTGGAGCGATGTCATCTTCTGGTGTTTCTATTGGTATTTCAGGTTCAGTTTCTACAGGTTCTACAGGTTCTTCAGGGTCTTCAAGGTCTTCGGGGTCTTCGGGTTCTATGCTCTCCTCCTGGGTCACCTCTGCAGGCGGCAGCGTGTAGATCCCTCCCCAGGGTGTTTCATTTTTATAAAAACTGGGGTCTGCTTGATGAACTTGGTGATTAAAAAAGAATAAAACAAAAGCAGTTCAAACTTTAGCTTTAAATGGGCCATGTTTAAAAGAAAATCTCATTCTGTCTATTTCACTTCAGCCATGAACGCATTACTCTATGAAGCCCCTCCCCTAAAATGCCATTATCTCCATTTCAGATTACCTTTACATCACTTTCACTGATTATTTTAATATGTTTAACATGAAAATCTGACAGTGTATCATTATATATTAAACACAGACGGACACAAAAAGGGAAAAGAATATTATTTTCTTTATAAACTGGTAACAGTATGAAAGTTTTCATACTTTTAAATCCATTCAATTTAGTTTTGTTTATATGCCTCAAGTCGCTTTACATTGTAAGGTAAAGATCCTAAAATAACACAAAGAAAATAATCATATGACCCTCTATGAGCAGGAACTTTGATGAAAGTGGGAAGAAAAAACTCCCTTTTAAGAGGAAGAAACGTCCAGCAGAACCAGGCTTGGGGAGGGGCAGTCGTTTCTAAAGGGACAGTTTAATCCAACATTTTTCATCTGTGGTTTTCAGTACTAATTATACATCCGTGTGCCTCTCGCTTCCTGTGAGTTACCCAATTTTGAAGATATAAATATGTAAGGAATTCTGAATATACTGTGCAAAAGTCTTGAGCCACCGCTAATTTCTTTATATTTTGCAAAATGGGAAATTAAAGCAATGATTTACTGAAACATGCAAATAACCATGTATATGAGGCAAAAACAGAGTATGGCGAGCTCATTTTAATGAGCTTGAAAGTCAGTCTTTGGCATGAGTGCCTTTATTCTTCAGCACAACCTTCTTCTAAGCAGCTTTCATTTCATTTTTTTAAGTAGTCTTCAGGAATAGTCCTCCAGGTTTCTTGAAGGAAATTCAAAGCTCTTCTTTGTTCTGTTTTCTGTCAAGATGATCCTAAGCTGCTTCAATAATATTTATGATGACTTCAAAGATTCATCACTCCAAAACACCCAATAGCTTTCATTTCCAGTCCAGTCCTTGTGTAATTTGCCATATCTCAGCCTTTTTTCCCTGTTTCTCTTCTTTTTCTGATCAAGTGAAGGGTCAAATCTATCTCTCAGGCTCAAATTCTTTTCTGTTTCTTCCAGTTACCGTTCATTTCCTGTGGATAGTTTTTACCCATGCCACATCTTCTTTTGTCGAAGACATCTCCAGTTGTTTCAAATCTTTTAAATGCGCACTGCACACCAAAAGAGATAGCCCAAGTTTTTGTTATTTTCTGCAGATTCAAGTAAAGTAATAGGAATGACTTATGTACTAGTAACAAAGTCCCTAAAGATCCTGTTTTGAATTGGTTCTGTACTAAGTTGTCTGTTATAGTTAGGTGTCTTTTTATACTTGAATGTTTGATGTGTTAGTATTAAGTGACTTCTTTCTTATAGAAATGGTCAAATAAAAAGAACTGGGCTAAAAATGAATGAAAAAGCAGCCAATGTCCAAAGAAAAGCGTTGAAAGACCTTCAGAAAGCCATCAAGTCTATACCTCAAGAAAAGCTTACAGGGGCTCCAGTGGCGCAATCGGTCAGCGCGCGGTACTTATAAGACAGTAACCTGCAGAGTGATGCCGAGGTTGTGAGTTCGAGCCTCACCTGGAGCACAAACTTATGACAGGCAAAGGTTGTTGTGATTTTGTGCAAATAACATTGGATTTAAAAAAAATTGCTGAAGGCCGCCTCCCAAAAAAGTTGATTCTGTTCATCTGGAACGAATGTTTTCACTGGGAGGGACGTTTCGTCAGTCATCCAAGTGAGAAAACGTTTCCCAGCCTTATAAACAGTACATTTGCATAATGACTGAAAGTGGCAAGCAACAGGCTTTGGTGTCAGTTTCTTGATCATTAATATTCAAATTTGATTTCAGGGTGCTTTAAATAAAAAACAAAAACAAAAAAGGTGAGATGAGAAAGTGTGGAAATTAAGCGTACCTCCGTTTTCTGTGGGTGTGGCAGTCTCTTCCTCTTTCGACAGCTCCTCCTTTTTAAGCAGCAGCACATTCAGCTCTTTCTGAATGGTCTCCAGCTCGTCTTCGCTGTCATCGTCATCCTCGATGTTTGCTGATGACATCATACAAAGTACCCCAAAGGTTAAACTGACGCACAGTAAGCTGCTTGGTCCATTAACTCAGTGATTACTGCATTAGATTGCTTGTTTTATGAGCTAACACAAGTCACAGAATCGGCTGTAAGTTACAGCCACACTAGTTTTAGATTCTTAGCTTTTTGTGTATGAAGTAAAGTTGCTGTTTAAGTCAACTGCTGATGAATATATGTCAACATGCACCCTAACAATGGTTTCCTTTTATAGGAACAACCACCAACTGTCGGGTTTTTTTAATCTGACTCACTTTGCTTTGGAGCGCTGTCCATCTTTTGCTCTGACTTTTTGGTAAATTCCCTCATCTTCTGCAGGAGGAAACGGCGGTTCTGAAGCTGCTGAATGCGGAACTCAATGACAGCCAGCGGTGGAGGGCCGCTTCTCGTCTGCATTGTCTCCTGACTAGATTCAGGTTGGGGATCAGGGTCAGCTTCGTCCTGCTGCTCCTCCTCTGGCTTTTGCATCTCGCCTGCGTCTGGCTCCATGTTTGGAAGCTCCTCTAAATTCTGATCAGACACCATGTCCAGGATTTGATTCTCCATCCTGGGACAGAGATCTGAATATATAGTCCTCAAACCGATGGAGGTGTAAAAACAAAAGAAAATCCACAGAGAACGCAGCTCAAACCCACGATCCTAATCCAAATTCAAGCCAGCCTGTGGCAAGGTTAGGTTCCAGACTTCCCCTTCTGGTTTTTCTCAGAGATCGGGGAGAGCTGCTTGAAGACAAACATTTCTTCTGTAAAAAGAATTAGTCCACCTTCTGAATGTTTCAAAAAAAGACTCATCAGATGGAAATATTTTCATCATCTGTCCATTCTCACCTCAGAGGGCTCATAGCAGCTTTGCACAAACGTCAGCATGGCTGATAGCTCCGCTGAAATGAAGTAAACAGTGTGCACAAACAAATGAGGATCCAAACGTCCGTAATCCATGCAAATGCCACTAGCTTGGAGCATGTGCAGGTCATATGCTGAAAGGAAAAGTGTGATCATAAGAGATGTTAGAAGATGGAAACAGAGGCTAAAAGCAATGGCTTGCTGGAACTATTCCAGCTAAGCACTGTTCCTCCACATTACTGGAAAACTAAGCGTTTAAATGCAATGCACTGAAGTTGGAAGGTATATTTACCTGCCCCAAAAGTCAGGGTTCCATTTGCTGCATCCCCAGAGTGCTTTAATATGTGTTTATTTTAAACTTTAGGCTTTCTTTGAATAAATGTAAATAAAGTTTACTTATCATAATTTTACTGAAGTAAATATGAAAATAATCTCATTAAAAGATTTGCTTTTGTTATCACATACAAAACGCATTATAACAGACCTGTGTGTGGCAATTTAAGAGTTCTTTCAATTCAATTCTGGTTTTTACAACGCTAAAACACCCAAGGAAGTTTAAATATTGTAAGGTAAAGACTCTACAATAATACAGAGAAAACTCCAACAATCAAAAGCTCTCCTATCCAAATTTCCCACGTGTGGGACTAATAAAGGTTATCTTATCTTATGAGCAAGCATTTGGCGACAGTGGGAAGGAAAAACTGCCTTTTAACAGGAAGGAACCTGTACATCATCTCAACATAGCAGCAGATCAGCTATAATCTGGTGGACAGTTCAGTTATCAAGCCTGTGGCAAAGGCTCAGTTGTTTTGTAGTAAAGCAAATAAGACGAGAAACATGCACAACATTTTTCAGTTTCATTTTTCTGTAAGCCACGAAAATAGCACAATTCAGTACTGACATAAAAAACAATAAACAAGCAAACACAAAAACACTCACACTCCATATACGTGCACAGAAAGCAAACTGGTAATGGAGTTGCTTTTGCATTAAAATTTGAAATTCATATAACCTCTCCCTTAGTGTATAGAATTACACAGGATATCACAATATCAGATCTTTGACTGCATGTCTGTTCTTATCGGTTTCTTTTTGAGCTTTTGCTACTTTTGCTATCTTCATCCTGCTCTCTCTCCTTCTCACCCTCTCTATCCTCCTCTCTCGGGCTTCATGCTGTTACCAAAATGTAAATGTGACAGTGAAACAGAATTTACAACCCAATAAAAGGGCTGAATTACATCATTTTATGATACTATTCTAAGTAAATATAGGCTTCCACTGGCCATTGATCGTTAACATCCTTCTGACTAGCTCTGGAGTCCTGTTGTGCTGTAAACAAATGATGAAGCCCAGTTCGAGCAGGAACTCATTATGAGGTGTACTTTATTACATTAGGTATGTAATAAAGTTGGCTAGTCATTCATATGTAAATTAGGTTGTTACCTGGGAATTCTGGAGGGAGGGGAGTGGGGGTGTGTGGATGAGGGGGTGGGCGAGCTGCTAAAAGCTGTGAACTTCCTTTTGTGTTCGTCTTGATGCATTCTCAATCATCCAGGGAAATAAATCTCCAAAAGTCACCAACTTGGAGTGTTTCAGTTTGCCATCTTAGGGAGAAATCAACACACATGGGTGTATGTCCTTTGTTGCTGAGATTTATTGATAAAAACAGTACAAAAAACCAACCATTTGTACACATATTTACAAATGGCCTGCTGAGTGGTGCACGGAGCATGTTCATTGGTTCATGGACCTCCCTGAACTAATGGCATTTATTGCAATTGTCATCTTGCGGGGGGTTAACAGGGTTCCATCTCTAAATGACTGCTGGTCAGCAAACCTGGGAAACCCACAGATAATTGGAACTATGGCACGAAACCGCTTCCAAGACATCATGCAACACCTACGCTTTGATGACAAGTCCACCCACAGTGATCGAGCAAAGACTGATAAGTTCGCTGTTCATCAACGGTGATATGTAGACCAGGGTTGTAGCACGTGATGCAGTTGGTGACAAATGATCCCCACACACTGGAAATTGCAGGGAACTCCACCCACCGAATCACTCCATGTAAGCACTCTAGTAAGGTTAAAAGGTTAAAGCCATAAAGGGTTTTCTCATAAACCTTCTCCATGATCTCATTTTCACTTCCCGCTTTGCGGTGGGATAAGGCGTCATCATTTACTTGTTTTTCTTAGTTGACACTCGGGAAGCTATTTGGGTCACCAGGCTTTGCCTGAATAAACAGCAACACACAACAATACATTATATTACTTACCAAATGATGGAGCTCATCCTCTGAATGTTGTTCTATGATTTGACCACTAGATGTCAGGATAGAACAAGGAGCTGGACAGGCTCACAGAGGATTAAGTCTTTAGTTTACAGCTTGACGTCACTGGTTCGGCACTTGCAAGCCTCTATATATCCATCCCTCCACCTCCTCTTTCATTTCACAGGACCTTTATGCACAGTGTTTCCTTTTTCTTCTTTCATTTGGTCAGACTTACCTTTTATCCACTTTACACACACGCACTTACCTACCTTCTCAATTGACTTTTTGCTCTGTGTGTGCATGTGTGTGTAAGGGAGATACACACAGATCAAGTAACAGTAAAGCGTGTGTGAGCACCACCTGTCAGGGTATTAGTCATCCAGAGAAGGATACACAGACTCATTGATGGTTAATGAGCTTCATTATACAACAACCAAAACTCCTCGTGTGTCACTTGACAGTCGTGTTGCAGTCAAAGCGCAAATGTTAAATAATTGGACCCTAAATGCTTCAAAGTAGGTCTTTCAGGTATTATCTGGAGATGAAAGCATCTCCTGCCAGGTCTTAAACATGAGCAGCTAGCTATTGGTCACAGCGGACCATTTAGGTGCTAAAAAGCGAAATAATTTTCTCAAAACTGGAGACCAAAAATAGACCTAAAAATGAGTGACTTTCATGCCAAACTAATTTCCAGATTCTCATCTTTGCTACTCCAACTTTCTGTTTCAACAAATGTTCATGGCTTGCCTGGTATCAGTCAGAATGGCCTGCTTTTTGCACTCTCTTTCCATTTTAACTCTCACACTGTCTCCACTCTAATGCATTACTATGGAGCAGAGGCTAGTCACGATTTGTCAATAGCTAATCAGTAGAAACCCAGGGGCAACCTTTGGAGCTTAACGATGAAGCCAACACGAGTTCCTCTAGGAACTGCAGTTCCTCAAGGTCCCACAGGAAGCTGGCTCCAAAAGGAAATCAGTCTGCCATGTTAAATCAGGTTACAGCAATACAAAGGATATTTTTTGTTTAAAAAAAAACAAGAAAAAAACCCATTTGTCCACTACAGGCACTTTCCCTTCTTCTATATATATTGTAAGAAATCATCCTTGAGATTAGAGCCACCACCATATTGACTGACAGGTTTTCCAATGCAGGCAGCTGATCAGTGCTAGTAATGCATTAGCTTTGTGCACTGATCAGCTTGTTATCCTGCCCCCAAGTGTCCAAATAAAAATGGATTACTGCAAATCTAAAAAACAAACAAACAAACAAAGATTCAGTTTGACAAAAGGACAATCACGACAGCTACGGAGTAAGCGGCAGGTATTTATTTCCAAAGTAGCATGGCTTAAATGTTTCAAAGCAGCAAGAGTATAGTAAAGAACACTATAATTAGTAAAAGGCTCAACACAGACATTAGCAAGAAAAACCAGAGTAACTCTTTCCATAGTGCTAGAACAGTCCTCTGTAATTACCGGCCCTGGCAGAGGACTGTTGCATAACAGACAGACAGAGGTGGCACATAAATCAACTTAAACTATCACTGTAATAACACTGTGGTAGTTCAAAGCAGTTAAACAGGACAGTATATATATATATATATATGTGTGTGTGTGTGTGTGTCAGCTGTGCCATCATTGTATTGTAATGGAGATTATTGTAGCAAACACTTTATCCTTTAGTATTCAGTGTGATGGACTGGCCTGCTCCCTCCCAGAGGACGTCACTGAGGATGACGTAGAGTTGCTTAGAGGGTTGCGTCATGCCTGGATTAGTGTGTGTGTGTGTGTGTATTTCTGTACTTATGAAGACCAAAACAAAGCTTCCTAGAAAAAAAAAGACCCAGAAACTATTTGCCATCATTTCATATTATAGCAGGAGTGAGTCAATGTGCGGATGTTCCTCTTCTCTTTGTCTGAATGAAAAACCATGCTAAGAACCGTTTCCTGTGCAGCAGCTCGCAGCTGGACTCTCACACTGACTAATGGGAAGAGAATTTGAATACACACGCTCTCACGGTCACAGCAGTTGGTTCTCATCACGGTCTTGAGCATGCTGACTGAAGGCGAGTGGCAGCAATGATGTCACAAAAATGGGCCATCAGTCACCCACCAGCCCCCACCTTTTCTTTTTGGGAGGTTGGTGGCAGACAGGCGAGATCTCTGCAACACTCAGATGAAGGAGGTGCGGTGTGTTTGTGTAAAGTAAGTGAGGGAGGAGAGAAATATAAAGGGATGTGAGAGGAGGGTGAAAATGAGGGAGGAAAGACAGAGAGAGAGAGACAGAGAGAAAGGAGGGCATGAGAGAGGGTGTCAGGCACGCTGCCAGCCATGCAGGTCTGATGTGAAAAACGATGTCTGCGGCTGCAGCGACAGGCGAGCGAGGATGGATCCTGTTCTGCATCGAAGACACTATATCACAGACACGCAACTTATGCTCACACTCATAGCGCCGCTGTAAATCGTCTGGTGGAACGAGAGGGTTGCGTAACAAGGCATCTCTCCAAATCTATGTGCGGCATCCCTCAGCAGTGACGTTCAGAGATTAAAACCATGCAGCACCTCATTGTTATAGCTCGAACATATAACAGCGGCGATAAATCTCTGTAACAAATCACAAGCTTTGGTTACCACGCTGTCCCGCCCTCAGACGTCACCCCCCACCCCGAGGTGGATTGACTTGTCTACACATCTGCAGTCAGTTGTGTGCAAATGGCCCGCAGACGCTGTTAAACAAGACAAATATCTCATTTTAACATGAAAGCATGGCTGACATGTTGGATTTGAGATGTGCAATGAACATGGACATTCAACAGTTCTAAGTAGATGCTTCCACTTGGTTGCAGTAGGAAAGATAAAAAAGAGGAAGAAGTATTTTGTGGGATCTGTTCATCTGGTGTATCTGAAAGGATAAGGCTGGATTATATGATATGAGGAGTGACAGTGTCGGTCTATTGGTTGGTTAGCCTTAGTGTCCGGCGGCCTCGCCTCTGTCAGTGCGCCCCAGTGTGGCTGTGGCTACAATGTAGCTTGCCATCACCAGTGTGTGAATGTGTGTGTGAATGGGTGGATGATAGGTTGTGTAAAGCGCTTTGGGGTCCTTAGGGACTAGTAAAGCGCTATACAAATACAGGCCATACAGCCCATTTAGCTTTTCTCTAGATCCATGATGAGTTCCACATTTACCATGAACTTAAACTTCAAATTTAATGTGTTCTCCTGAAGATAAACCTTGAATAATTTGGTGATCTTGCTATTTAGCACAGTCACCAAATCAACAGTTTAATTGATCTAGTGCAGCGGTCTCCAACCTTTTTTGCGCCACGGACCGGTTTATGCCCGACAGTATTTTCACGGACCGGCCTTTAAGGTGTCGCGGATAAATACAACAAAATAAAACTAGTACCGGTACCGAAAAAAATAAGATTTATTCATAACACACGTGAAAAGACCCAGGAAAACCGAGTTAACGATAAAAACGATAACAAATTAACGCTGAAAACCGATAAAAACCCTGAAAACCATACATTTCACACCTGAGCCTCAACTCTCGCAGCCCGGTACCAAACGACTCACGGACCGGTACCGGTCTGAGGCCCGGGGGTTGGGGACCGCTGATCTAGTGTTTTGGTAACAGGGGCAGGGCTAAAGAGGGGAGCTAGGGAGGCACTGGCCCACTCTGACATTTGATTATGGGCCATAATTTACCACGACTTTGGCATCACATCTTATACTTCATTGTACCCTCTATGCCTGCTGTGGCCTTTTAAAAACATTCTGGAAACAATAGCTGGACCCTCTCTTAAAAATTGCACATTAGCAATTTTCAGGGTACTATTTGCTAGCCAAGGCCCTGGTCACACAGGCTGGGAACCACCAGTCGTAAGGGGAAAAGCTGGTTGGCAAGTGGTTACAAGAAGTTGCTAGCTTGGTGAAATTGGTCACAAAGCTGTACCAAAAACCTCCTTGTGACTACTTTGGTTGCTAGCTTGTTGCCATGTTCACCCATAGCTGGAATCTAAGACTGCAACCTCTCGCTACCACTCGTAATTGAAATTGCAATGCAGACTTGAAACAGAAAGCATTTGCTTAAAAATTAAAGTGAAGTAAAAGTTGCACATTTTGAAACATGCTGCTTTTATCTAGACTAGGCTAGCATCGTTATGGTGGCTACAAAATACGCAATGTCAATGAAACTCACAACAATGACAAATAAAATAACAGTTAAGCTAAACCAAATTAAGCTAGCATTAACTTTGAAGCAAATAATTAAGGCAACTACCTGAAAAAGAGGCGGGGCCACAGGTAACGCATTTTAAATGTGGACAGCCCTTAAGCCGCACGCAGCTATTATTAGCTGATTAGCAAAGGTTTTGAGATAAACTAGCGGAGGAGCACTGCCGTAAGACCAGCTTGGGTCTGGTCTTACGGCAAGTTTTCAAAAATGTTTTAGGAATTAACTTTGTAGAAATTTAAAAAAAGGACTCTTAATAATGCATTTATTCTCATTTTACTGCTGTTATGTGACAAGTCTTGCTACATATATATAAACATGTAATTGCTGGTGATATTACTCCAGTCTGTATGTATATATACCTGATTTGCTGTCTGTCTGTTTGCACCCTCTTTAACTTTGATGTATGCTGTCTGTGTTGGCTTGTTGCAATGGCCTGATTCACCAGAGAAATCATTAAAGTTTCATCTGATCTAATCGAACCCCTGCTGTCACCACAGAGCTCCCTCACAGTCAAGATAAAATAAAAGCACTGCAGAGTCACTGAGCAAGGACTGTAACAGAAAATCGTATTGGAAAAGCTCAAATTCAGTTGTATGTTTCACACAACCGCGAAACAGATGTGTGGCACTGCAGGTTACAAGTGACATTCACTCTTTTACGTGTGAAAACCTTCTGGCTGCGATATCCTGCAGCGTAACAACTGGCTAATTCACCTTTTAAATGAGGTTTATGACTTGTTTCCATCCTCTTGTGTCTTCAAAATGTCTCCCTCCACATTTATTGGTCTCTGCCCGTCTGTGAAGGAGTCAAAGAAGAATGAGTGTCCACCACATGCAAGGAATGACAGTGGAGGTGATTTCTAGGGAAGTGAAAAAGAAAGAAAGAAACTGAAAGGAACACTTTAATACACAGCCCTGTTGTAAAGCTGGCACGTTGAGGTGTGGCGTCCGCTTGCATGGACAGATTGTACATCATGTTACTTCATGTTTTTTCTCCAACTACAACCGCACAACACCGGAACTGAAACAGCACATGTCCATGTCTGTCTCTTCCCCTGGCGGTCAGGGCTCTGGTGTTATTCCCACACATGCTCACGTGTGAGCACAAAGAACTTCCCCTGCTTCCATTCTAAGTGTAATGTATTGTTTTAGTGCTCATGTGTGTACGCGTGTGTGTGTGTGTGTGTGTGTGTGTGTGTGTGTGTGTGTGTGTGTGTGTGTGTGTGTGGCTGCTAATTCTGGTGCTTATGCATCCAGCCAGGCAGCACTGATACAACACTGAGAGCAGGGATAAAGCCGGCTTTGTGTCCAACTCAGGATCTCGGGCACAGAGTGGCTGAAATGGCACGGAGCCATTGTCACAGGTTCATTGCGGTCATATACACAGAGACAGAGAGAGAGCTGGCGACACTAGTGCTGGTTGAAACCATAGATATTAAAGGTGCAATTGCTACACTGTTTGAGACAATTACTATAAATAAATACAACCATCATTTGACTTAATGGCTTTTTAAAAAAACATGTTACTGCAACTGTTTGCAGAGGAAATATGAAAGATTGTGTGATAAAGCACAAAGAGTGCTGTTCTTCAAGTGAGACTGTTGCCTACTGACGCACAAGGACAAAACAGATCCGATTTTATACTGTACGCCAAATATGGAATATGGAGTTGATATTTAATTGTTGCTAAAGTAGCTCCTCAGTGTTCTCCAGCTAGCTGCTAACTTTGCCATTTGGTGATGGGGTGTGTGTTTATTGGAGGTTTTTGGCAGAAAACGGCTGCGTGCTGCATCTGGAAACAGGGCCGATGAGAGATTTTTGGCAGCAGGAAAACGGTAACACTGCAGGCTACATAACCAGAACTATGAGCTGACACAAAGTTACTAAAACTGTTAATGCTTATTGCAGCTTTTTACTTTGGTATCGAGTGCACTTTGGTAGGAGGACCCATGATAGTGTATAAAAAAACCCTCTTTCAATAAGTTTTCCATCTTAAAGAAAGATTTCTACAAACAATTGCAAGCAAGAGTGCACTAAAATGCAAAAGTGTCCTCAAGGCAGACTTGAAAAGGAGACAGTGAGAACAACAACACATAAGAGACCTTTGAGAAGTCTTTGTGCATGTCTCTGGTAATTAAATGTAGAGGTGGGTAGATAGTAGGGGTGCAACGATACACAAAATTCACGGTTCGGTTCGGTTCGATACTTTGGTGTCACGGTTCGGTTCGATACTTTGGTGTCACGGTTCGATATTTTTTCGATACAAAAAAATGTTCAAGCATTTTTAATTTGTCATTTATTAAAATTATAAATATATATTTTAACTCAAAAGTACAGTTTTTAAATTTAACCCTAACCCTTGTGCGTGTTTTTTATTTTGACAGCGAATGCGCACCTGCGGACCACTTATGTGCAGCCCTGGTTATTTAGCTCATCATATGGCAGCCACAGAAATTATTTTGTCCATGAAACCATAAAGCTGCACTTTCTTTTTGCCTTATAGTCTGATTTGTCATAACTTCTCCGTTTTGTGGTAAGCTTTTCTTTGGCTGTCACTTCTTCACCCTGACCTGTCTTATTTGGCTCAGCAGAACTGAAATGCTTTTACACATGCACTCACATAAGCTCAGCGATTCTCTGCGCGATCAACCTCTCACATGTTTAAGCTGCGGGAGATTTCACTTGTCATGTTTGCATAGTAAGCTAACGATTGATAAGACGATGTCAGAGGAATTGGTGCACAAATTATCATCACTCACAGATCAGTGCTGTCGCTCTCTATACACAGTTCGCACGATTGCAAAGTGAAAGCAAAAAAACAAGCGCAAATTCAAACGCGATTTCAATATGTCACATATTGACAGTGGCTCACCGATGCCAATGACATAATTACCCAGCTACATTTCTGAAAGAATGCAAAAGCATTGACATATATTTTTCCTTCCTACAATAGCCCGACGGGCAGGGAAGAGATAGATTTTGGTAGCCCGACTGAAAAAATCGCTAGCCCCAGGACGTCGGGCTAGCGATATTGCAAGCCCTGTATCTGATTGAGGAATCACTCATCTTTGGAAAAGAGAGTTTATTACAGAGAAATGGCTCTTTCCAAAATAAAAGCTATACTATCCGCTTCTTCTGGGCTATATTCTCAGCAGCATAAGGAGAATCATGTGCTAACAGCGGTCTAAATGACTCGGCTAAAGTTAGTAGCATGCTTGTTGTTTTTGTCTTTGCACTAGGATGATGTCGGCGTAAATGTGCAGTCATATTCGTTGTGTTCCCACTAGTGCTTTCAGGTTAATCTCGTTGAAATGACCTTAACGCCACAACACGGCAAATCTCCGTTAACGAGCTACCGCCGATCGCTCCGTGCATGGGGCTAGACGGCCAACACGTTAACGAGCTAACTGCGCTAACACACTAGTTCACACCAATGTAATTGAGCATTGCATGGCACATCCAACATACTGTTTTACTTTAGTCCATGACGCGCTTACCTTCAGGGTCATACGTCACATGAAAACCAAAATAATTCCAAACGCCAGATCTGAATGAGAGTGGGGGAGGTCCATGTTAAAAGGAGAGCTTAACTTCTGTCTCGCTAGCTTGCCCTGCGCTCTTCCTTCTGATGCTGTCTGTGTTGAGCGCTCAGTGGATCTGCGCTGGACAGTGCAGCCTAGGCGGAGTAGTCGAACGCAGATTCACTGAGCGCTCAACACAGACAGCATCTTCAGAAGGAAAATTGATAAAATAAATTACAAATGTTGTATTGTTCGATACATATGCGTACCGAACCGAAAGCACTGTATCGAACGGTTCAATATCGATACGAATATCGTTGCACCCCTAGTAGATAGATCCAAGTATCAACTGTATCAATACCAAGACTGGTATAAAGCATTCAAGAGCTACATTTAAAGAAGTATGGAATACAATTTCAAATTAAATTAATTCATTTTCAAAATATAAGATTACATTTCAATTTAGTGACTATCATTTTCAAACCAATCCGTTCTTTAAGTCTGACGTCATTAGCCATGTCTGGGCCCAAACTCTGCTGCAGGTCCCAAAGTCAAACGATCACTGCAGCATTACTGAGAGTTGAAAAACTGTCTAAAATTCTTTCATCTGTAATAAAATGATCAGTGTGGCTGCTCTACAAGGTGTAACAATTAAGTAAAACATCCATGCATCCATGAAAACAGAAATTATGGAATTTATGGGGTTAGAAGTTAGCAGGGAGCTAGCTCGCTAGTTTCCATCATAACTTTTTAAAAAGTTAACGTGACGTAACGTTAACGGTTTCCCGATGGTTAAGGACAAATGCAATCGCATGGCAGGATTCTTTAAACGGACCAAACTTCAGTGAGGAGAACAACTGCAAAATAAGGTTAGTCATTAATATACTGCTGCACGGGCTGGGCTGTAGTTACATCGTAAGGTTTTAAAAACTGAGCTTTAAGATGAATAGCGGTAATAGAAACCGAGACAAGCCGACAGTGATCACTGACTGTTTTTAGGGGCGTGTGGAGATTAAGTAGAACAAGATACAAAGTATTAAAACATGTTAAAAACACAGCAGCCTTATTAAATGCAGAGTCATTCTTCACGTCATGACTTAAAGACTGGATACATTGGATTTCAAATTACGCTAATTCAAATTCAGTTTTAGAAGCTTTTATTCAAGTTGATATTTATGGATTGTCACTATTGATTTTATAAGCATAAGCAAACTAGTTTAAATATCTAAATTTGTTCATGGAGGAAGGCCTTTGAGGCCACGAGGACAGCCCAGATGAAGCCCATATCTGCAGTTTTCTCCACACAAGTAGCCAGCCACTGACTTTGGCTACTTTAACTCAACCATACAGCCACCTAGATGTTGCCAGATGTCACGTTGTGACATTTGTGCCATTTCTGGCCAGCAGCCCAGTCCTTGGGGTCACTCATGTCCAGCCCAGCCTGTGACTTGTAGACCACATGTGCAGCTTCACAGAACACTGGCCAGAGCCATAACTGCTGAAAGCGGGCCAGACACCGTGTGGGCAGGGTAGCCACAGTTACCATATTTGCTATAGCTGTGTAACTTTGTAGCAGTATCTCAATGTGTTAGTAAGTTTTAGTAGGAGGCTTCAAGGTGACTTCTAAATACTGTAATACCGGAGCGAATGCTATTTTTCTTAGAGAACAAAGACGACAGGCTGAGTGATCACTGTGGCAACATCAAGACACAGATGCTCATTTTTTCCAAGTCATTTCTATCGGTGCTGAACTGTGACTGCTGCCAACCAGACAGCATGATGCATTGCTCCTGCAGTGGATCTATGAGCCTTCTTGTTTGTTTTTATCTCTCAAGCTATCACCCTATACCCCTTCGATTTACTTTTTTCAGTATTCCTTTGTTTTTAGTTCCCTTTTTGGAGAGAACACCACCAGTAGGTATGAAATATTTTTCTCATTCTGAACTTTCTTCACCCAGTTTTTGTTAGACACTGTGTATTCACTCTGTATGTATCCTGTGTGTGTGTCACCTTTCCCCCACTTCCTGCTGCAGTTCGTCCAGTGTTGAGCTGGAGCCTCCACCTGTAGGGAGAACAGGGGATGGTGAGGTGCCAGGTTACAAATGCACCCAATGTCACTCTGTTCATTCTTCTCCCCTGCCCTCCTCCACAGACTGCACAGTGTCCTCTGCCTTCCCCATGTCTGCATACCTCACAGGCATCCTGCCCATTTCTATATCTCTAATCTTTTAACAGTATACCTAATACATGATATATGACACAATATGAGCTTAAAATACATGATTACTTTGTAAAAGTCGTGATTCACCGCTCACATTATGCTTCTAAGGAGCCAGACTTTCTCATCATTTTTTAAAGTGGTCTTAAAGCAATAGCTCTCCAGGCTTTTTACAGAGTGGCTCCTTTTTCAGGTGAGTCCTTGAACATGAGTCCTTGCAACACGTCACTAAAACACAACACCAAAGATAACACAGTTTGACGGGCATAAAAGAATAGTTTTGCAACAACAAGGTGACTTTGATTCAGACCATTATGAATGCGTACAGCAGAGGTCAGGATGGAGGTACAACAGTGAGTGTCTCCAGCTATCTCTAAAACAAGGTGGAGGCTCTGTCATGGTGTAGACAGCATTTCAGCCAGTTGTGTTCAGGATCTTATCAAAACAGATGGAATAATAAATAGAGGAAAGTACCATTAGACTTTGATCCACCACGCAATACCATCTGGAAAACATCTGACTGGCAGCCACTTCGTTTTGTCAGCATGACAATGATCACACATTGCCAAACAGTAAAAGCATATGTGGATAGAAAAACACAATGGAACATGGTCAGTCATGGATTGGCCTCCCCAGAGCCAGTATTTCAACATCATAGAAGCAGTGTGGGATCAGAACCAAAAGTCATCCAAGAAGAGCTTTGAATGTCCTTCAAGAAGTCTGAAGAACTATTTCTGAGGACTACTTAAAAATGGTTAGAAAGCTGCCTAAGAGAGATCAGGCTGTGCTGAAGAATAAAGGGAGTCAGCGTTCAACAATAATCATTATTTAACTTTTACTTTATTATCGATTATCTTAATCAAGCAGCCTTTAACATTCTAATTAGCTGAATCTGCCATTGGCACCCTTCATATCAATTACAACGTAACTACTTCTGACTCAGCAGTGATAAATGGTATTTGTCCACATGACTCAAATTAGCCGGCAAAGACTTAAACAATTCCAAAAGCCGCTTCTCTGTTCCTTTTCGCAATGGCAAACACAAGGGCGCTGTCAGAGAACGCCGGATCGCTAAACGGTACGAGGTCATCTTCAAAAACCTCGGTATTTGAATTATTAAGAAGTTTGTAACTAACTTGCAACTGCCGAGAACCCCACCTAGAGACGGAGGAAGAGGAAAATAGAATAGAGAAAAAACCACTACCTAAGACACCCAGGGAGCTGAGGTCTGACCTGGAAGAGTCTGGTGTGCTGATTGAAACACTTACAATATGAAGCATGCTGAACCAAGAAGGGTTTTATAAGAAACAAAAGACACAAAATAAGGAACAATCAATCTTCGATTACTCAGACAAACCACAGTTCTTCTGGGCAAATGTTCCGTGGATGCCACAAACCAAAAGAAAGCTTAAAGCAATTTATCTACTGTGAAATGAAGCTTAGAAGGAGAGGAACACCTTAGACTGTTAACACATTTTAGCATGTCTAAACAAGGCTGATTTGCTGTCTCTTGAGCTCCACCACTGAGGTCTTGAAATTGGAGGATTAGCAGGAGGTTTTAGACCAAGATTTATTACCCAGTGTACACATCTGACACACAAAAATACCCGTGGAAACAGAAACAAAACCCGTTTCTGTTTAGGCTCACTGCTTCTCACATACAAAATTCCTTATAAAACATTCACAAAGCTGATCTTAAACACCTTGTTGCATTTACTGCAATGACCAGGAGAAGCTACTCAAGTCTAGCCTCAATTAATTTACAGAAAATAGACAAACCAATAAATTTACCAACAGCAAAATCTTAATTTCCTTCCAGCAGCGTGGTAATATGGTGATGTTTGCACATGAGACAAGACAGGTGCTGGTGGTGTGCCATCTGTGTTACTGTGTTTAGTCCACAACATTCAGTGACCCAGAAAACAGCAGCCTGCTGTGTGTATGAAAGACAGATAAAACGAACTGTGCTGTATTACTCTGTTATGCTAACAAGAGGTAATGTGCATATACTCAAGGGCATAGGTTTCCTTTGAGCAAGTTGAGGGGGGATTTGTGGCTCCTCCTTCCAGGCTGGGTCGCCTCCAGAATCTTTTTCATAGGGGTGGCCACATGTGGGCCACTAAACGCATTGGGCGGCACACCACAAAAACAGAATGTCCACCTTTATTATGCTGTTGTCAAATATAGGTTACGTGAGAAATATGGCAAAAAAGAGAAATGAAAGAATTTTATGCCTAGTTAATGTCCTACAATTAAAGTTGATATCTCTGAAAACAGATACATATGAAAAAGTTCCAGGAAGTCACAACCACTGCTTAAATGATTCTCAGCAGAGCTGAGCAGACGCAGGATTCATTCTCACAGAATGAAGTTAATTTTAAGAGCAAACTTGTTCAGGAAAGACAAATAAGTATGAGATCATGTAAGAATGGGAACTGTTGCCTGTCTCTATGTCGGCCCTGAGAAGCACCAATAATCTGTTCAGGGATTGGCACTAGCTCTACTGCAACCTTATTACATTATTACCAACAAAGGGCAGTCTTCCCAGAGGGGGCCACTGTGGCGAGTGCCCCCACAGGCCCCCCCTTGGAGGCTCCCCTGTTCCCAGGAAATTTATTTATGTATCTGTGTTTAATATTTGCAGACATGATTTACATCTTTTGTGTATGTTTGTGTTTACTGGTGTCCAGGCCTAACTGTCAGACACTGATGTGTAGACAATGCTTGCAACTTTTGCTTTTTAAATGTGCAAGTAAGTTATCAACCAATGGATTTAAAGAGCTGTGCATGAAATGTGTAAGTGGGCTTTGCAAAAAGTCAATCAGCATTTCACACTTTTTAAGATACACCTTTACCATTTCCAGCCAGGCGCTGCAAATCAAATACGCTTGATTAACTGACCATCAGTTTGCTGGCCTGGAGCATCCGTGTGTGTTTGTTAACACAGTGTCACAGGGGTGGGTATCCAAGCAAGACCCATTGTGCAATGCTCAGAGCAGTTGCACAAAGCCTAAGGGCTATATCTAAGAATCTACAGGTCTCAGTTAGCATGTTAAATGTTAAAGTACAATTAGAAAAAGACTGAACAAGTATGGTTTGTTTAAA
This sequence comes from Astatotilapia calliptera, assembly GCF_964374335.1. Lineage (NCBI taxonomy): Eukaryota > Metazoa > Chordata > Actinopteri > Cichliformes > Cichlidae > Astatotilapia > Astatotilapia calliptera. Next base: position 21,338,569 of record NC_137429.1, on the reverse strand, counting down.
AAGGTTGCCAGGAAAAAGTTTTTTCTCTCTGAAAAGAACATGGCAGCATGGTTTAGCTTTGCACAGTTGCATCTTACACAACTCCAAGACTTCTGGAACAATGTCCTGTGGACAGAATCGACCAAAATAGAGATGTTTGGCCATAATACACAGCTCCATATTTGGAGGAAAAAACAAACAAATGCAGGATATCAGCACAAACACTTACTGCCAAGCACAGCGGTGCAGGGGTGATAATTTGGGCTTGTTTTGCAGCCACAGGGACTGGGCACCTCGCAGCCACGGAGTCAAACGTCAACTCCTCTGTATGCAAGAGTATCGTAGAGGAAGGCACAGACGCTTTACCGGAAAAACAGAAAATATCTACATCGGCGCTTGCTTCGGTTGCTTCCTACATCATAGATAAATTGGTGTGGTTTTGTTTCAGTTTTAAAACCACACCAACCAGACGATATTTTCCATGATACTGATGTTTAAAGTTGGTTATACAAAGAAAACAAACGATTTGTGACACTTGGTGGTTGTGAAATTGATATTGTTTAAGTCATTTTAAAATGTTATGTTTTTTAGGAGGCAAATAAAGAACATAAAATATCAACCCGCCCTCATTTTATCACGATTGTCACGTACAATTGCCACATTAAATATACTAGCAATTAAATATACTAAAGTTTCTGTACATTAAAAAAAGGAGCTGATTCTAAGGTTGTCAGGTTGGAAATAGAATAAATAATAATATAAAAAAATAAAAAGATAGAACTCTATTGCTATGACATATCTTTAAAAAGATAAATATAGCTCCTGCTGTGGTGGCAAGAATAAAATGCATTGTATTGTGCAGTTTGTTTGGGGGTAAACAGAAGAAGAACCGGGTACTTGGCATGAGCAGCTAAACAGTAACCACAATTGTTTTGTGGAAAAACACTGGCTAAAGATCCCACTGAACTACAAAGGTACATGTAAACCGAGCAAAGCCCCGTCTGAACAGATAGCTGTTCATTTATGACATGATGGTTATAGTGGCCTCACACCCTCATGTTTTGTGTTACACAGGGCGATTCTGTGCTGCTGTTGGACAGAGTGTGTTTATTGCCATGTTTATTACTGTTCCCAGCCCGATACCAAGTTGCTGACACTCATGCAAGCTCATGTGACCCTCTCAGAAAGCCTGGCACAGACAGTCAGCATGGAGGAATCTTTCAAATCCAGCAGAGGAGGCAAATCAGGAGGTGAAGTAAGGACACGGAGGCCTCCCTGACCCCTCGTTTACCACCACCAACACCACTATACCACTGGCATGCGTGGGTGTGTGGTGTTTACGTATGGCCGATTGCGTGTGTGTGGACAGCTGGTATTTGTTTGTGTTTACATCCACAGAGCTGTGGATTGAAGGAGGTGAAGACAGCGAAGGGGCCGCTTTCAAAAGCTTTCCTTTCCCCTTCTCTCCGTTTTAGCTTTCATCTCCTGCCCGTTCATGTTTCGCTGCAGAGTGTCAGGCAGATTGTTTAGCTGTCACATAGAGAGAAAGACAGACAGAGGAGCAGAAAATGAGGTTTGTAGAACATGATTGTGTAGTCTGGCTGGGCGACTGTATTAAATCCAGCTGACTGAGAAGTAGCCAAGTGTGAGATTATGATGCATCCATCTTCTTACTGTCATTATTTAACACACAATCACACACACACAAACAGGGACTGACAAGTTATACAAGAGGCCTGTATTACAAAGATGGATTTCATCTTGTCCAAGTTTTCTGTACTACAACGATGGCTCACTTTTTCCCCACTGTATAGATCACCATAGTAACAAGATTCCAGATTAGAGGTCAACAGATACAAATTAACTGCCTGCTGACCAATCAGTTCTTTAGAAAGTAACGTCAGTATTGCCGAGGGTTCCTCTGACCTATGTTTGAGAATAGCAGGAGGGTCTAAAGCAGGAGTGTCAAACATGAAGCCTTGGGGTCCTGAATCGGCCCAGTGAAGACTGGACAGCTTTGAAAATGTTAAGGAGTGCAGTTTGTTAGTGTATTTTCCTAAATCTTTCCTAAACCCCCCCCCCCCCCCCACAGCCATTCATACCACGTCATTACTAATTACTAAGTAATTAACTAACAGATTAACACTTAAATGAAAGAAAGTTTTCTGTTTATATTCTTCCTGGTTTCACTGGTCACTTAAGATATGCGGCCCATGATGTAAAATGACTCATCTCTGATCTAAAATGTTTAAGTAGCATTTATAATGTCAGCGATGGAGTCTTAGACAACTTGTTTTTCCCATGATGGGCTACAAATGGTCAGTGCTCTATAAACAAGGATAGAAAATCCAGAGTGCTTAAATTGCACACTTATAACACAGAGAGCTTTTCCTCTCTCACACACACTCCTGCTGCTGCTTTGTCTGTTACTACAAGTCTGTATTATGCACGTAACCCTTGTCATATTTTAAATGATTCTCATAGTTTTACCCCCTAATGGAAGACGAGCTGCTCTGCTGACAATTTTATTTGTATAGCACCAAATTACAATATCAGTAGCTTAAAGGCGCTTTGTATTTTAAGGTACAGACCCTACAATAATACAGAGAAAACACCAGCAATCAGAGGACCATCCCCCATGAGCAAGCACTAGGCGAGTGGGAAGGAAAAACTCCCTTTTAACAGGAAAGCACCAGCAGAAACAGGCCTGAGGCGCGGCCATCTTTCATGACAGTAGATTTATCTGTGGTTGTGATTGGTCAAATGCTTCTAGTGCCTTCTAGTGCATAGCAACACACACTGGAAACCCTGGGTTAACTTACTGAGTTGACGTCCAGCTTCCTCCGACCGCTTATCCTGATCACTGATGTTAGGCTAAGTAAATCCAGATATCCTGGTTATGCTGAATACTTAACAGGCCTCAGGTCCATTTCTCTCAGCTTTCATGCACACAAAAGTAAACCATCCCAAATAGGTTGACATACAATATTTATTTAGGTTCACAAAAATGATAAGTTAATTATCAGGTAGTCCACAAATATTGTGGGAATGGTCTCATACAGTCATACAAGGGGCAGGGGGGAACATACATGAGAAACCATTTAGGAACAGGCCCACCCAGAAACGCTCTGATATTACCAAATAAAGTATGAAGCATGGAGAAAGGATGAACTTAAAAATTGGTTTAGTCTACGAAAAAAAAATGGAAGTTGGTTACTTTTTTTCATTATTATAGCCATTATTTTCCAAATGAGTTTTTTTAAGCCTTTAAAAACACAAGTCCCTCAGCTATTCAAAATATTTCTTCTTACTTATCTTTAATGAATGTAAAAAATAATCCGAAAAAAAAAGAAAAAGGGGCAGACCCTGCATTTAAAATATTGCCGTATATCAGGGTCATCCCTGAAGTGTCCCCCTCAGCAGTATCAATGGACCGAAACTGGTCAAAACTAGAAACCTAAATATTGTAAAAACCCCTCCACAGTACAGTATCTGAGGGTATGTATATATATTTATATATACTGTATATCTCAAAGTAGTCTGTAGTGTCCCCATATTGCCCGTGGTGGGCTTCCTGACGCTGTCTCACACCCATTTCGTTTTCCTCCTCGCATCTAAGACCTTTGTCCAATTCTGCCTTTACAGCAAGACATCTATTGCATTTCAGTTACCTTTGGGAATCCCACCGTCACCTTTCCGTCCACCCCTCTCCCCGAAACATGTCTCGACCTCATGTATGTTTGCTACAAAAGATGTTACACATTATGAACACATCATGCAAAGTGGCAATTCGGTTTACAAAGATGGAGTAGTCATGTGTGTGTGTTTGTTTTAAATCTGTAGCCATTTTAGCTGCATTTGATTCAACCACCCTCCCCCAAAAAAGAAAAATCTACCTGAAATCCCACCCATTTCTGAAGCCACCTCTCCCTTTACCCATTAACAAAACATAACAATCAGCATTAGAAACGATATTAAACCATGATTTTTTTTTCCTTTTGTACTAACCAGAATCTCCAGGAAAAAAAAGGGAAAAACCCCAAAACAAAACAAATGTATACAGTGGACAGTTGGGCGTCTGAGTCCAGGTCTTAAATCTGTGTCTGGAAAAGCCATTGTAGCGAGGATCAGTGAGCATAAACCAGAGCGGCTGCTGCCTTTAAGAAGAAAACCTTTTAAAAACATGTCCTGCGGCAGCGGTGGCAACAGTTGGTTTAAGAAGAATCCCTGATTGGCTGAAAGAAGTCAGGTGACCACCAGGTGAGGTAAGAGAAGTCCCACCTTCACGATGGGGATGATAGTATGGAGGTGTTTCCTCTAAAAGCCTAAAGTGTGTGTGTGTGTACATTTCTGATTACAAACTGAACATCTGCTCACATGCGTCCACGCTCACACTCAAGTGCGTGATGGTTTCTGAGTCAATCTAAAAAAAACTAAAAAAAACAACTGCATCGCACGTCCCGTCTCCTCATGCAGCAAAGACTGTTGCGGAAACACAAACACCAGTGGCTGAAAAACACCGGCAGAAAAGATAAAAAAAAGAAGAAGAAACTAAATGAAAAACTGATGTTTGCTGCCTCGAATGTCCTTGAACTGCACATAGATTCCTTGGGCGTGACGATTTTTTTTTTTTTCCATTTCTCATTTTTTAGTTCAATAATATTTCTTTTATCTATGCATTTACTTAGGAAAAACTAACAAAGATCTCAGTTGCTCTCTTATTACTATGTGTGCGTATCTTTTTTTTATTCTTTTTTTTCTGTATTGACGTTTGCATTGGTTTTCTCCTCTTCAAATTGTCCACGTTGAGTTTTTCTTGGTTTGCGTAGAATCTGTCTCTTTCAATATCATCAGTTTTTTTTGTTTTGTTTTGTTTTTTGGGAGGTGGGGGGAAATCCCAAACCCACTTCTAGCCATTTACCCCCCTCCCCCCCTTCCCACATTCATTTCCCGTTTCCCTCCCCTCTCCAACATGGGAGTGTGGGGGGGGGGGGGGGCTCTTCAGTCCCATGCGGCCTTCATCTCTCTGCCTCCATTGCTACACTAGCCTTCTGCTCTGCGCCCGTATGCGGGTTCACTCCCGTCGGCCAGGCTGGGCAGGGCTGTGTGGGGGGCTGCCCCTGAGTCCAGAGTCCCTGTGGAGGCTGCGGCACATTAGGTACATTTGATGAGACCCCCCAGCCGCCAACCTGGTGGGGTGGAGGTGAGGTGGCCATGGCGGCGGCCATGGGGCTTCCGCCACTGCCGCTGTTGAAGCTCTCGGAGGCCTTCAGCCGGGAGAACATAGTCAACGCGTCAGGGAAGTTGGGGGGCGTCGCTGGTGTGTTGGCTGGGGTGCACATCTGAGGATGAAGAGGGAAAAAACACAACAACAATCAATGCAGGAGTCCAAAACAGGAGTACACACATCCTCACAGAGCTGTTGTGGTTTATTAATAAATGACATTTCAGGCAGAAACCAACTGGATGGGGGGTGGGGCAGCAAACGAATTTTATTTATAAGGGGTAACACGTCAGAAAAAAAAATAAAATAACAATCACACTGCACTGCAATACAATAACCTGTGAGACATCATGTTATTTGTGGAACTGACATTATCACTAAAAGGCTAAAGCAGGAATGATATATGTAGTCTCTGCACTGTGGTGTCAGTTTATATGTGAATTTTCACTGTTACTGAACTTTAATATCTCCATTTATTTCTTGTGCAGTCACTTATTTCCCAGCTCTCAGTTCCTCTGTATTTACTGCAAATCAGTAAACGTGGCATTCATTTGATAGGTGTCACACACACAAAAAACAAAAAACAGAAGTCATCAGTAAAGTCACATTGTGCCTTCAGGTTTTATGATTTTTCAAATTGGGTTCCAGTGCATCAGTAACTGAATTGCAGGAGAATTTCAACATTGCTTTATCACCCTGTCACACTGCAAAACTGTATAATAACTGTATAACGTATAACCAACTGCAAGCAAGGACAAACTGTCCTGGCATTAGTAGCAGACCTCAAAAGGTAATAAATCATTCAGTTAAACAGCAGATAATATATTATTGTAATACTGTTAGTTAACAGTTTTGATTATTTCAAGGCAACAGCCAGAGAAAGCACCACTCCAACCTCTCACGTGTAAATCTGTGCTTCTCTTCTTTGAAACACAACATCACTACTTTCTAATGTTCTACACTTAATGACTGAATATAGTAAAGAACAAAAACAACAAACAAACTGCAGTTTAGTCTGCTGAGAGAGTGACACAATTTGAGTTGTGACACTATAACTTGTGCTTTAGTATTAACACTACTTCCAGTGTTTCCACAAGTGTCTAATGATTTCTTCTACAAAACTCTGCCAAAGGAGGACCAGAGAGAGGCTTTCCCTTTCATATTATAACTGAACTCGTGTACCCAGTTCGCTGTACACCAGTGCAGCTGTGGTGCAGAAAAATGTAGCTGCACATGCCAGTTATAGTTTAAAAAAAATAATAAAAATAAGCCCTATTCCATAAATGTACATAAGAAGTGGCCTTTAACAGCACTTAAAGGCAGTTATTCCTCCAAGAGAGGCAGACTGTTTTACATAACTGAAAGGGAATTTAGGGGGAATCCCAGCCACTCGCTGCTTCCTGCCGAGGGTCCTAATGATAACATAACGGCCTGCTGTTTAGGTCCACTTCCTGTTTCATCTCTAGAAGGGCCTCCAATTTGATTTAGCAGACCAAATAAACTTGGTTAGGTTGCTGATCTTGCTTTGTGGACGCATACAAAAAAAGCATACAAGTGCACATGATGTTCTCATTTTGAACTCTGTGTGTTTATTACTTCATGATTCACAGTTCAAAATTATCGTTATTCATCTTATACCAGGCCCCAGTACAGGCCTTTCAGTTCTTCCGCTGTCTGAAAAGAACAATCTCCATTTCCCTTTATGGCAACTTGCTTCTGATAGGTTGCCCCTCACAAACTACAGGTTTAAACCAGGGGTCCCCGATCCCAGTCCACGAGGGCCGGTGTCCCTGCAGGTTTTAGATGTGTCCTTGAATGGATAAATTACCTTCTCAACATGTCTTGAAGTTCTCCAGAGGCCTGGTAATGAACTACTCATATGATTCAGGTGTGTTGACCCAGGTGAGATCTAAAACCAGCAGGGACACCGGCCCTCGTGGACTGGGATTGGGGACCCCTGGTTTAAACAGTAGATTAGAGGGGTTACTGTGATCAGACTGTGTGCCTGAGAAGACCATTTTAAGAATATCTTCTCTATCTGATGTCACACAGACTCAACAGGTGGGAAAAAAGTCAGAGCTTAGAGCAGACCTGAGCTTTTGGCTCACAGTAATCAGCATGCATATAACTAGGAGATGGGGTCTTTTTTTAGTTATTGTTAATGTCTTAAAAGCTTTACTTAAATACCCCACTTGAACCTGTAAAAGCATTTACAGGTGCTAATAAAAACTGTTTGCTACAATATACCTTTATATAAAAGACACACACAGTCTACCTGACTTTATTATACTCCTGAGCTCTGACCCTCCTCTGTGTCAGCACTGTTATTGTTTTAGTGACACAAGAGCTGTTTCAGTGGCCACCCAGAGTGTGCGCACACTCACACACACTACACCCATGTGCCAACCAGCTTGCAGTTACCAGGCCATGTAAACAACATGTTTGGCAGATCAAAAATAGAAAGCCTTTATCATCCTCGCTAACGCAGCTTCTCGCGTACTGCTTCATGACCTGCTTCCTACTCACTGTCCCAGCCTCAGTTTATGACCGGAAAAACAACAACCTACTGTTCCTCGGGAGAAGCAGAGGTGGAGCCCTGTTTAGGCAGGAGCGTCGCCACCTAAAAATAAGAGCCAGGGCTGGGAGGGCAGGGCGAGCATCTGCTTGACTAAATAACCCTAAATCATCGTGCCTGAACAATGGAAGAAAACAGCTTGGCAACACAGAGGAGCGGCGTTATATAACACCGGATTTATTTAAGTATGACTGAGCTGGGATGGGCATCTCGAGGAAAATTACTGTTTGATATATGCTAGGAACTGACCACTCTTCAAATTAACCAGCTTTATAAAAACATCTTTCGTTCCCTTTTTCATTCTTCATGGTGTTACTGGAACTTTGAATACAAACTTCCAGTTTTCCCATAATCATCCTCCAAGCCTTTTCCCCCCCTTAACACTTACAAACAAAATATCCAACATTTTTGGCTCTTTCATATTTAACTGGAAGTTGTTTTAGAAGTTTCCCAGAATGTAGAGTCACAGGCTCCATGAATCAGCTATGAGGAATAACAGCTGCAGTGACACATGGATATCAGACAAAACAAAAATGCTAACAAGACAAAGGTGGGAAAAAAATGTTTTCCTTGCTGATGACCAGAACTCAGGGCAGCTTGTGGTATCTAATCAGCCCTGAGCTCCACCACCCAGGATGTGCAGACTGTGACACATAGTCTTGGCACACAAACAGCCATCATAGGGAAAAGTAAAAGAAAACAGTGACAGGAACACCATTATTCCCCTTGGGACTGTAATCAAACCACCTTGCCCCCTAAAAGTGCTGTAGCTTGCAGGTTAGTCCTGTGAATGTGCAGGTTCCAGGCCGGGACGGGCCAACCTGAGCATGAGGTTCTCTGAGAGGCAAACCGCTATGAAAGGTGAGTGCGTCCACTGTGCCGACAGGAAACGCTGGCTCATGTCTCCGAGGCCGCTTCCTGCAGTAAAAAGACACCCTGGAATGCTGAAGTGACCTCTGCGATCCTTCCTGTGCTACCGGGATTTCTTAAGCCTCACGGTGAGCGTGTGAACTCAGGTAAAAAACAATGCCTCCTTTTCCTTCTTCTCAGGAATGAAAAATGAGGATTAAAATGCTGACACGTGACCTTTGCGCTTGTCTGCTGAGACCATTGCAACTGACTCACTCATCCATAAACACACACATAAGCAGGTACAAATATACACCTGCAGTTAGCAATGCGACAATACATTTCACCAGCTATAAACAGAAAGCCTCAAACATCGCGCGTCGTCCTTGCAGGAGACCTTGGACATAGACGATATCGACCCACAGGCATGGGGATCTGCTTCAAAATCACAGCAGCTGTCTTCTCTGCCAGGATGTCTCAGTTTGGATCTGATGGATTATTAAACACCTTCACACTTACAAAAGCTGTCAGTGTCACTACTGCTACAGTGGAACACACAATCACCCATCTATATACACACACAGAAGTCTTCCATACCAAATTTGGGATATACCATATGATATTAGCACAGCTAGGCTTTGTTTTGTCTCCAGACAACAAGTGGTATGCTTTATGTGTAGAGCATTAGAGTGGGGAGAAAAAAGAAAACATCAGACCTGCCACCTGCAGAGGTAAACTCTCACACATCCTACAGAGATTAAAGGCATGGCTCGGGTGAAGCGTACTGAGGCAACAGATTAATGTGTGTTTTCTCTTCATGTGTATTAAGTAGCAGATTAACTCAAGGACAGACTAACACTGCAAGACCTGCAGAGACCGGAGTCTTTAGGCCAGGGTTCAAATCCAGCTGGTCCTTGAACAAGCAACGGGCGCACACAGTAAGCATATGCTAAGTTAAAAATGCAACAAAAGGTGAATAAATGTAACTAAAAAAATCCATACACCTCTGATTTCCATGAATATGGTTATAAACTAATCTATACAACCTTTTAGGCCTTTTGACCTGTGGCTCATATGACATACATCTGCAGAGATCCCATTAAATGGAATTTTTTCCTTCTCACTGTTGCCAAATGCAATGGAGTCATCTGATTGTTGGATTTTCTCTGTGTTATTGTAGTGTCTTAACTTACAAACTTAAATACCTTGTGATAGGTGATTGTTGTTGCGGTTTGGCAGTATATAAACAAAACTAAACTGAATCAAATAACTGTTTTTCTCTTGTTAGAGAGACAAAAAAACTAAACTAAAAAACAACCCCTATCTATGGATGAATGAAATCTCTTGGTAAGTTCCACAACAGCAAAGGTGGCAGATAATAAGGTAATGGTAAATAAAATATTATAATTTTATAATTATAATTTTATGCATTTCTTTGCATTTCTTGGTGATTATTAAAATGAAAATTAATTAAGATGAGATGCAAGTATAACTGCACAGGTTAACACAGTCACCTGATATTAAAAAGGAAAAAAAAATCCCTGGTTTGAAACTGTGACGAAACACAACCCAGCGTAATCCCAATGCTGGTTCCAAGCCCGGATAAACAGGAGCGTTCCATCATAAAGGGCATCCAGTGCCAAATCAAATGTGTGGATCATTTCTTGCGCTAACCCCTTGGAAAATAAGGGAGCGGCCGAAAGTGTCTTTTCTTTGTGAAGGAGCTGCTTGCACATGTGCAAACAGCTTGCACAGTTGCTCTTGTGCTTTTCAGGCAACAGTCATTGTACAACAATTTAACATTTAAGTGAGACCGCACAGGGGGTGCGTGTTGTCACACACACATGTTGACATAAAATGTGTCTGCATGGGAGGTTTGCAGTTGTGTCATGCGCATTTAAGTAAAGTAGGATGGGAATCATTCGAGTATTCGAATGGCTCAGTTAGGGATAGTAATACTTGTTAGATATCTAAGAATATGAGATACTTAACTTAGTTCTATGAGGTAAACTTGCTAAGATAAGTGAAACTACTTGAATGGGTTAAGAAGCTAGGGGGGAAAAAAATCAGTAACCCAAAATAAAAAGAGTAAAATACTAGCTTATATTCCTGCAAGTCGAATCTGTTCAGACAGCCAATGTTTCGAAACAGAAGCACATGTTACTGCTGCATTAAAGCGACAACCTTCAAGACAGCAGACTGTGTGTTTAAGTGAAAGTAGCAGCATAAGAAGTGCTACAGCACAGAGGTCTGGCTATTGGTAGCAGATATACAGATGGAGAGACGGGGAGGAATAACAGACAGCGAGAAGCAGTTTGTGTTCAAAACAGAGCCAACAGAAAGAGGTTGCCATGGGGACGGTTGTTATGAGGAAGCAGTACAGATCTCCCGTTGATGGGACGGGACTGAGGCAGACTCTGTGGTCACAGCAGCCCGGCCTCGTCCACTCTCGCTCTCTTCAAGACCGTTTGAGGAGAAACGTATGGCTTACTGGCAGCGACCGCTCGAAAGACGCCTGGGCTGAGCCTGCGCTGGAGCTACGTAAACCTCCTCATTTTGTGCATGTGTGTGTCCACAAACACAGATGAGCTGAAGTTATTTCCAGTCTAACCAAAGACATTCCTCAGAAATATCAAGTGTGTGCGTGTGTCTGAGTGCCATGCAGGCAGGCTGAAAGCTAGGACATGCTTATCCTCTTTCAAAGCTGTGCTCAAGGTCTGGTTACATTTTGCAAGTGGCGACCCTAACCGACCACCTCCATGTAACATTAACCTTTTACACTTACACACATACACACACGCACAGCCCCTTTTCAGCCTCTCTGGATTTTTCCGCCCAGCCGACTGATTTTAAGCCAAATTCTGCAACGGATGAAACGTCATCCGTTTGTTTCCATTAATCTAACCGAGGCAAACAAACACTCCTTTGATGAGACAATGTCTCATATTCATGTACAGCAAATAATACTCGTCTATTTCCTTCAAACATGAACATACACGTACAGAGACATCTAAACATGGAAGAAACCAAATTAAAGCCTGCGCAAACACACCGCCCGACAGCAACACATGACATGTAATCCTAGTTTCTTTTTCTCCATGGTTTTCCACTGAAGTGAATATTAGTGCAAGTCTATGACATATCCGTTTTCTCTCACCTCTTTTTCTCTCACTTCCTTCTTCCCGTCTCCCTTCTGTCTACGACCTGTTGGATACACTTCACGCATTCTATGTCAGCCCTCGCATCAAACTCAGCTGTGAGATCTGAGAGACACACGAATAGTGAGAGCTGACGTGCAAATCCTCTCTGCTCAAATCCTCTTTGCCATATATATGTGAACGCACAGTTCTAACCTAAAAACAAATTACTTCTGAGTGCATCACGTCCAAAAATGAATTTTTAAAATCAGCTTTTTGTTTCAGATAACTTCTTACATTTTTAGATAATTAGGATTTATGAATGTATCTGTTGCACATTAATATTTACAGCAAGTGTTCAGTTTCATAGTCAAAAAATGTTATATCACGTCAAGTCTGAGGGCTATTTTGAAAGCTGACAACAGTATCTTAATGAGGGCAGTGAAGTGGATTGATTCCTATGGCACAGCCTAAACTGTACCCTCTGAAAGGGTGAGAAGCTCAGACAGTTGGAGTTAGCTTGAAGTGGAGTCACTGCTCCTTTGTAGCATGAAAAGAAGTCAAATTAAGTGATTCAGACATCTACTTGTAATGGCTCCTGGGAGTGGGAGGGGGCACTAGGGTAGACTGGAGACTCGATCTCCAGCGAGTCTCTTTTTGCAAGCCACACTGAGCTGAAAGGCGGTGTAGCGCTGGTTCACGTGTGGCTGCACCAAGGAAAACAGCACAAGGACTTCCATCTCCAGCTACAGTCTAAGATGGTGGAGTTCATCTGCATGCTGAGAAACTCAATGGAGAGACAGCTGACTCCACTAAAGTGTAATTTAGCTGTCACCAAGTTTTTTGGCTTAAACTTGCAGAGGAGCACCTTAAACTGTATTGCTTGTCAATTCATTTAATAATGCACACATGCATGTCTGCATACTGTACTGTAATAGCAGCTAATCCTTAGGAAACACCGAGTCAAAATATATCTACAAACATTGAGACAAAGGTACGCTAAATTTAACTTCCTTTACAAATGATCCCAAACACTTGTGTAGGATTCCTTGGATCATTTTGGCATTCCTTTCCTTACGACAGGCTATTCCTGCATGCTCCTATCAGACTCATGTTTAGGAGCATCTTATTCAGGGTCCATGGGTTTGGCTGTTTGTCTTCAAACAATGCCATTATAAAAAAGGTGCTTAGCCTTAATTCAACTGTTTCACAGCTTCCAGTTACAGATCTTAAATGTGCTCTTCTGGATCTGCAGAAAAGAAAACAGCAGGATGTGCATGAGTGCTCTAAGGCGCTGGATGTGTGGGAAGATGTGCGATTCCCAGCAACACCAGGTCAGGACTAGTCTTAGGTTTATTTACATTACACAAGTTTGGAGAAGTGTGTATGCTTTGTGAAACATTCGCTTTAATTGTATTGTGTTTGTTTGGACTTGTAAGGGAAAAAATGCCGCTTTAAACTACACAGATCTGTGTCCGTTCGTGAGGAACACTGCAGCACTGTGAGAGACCGCGCACACTACTGCAAAAGAGGATGGATATTAATCTCTGACATGAAGTATTTATAACTTGAAAGCCAAGAACAACAACATGACATGAAATGCCTCCTTAATTTATTAAACTGCTGGCAGAGTGTGGAGACTGGGAGCTGGAATTAGTGTTGACTATAGCATGCTTTTAAAACACGGGGTAACCTCAACATGACGACAGTTTAACAAAAGTATGCCCAATTTAAAACAAAAAACAACAACAGCAAAAATTAAAAAAAAAATAAAATCACTGTTTTTAAGTTCATTTAATTACTGATGTTCGACACCAGATTTACTTGTAATTTGACATTGCAAACCATAAACACAAACAGATGGATCAACATAAATCTTGAAGAGAAATTATAGAGAGGAAGAAATGGCTAAAAGGCTAATGGCAGCAGGAGGAGCTCTGGCAAGACAAAGCTGAAACAAAATGGAAAGGAGGGCAGACAGAAAAAAGCAGAAAACGCTGAATAGCCCATTGCTGCATTAAGAGTACATGATTCTGCCTGCCTGCCTTTTAAATGTTTAAATAGGGAGTGTTCTTATGTGTGAGCCATTACTGTTTTTTGTTTTGAAGCTGCAGCTCAGTAGTTAGGTCCCAGTGCCGTTATTATGAAGAAGAAAAATGAATAAACGGGCATTTCATTTTAAAATCAGCTTCTTCTGGTTCTGATGCTAAATCAGTAAATATAAAATAGCTGCTTTGTTCATGTTTGTAGAAATGCTAATGAGGATTTTATGTTAATTGAAAAGCCGTGTGATTAAAACTGCTATTTAACAAACATGCAGGCTGCCTGTTTAAACAGAGGATGTGACCATTTAGACACAATAGTCTTTATGAAACCAAGGATAGCACAAAAACTGTTTGCTTGTCACACCTGACACATTTATAATACTCCTACAAATGCTTCTCAAAGTTCAGGTATCGCTTGCACCTAGTGGAGAAACTCCAAACAACTGGATTTCCATTCATCCATTTGCTAACTCAAAGAAACTGTAGATTCTTTTAGTATTCGAGGTCTGACATCCTATCGACACTATCGCAGTAAACTAAACCAGGCGAGGCAGCTTCTCTCTGTTTTTATCATCCCAGCGCACAGCTTACCAACAATGAGGTGACAGTTGGGGTTTCTGGGAGTAGCTGGACGTCAGATCTGGCCGTTTTTTTTGCTGAACTAAATAAAGGAAGCAAAACAGGTGCCGCTGAACGTTTCAAGTGACCATCGCCTCCCCTCAGTTTCTAGCAGCTGAGTCCCGCTGACTCTTTGAACATATGCATGTGAGCTAATACTGTACACACACTCGCACAGAGCTCTGTCTGGAATGTGCTCCAGAGAAATTCCGTTGATCATTAGCTCGGATGTTCTGTTTTGGTGTGCATGTGTTATGACGCTGTTAAATAAGGAAGGAGAATGAGAAAGAGAAACAAAGAAGTGAGAAGCAATGAAAGTCAGATAACAGCAACAGAAATACAAATACGGGAGAACTGGGAGTGTGACCAGCTGCACACACTGTGCCCCTTACAACAGGCTAACAATAGGTGTTCAGTGGAACTCATATCTAGAAAAAGGAGTTTGGCAAGGAAACAATTAGGCCAAAGGTCATCGTGACAGAGAACCAATCACAGGTGCACTCGGATTCAGCCTGCCTAAAAGACACCCTTCTTAAAGCTGTGCATACTCAGATACATCACAATTAGCTTTTGTTTTACCTCAAAAACACACATGTCAGATCTTTGTTATCAGTATTGATGCAAACCAATAACGCCAACTACAAGTGTAAAAAAGACATCAGTATGCTGAAGTTAAAAGCCTTTGTACATATTAAGACACAAAAAAAATGCTCAATGTTCAAATGTTCAAAGTGTTGGCTCCATACAAAACACAAAGTGTATCTTCCATCCAAAATTCCTGTTCACAATACTACCAAAAAAATTAATGCATTAAATTATTGCAAATCAAGTATCATCAAAATTTGTTAACTTTTCAATTAAATCCAAGACTGCTAGCTAGCAAAAGAGATCAGAGACTGGTGATGAGTTCAAGGTCAGGAATGTGAGTCGGGAAAGCAGGAAAGGGATGGATATGGCCCGGAAAGAACCCCGCTGGAATAGCAGGACTAAGTACCAGCGATACATGGCTGAGAATCAGCTGACCGCAGCCTGATTGCAGTGCTGCAGCCACCTGAGCAAAACAGGGCAGACACAATGTGGCAACACTGCCTTCATTCAACACACAAGGGTGCTATGTGCTGCTTGTGTTTTCTGAGCCATATGCCTAACTTGTGTGTGTGTGTGTGTGTACCCTGTGACTCTTAGAAACAGTGAAACCCAATCTAACTCGACCGCTCATAAACACATCTGGTCCTCACAACCATCCCACATGGATTCCCATTCCCT
The DNA here is from genome assembly GCF_964374335.1 of Astatotilapia calliptera. Taxonomy (NCBI): domain Eukaryota; kingdom Metazoa; phylum Chordata; class Actinopteri; order Cichliformes; family Cichlidae; genus Astatotilapia; species Astatotilapia calliptera. The sequence goes on along the minus strand of NC_137429.1, from coordinate 21,322,876 downwards.
GAGTCCCTTGAGCCAAAGTTCCTGTGTCTTTGGGTGTGTGTAGCTGCATGCATGTCTTTCTGTGTGTGTTTGTGGGTCTGTGTGTGTGGTAAGGGTTCTGGGAAGTTGTTCTCCTGGAAACATGCAGGGCAACATGCTGGAGCATGCAGAGCACAGGCCAAGCCTCTTCTGATGTGGTTAGGTGCTTGGCATGGCTATGTGAGACACACACACACACACACACACACACACACACACACACACACACACACACACACACACACACACACACACAACATTAGCAGATCTAGACACGATTAACTCTGCAATCTGAGACACTGATGCATGCACACCCATGGGATTACATAGCATGAACACATGACATCACAAAACGCTGTGAGAAAACAAACTGGATTTAAAATTAATGCACTTCTGTAAGTAATGTCTGTAACAGGACAGAGGACACTCTGTTTTGATTGTGACGGAGACACAAAGCAGCTTTGTGTTAACTCTGTTATTGTATCTTCCACCCAAATACCTGGCATTGCCATGCCATTTCCTCATTTCAGCCCAAAGCTAAACACCCAGCGTTGCTCGTTTTCATTCATTCCTCACTGGCATTAAAGAGACAGTCCAAGCATCCTTGATTAACTTTGGTTAGCCTTTCCTGATGAGCGGATACAGGTTGAGATACTGAGAGGGAGAGAAATGGGAGCAGACAGTCGTCCATGTTGTCACACAGTGATTTATGGAGGTAATTATACCTCTGCTCTTCTGCATGAGCACACCGCACACTTCTCAGGAATTAGCTCTTACATGGATGAGGAAAAGTTGGGATTTCGAAAAAAATCTTGTTTTTAAAGCCACACCCAGACACCGAAAACCCACTGTTTGTAGTTACAAAAAAAAAAAACCCCACCTCAAACACACAATCACACACAGAACCTTCCTCTTTTCTCCTGCTGAGTGTTCATATTGCTGGGAAACAGCCTTTAAACAACCTCACACCTACTTTTATCACTGCCCAGCAGTGCTCTAGACTGTTTTTCTACATCACTGCACGCAGCCAGTCTGCGCTGAACGTTGCCCTTCATAAAATCGGTTCCATCCACCTCACGCGTGATGCTTGCAACAAAAGGCAACAATAAAAATGTGATCATTCAAACTATATAGCACATTGTTTTGGACTGCATCGTGTTGCCAGTATGTAAGCCAGGATGAGTTGGTCTTAGGAGCAGAATTATTCAAAGGCCTTTAAAATCATGTTTTGAAGGTTACTTTGTTTGTATTTAACCATTACACTCAGAAACAATCGGAAAGAGACAAGGCCCGATCCACAGGACATGAACAGGGGACAGTCACAAAGGACGTGACTTTAGATGTGTTCAAAGGGGAAAAGGGAGGGTGAAATATTTCCTGAGGACCTTTTTTTTTTTTTTTAATCCTGACCTACTAAGCCAACATGGTTTTTAACACCACAGCCCTGACTTCATTCAATAGGACCTCAGTAGACTTCCTTTAACAGCAGTGAGTGACAAAAAACATACTCATATAAACCAGGCTCTGTGGCTTAGTTAGTTTGCGCTGGGCTTAGTCACATGATGGGGGTCACATGTGGAAGTCATCCTGTTGGGCTACTTCCTCATCTGTGGTCACATGAGTATTCATTCACTTTATTGTGGCTGTATGTGTGTTTGTGCATGCCCTACATTGAGAAATATTAATCATGGAAAACAGTGATACTAGTGTGAACACACAGCATCAGTGTTTGCCCTACAAAGACACACAAAGAACCACATGGAGACGGGGAGTTACACCGTCTAGACAACAATAATCAGAAAACATGATGACTGAATTGATGATGAGGTTTTCGCAGACTTGCTCGTGTACATTTTTCCCATGAAATCATTTGTTTTGTTTTTTTCAAACAAATGACTAATCATTTTCTGTTAATTACAGTCATGAGACAAGACAATGAAAAGGGTGAGGATTTACTGACCGCTGATGTGGCAGATTTTTAACAGGACAAACGATACAGTAAATGAGAAATAGCTCAAAATTTTAAACCTTCAATTAATTTTTATAAAATCCCTGGAAAAATAAGCTCAGAACGGCTCTTAAATACATATGAAACGGGCAGAGGTGCTACAGAATTTGCATAATATTTGATATGAGGAATTAGCATCAAAACAGCCCGCAGCAACAGACGTACAACCCAGAAAACACACGTTCCAAGTGTGAATGAAACGAAACGATATGTTGTTGTAGGGCTGCTGAAAAGAGGATGGTTATAAAACAGGAAATACAGAATCATTTCTAGAACTGTTGTGTGTTGGATCTGTAAAAAAGCCAACATAGTGAGCCGTGCACACTGAGCACCAGGAGCAGTTGCTACGGTCAATGTGAAAGGGTCCATTTTGGGTTAGTGCAAGCATTGCATCCTGCAGGAATGTAATGTGGTTGCAGTGTTTGTATGTACAGTGTGTGTGCGCTTGGAGGAGAAATCTGGGAGTAGACTGGGAGGAGGTTACACAAAACAGAGCAGATTAGGCTGTGATTAGGCCATGTGAAGTAGGTGCAAGCTTTGATGACTTCATTCAAAAACACAAAAATGAATGGACAATCTGGTGCAGATAGCATCCACATGTGGTTGTGTACTCTGTGAGTCATGCAGCAACGTATGTAGAAACAAACAGGAGGTAAATGCATGTCTGTGCAGAAATTGCAGCTCTTTAACATGATACACCAACACCCAGGCCCTCCTGTGAGTCAGTAAAAGAAAATTATAATGACAAGAGCTTTAGCCAACTCCTCCAGCATTCACAGCATTACATAAGATTGTACTGGTGAGTGGACCCAGTAACCCCACTATTTGATATGGGCTATAACCCTCTGACAGAAGGCACAAATGATTCATTACCAAAGCGCAGATAAACAAAAATCAGGCTCAAGCTAGCTTATAAATCCTTATCGGCCAGCACTTTGTTTAGAGATAATACACATGTTCTTAAACAACAGCACTTTTGAACTTGAGGTGATTTCAATTTCAGGACGCCAAATTTAGATAGGAACATGATTCGCCAAACCTTACTCTGGCTCACACATTGTCTTTGGGACTTTAACCCCCCTCAAAAAACAAACAAACAACCCCCAAACAAAAACCCACAAAGGCACAAATCAGTTCACCGAATGGCATCTGTAAACCAACTGATCTATGTGGCGTCCTAGTGTTGCTCCGCTGCCAACAAACCCATGCCTGTGCGTGGGTTAAAGGCTTCAGTTTGTATTGCGACACAAAAAAAACGACCGTATTTAAAACACAAATCTGGCTGAAGAGAGACAGCATGGCAGAGAGAGTGTGTGCTGGAGTTAGGAGTGAGAGCAAAGTGGATTAGGTGTGTATACCAACGAACGCTGTGGCACGATAAGCTGCAGCAAGGTTGGACACGCTGCCCTGCTGTAGTACTGTTGTGACTCACACAAAAACACCCACACTTGTGCATGCACAAAATACAAATCTGTGTATGAAAAAAGTGTGCGAGCGCAAATAGATATGCAAAAGGAAAAAAAGAGGAACGTGAACCTGTGATTATGCAAGATCACATCCATAACAACAACACAACAGACACACAGGTGAGCCGCATTCTGACTTTCCTCATCCGGTCTCTGCAGCATGCTCAGCTCCCGTTTGGCACACAGCACAGGGCAGCTCTTGGCAAAGTGTTTACTCGCAAATTAAAGTGAGACATTTCATGAGCTAAATGGAAGCCTGAGATGCTCTTATTGAGTGATCAGATGATAAAGGAGGCCTGTCGTGCTCTCTTACGAAAATGCTGATTTACTTAAAAACAAAAAGAAGAAAAAAGACTGCGATCAATGTGAACACGTACCACCCAAAAGCACAGAAATGCACACGAGCGCACACTAAAACACAATGCAATAAAAAAAATATCAAATCCTCTTTTTTTCTTTTATCCCTCCTCCATATACTTGAGGCTAAAACGATCAGCAGTTTAATGACTTTGAGAGAATGCGAAAACATAATGGCGGACAATTTTGTCCAAAATAAATAACATAAAAACAATACTCTCACGTTTACGTCAGGCTCTTCCAGCTGCCATGCACTGCAGCTGAAAACAAAGGCATGTGTGCTGCCAAAGTGCACTGCTGCAAAGAGCCCAAATACTGCTCATGTTTCATAATATTCAACCCCTGTGTGTGTGTGTGTGTGTGTGTGTGTGTGTGTGTGTGTGTGTGTGTGTGTGTGTGTGTGTGCGTGTGTGCGTCTGTGTATACAGAGTCTCCTACAGCACAAACGCCTTCCTGTTAACTGTGCTCTGATTCGTCTCCCCCGTAACGTGCACTGTGTTGGAGGGGGGAGCAGCTACAACGCAATGAGACAAAAACGGGTGAATTACTGACGGCAAATGCAGCAGCAGCACGAGGGTCTATTTGAGAGAGGCAGCTGTCTTCCTGGAAAGAGGTTTTTTTTTTCCTCTTCTCGCTTACTCAGAAACAGAGGCCCTTCCTTCCGTTATGCAGTCCAGCTAATACAATGAAAAATGAGGTGTTTTTTTAATCCAACATTCAACATTCTTCCTCCTTTGTGTACACACACAATCTCTCTTCCTCTCTCTCTTCTGCTTTGTGTGTGTAGCTGCTGCATGCCTGCTAGTGTGTTTATTTCTGGAAGCTCACAACATGGCCGACATGTGCTTTGTTATTGTTAGTACAACATCATATCTCTAGGCCTATAAGGGCTGTTCCCCTGCCCCCATCCCACCCAAAACAAGCAGAGCAGGTAGCCTTAAAGAGACACCAGCCTAAACAACATTCTGTGTCTAAAGAGAAGAAGGAAGGGTATGTATTTAGAAGAACTAGATTGTCATCAACCCCCTCCTCCTCTTCATCCTCCTCACACTCACCATTTGATGATGATGGCCATATGGAATATTTGTTTCTTGAAAAAAGGCACTGAGGGCAGTCTAAAACGAAACACAGAAAACAAATGACATTTTTTAACCAGCAGCCAGAAGCAAGAAACACAGCTACCGGGCAATTTCTGCTGTAATGCGCGTTTTTATGACACAATACAACGAGCGTGTTGTGAAGAGAAAAAAGAAAAGTACAGCTTGATCTATGGCCGACTGAGCGCAGACTATAATGTACCAAAGTAGTCCTTTGTAGGCTAGTCGATACAACACGGCGGTCATCTTTATTGCGTAATAGTACTCTAGCCTCGCCTGTTCACTGCTGTCATGTATCGGATTATAGTATTTAATCTAGAGTGAGGTCTAATTGGATAGCTGTACTGCGTTACTGTGTACTCTCAACGGATTTACTTCAGCTAAAGCACAGATAGCTCTACTTTAAATACAGCCAAAGTTATAGCATGAAAGTAGCCACATTAAAAAAGAGGGAGGGGGTAACACTAGCGCTTTGTTTAGTTTTAAAAAGCTTAAAAGACATAAAAAATTAAAAAATAAATATGGGTAAGGGTATGCAGACACGCTTAAATGAAAGCTAGCAGTGGGTGAGACGTAAACATTAGCCGTGTGGCTGCTAACGTTAAGCCGCTCGAGCTTTATTTTCTTTTCTGGCTCCCCCCCACACTCCTTTACCTCGAACTGCCAATGTGCCGCTTGCAAAAGCTGCTTCGCTTGGTCTGCCGCACAACCCGCCGTCAGGACGAACTGGTTAATCATGACTTGATGTTTGAGTTCATCCATTTTCGACGAAGCCCGTGTCCTACTCGCGGCGGCTGGCTCTGAAGCAGACTTTCGACCGTTTTTTCCTCTTTCTTCACTCGAGTTGTATTCCGTTCCCTCTGCCTCAGTCGTCCACCATTACAGCCGGTTGAGCAAACACAAATATTTACTGTAGGAGCGGTAGTGGAAGGAACCAGACTTGATTGACAAAAGCACGCAGCCAATCACGTGAGAGCACCGCCGGTGGGACTTGTATGCCGCAAGGGAAGGGTCTCGTTTCGGCGTGTGTTTATCCGGCTGCTTCCGGTTAATTTTGACACCTACGCGCACATTAAACGAAAACAGTTCACATTTGTAAAAAGGTTTGAAAACACGGCACACCCACAGTGCGAAATTCGTCGCGAACGGGGGTTAACCTCACACCGCAGGAATCTCAGAAAGGGTTTGTTTTGGACTACAAATCCCGTGAGCACGCGCTTTGTTTGTAAAGTTCCAGAAGGCGAGGCTTTTTGTGAATGACGGCCGCTCTCGTCCAATTCCCAGGCTCGCTGTGTCGCTACCTCGCCAAATATGGTAAACAAATCCACCATCGCCAATTACATCGCTCCGAGTTAAATTCGGGACAGTCGACAGCCGTGGGTGAATAGCGTCGTGTCTGCTCTGGGCAGTTTCTCACAAAACTACCTCTCACGTTTGTGTGTTTGTGTGTGTGTGTGTCATATCAGTGCCGCAGCGTATCAGTGCGGACTGCGGCGGTACTACAGCCTTTCGCATCCTCATTTCTCCTTTGTTGAAATAACAGTCTCTGTTTACATTGATGGGTTGCAGGGCAAATTCCCCTTTTTTCCCTTTCACTTGCCCAAGGACTTGCCAACAGGTTAGTTAATCGGTAGCATTTCATTATTTTTAGTAAACAGGACACTGTGTTTTGTTTTGTTTTTTAAATCCACATGTAGTTATTCAGTAGATATCCGTTACCACAATAATGAGGGTATAATTTCAAATCTCTAAACAAATGAAATTAATATGAAATAATGTGAGAACGCAGTCGAGTCCTGGTTTCTGTGACAATGAATAAACAATAGATTATTAGGGTAGTTACACTGGGCCGATTAAATGACTGGAAACACTCCCGTCTGGTTTGCGCTCAGCATTTAAGTCAAAGGCAATAAATGAGCAACTACGTGGGCGGATTAGAGTGTGCAAAGGCAGCATACTTCTAAAACATCAGATTTAGTGCAGACTGTGTGTAAAACAAGCTTTCGGATATCACACACGGCGCTTGGAATTGTGGGTAAGTGTAAACTGTAAGGGCAGCACGGTGCCTCACAGTAAGAAGGTCCTGAGCTCAATTCCACCATCAAGCGGGGTCTTTCTGTGTGGAGTTTGCATGTTCTCTCCCCAGCTTCCTCTCACAGTCCAAAGAATTGGAAACTCTAAATTGCCCAAAGAGAGTGAATGTGAGTACATATGGTTGTCTGTGTATATGTGTTAGCCCTGCTGCGACAGACTGGCGACCTGTCCACGGTGTACCCTGCCTCTCGCACTAAGACAGCTGGCATAGGCTCCAGCGCCCCCCACGGACCTGAAAAACGATAAGCGGAAGCGAATGGATGGATGTAAACTGTAAACATTTGTTTGTAGCAGCTGTGGCTGTTTGATGGAGCAAAGAGTGGAAACAGAGACACCTTCTGGTCAAAGGAAGTTTTAAAAAAAGAAACTGAAGTTAAAGTACAGCTACAGTACTGAGATCCTTTGTTATCATTTCTAAATATTTTTATCCTTAGATTGTTTGTGTGATTCACACATGAAAATGATCCTTATTTATATTATGCTGGGCAGTGCAGTGATGCAGCACTTCTGTCTGTCCACTGTCTGAAACTGGAAGTTTTAGCATGGCATAGATTAAATGGGTAGAAAACTGACTATTACTGACTATTTAAAGCTTAAGCCATGTTTAATATGTGTATATGTAGACTTATGTTCCATACTACTACAGGACATAAGAAGATGGACAACAGGTCCTCTTTAAGGATACAGGAAGACCTGCAGTGTTAAAAACAAAATGTTGGTAATGTTAGGTTGTTGAGTCAAAGTGGGGGACTTCAGTTCAGGGAATTACTGAACTCAGCACACATCTCAGCCCTTGAGATGTGTGCTTTGGTTCTGCTGAGGGACAGTGGGAATCCTGGCAACAATAAGGACAGCTGTACAAACATTTCCCTGTCTCACCAGCAAGCCCTTTGTCAAGATCCTAAATAAACCTGAAACATTATAGAAATCAGGCTTCCTTGAAGAGATGTGACACCTGGCCTACATGCACAGGCTCTACAAGCTTTGTAGAGCCTGAAGGGCTTGCTGGTGCAGTGCGATGAAAAGCTAGCTCTTGTCGGCCTCTGGACTCCAAATGTTCAAGCTTCACGCAGATGTGTTGCTAAAGTAAGTCAGAGGAGGAGGAGGAAGAGATTTAGCTAGCTCTGCATACTGTTGAAAATATTCCCAGGATTTAAGGAAAATCATTAATGCATGCAGGCCACAGCAGTGGTAAAATTGCCTCTGTTGACCATTAATCATGCAATATGCCATTAATGATGTAACATGCAAGGTTTAATTACAGTTTTTTTTCCCTCACATTCCCAGGTACTTGCATCCAATGTTTCAAGAGAAAGATACGTTGCCAACCCTGTCCCAGTCTTTCACACATTTTGCAAAACAGTTTTGCATGATACTCCGTGAGCCTGTGACAATAAAAAAGGGGAAGAAAAGTGTACCCCAACAGAAAGTGATCAGTGCTTGCTTTCTTCCATTCATTCTACCTGTATTTGGTTTGTAGGTGCAATGCAGAATTGGTCCACGGGGAGGCAGTGCTTCCTCATGATTCAAATATGCTCTTCTGCATACAGTTGAAAAACATTGGTCTCTAATGTTTTTTAACCTGCGCAGAATGTGACTACAGCACACACACACACACACACATATTTTAAAATATTCACAGTGTGTGTGAAAGCTCTATGCACCTTACTCTAAACATATGCATGCATAAAATGATACAGTAATCAATGAATATCACTTTAGGCTTTACAGATCTAGGTTTATACTGCCACTTGATTAAAGTATTAAAATATTTTGTGCATATTTTGCAGAACCTTTTAGAAATAATTTTAAACTCCCTGGAGGGCAAAACAAAACCTGCAGAAAAACAACCATCCATTCATTTTTTCTGTCTGATGAGAGTCCAGTGAATACTCTGAACCTGTGGTGATGCATCACTGAGCAGAACACCAGAAAACAAACAGTGGCAGTTGACAGATACACATATCAATAGTATCGATATTAACACGGTATTGGATCGATACTAGCATGATACCTTGTTTCTATCCACTAAATTCAGTATGCAGCCCACTGAACTGCGTTAAATAAAATATTTTTTTCTTTTTCTTGGGGGAAGGTTTGAAAAAGTATACCTCAAACATGCACTATGAGAAATGTCTGATCCTTTTTATGCTGTAATATCTATTTGATTTATAGTCCACATCACAATTAAACAACAGAAGCTGACCCAAACTGCTTCTATATTTACATTTTAGATATCCAAAAAACCTAGTTTCAAAATACACGAAGAGCTAAAAGGTGTGTTTTGTTGTATTAACAAATTATTGTGGAAAGTAAAACTCACAGTCATTTAATGGTGCTTAAAATGTACTCAGAATTTGAAAAACTGATTATGATTCATCTGGCAAGTCATGCAGCACCGCTCTCCCGTAGGTAAGCTGCCATCGGTTAGAAGTATCGGTATCTGTATTGCAATATTTGCTCTGTATTTACTCGACATGTTGATCGATATCAACATTTCCAGTAACACACATCAGGTTAAAGCCAGATTAAACAGTGTCCTTTTCAAACTTGACAGCACCACAGTATCAGCTGTAATTTAAAAAGCTACGTGAAGCTGAGCTTATCAGTTAACTGCTGCTTTCTTTGCAGGTGCAAACTGCGCGCGGGACCTGTGGCGCGCCTCTTTCAGCGCCGGCGGGGATGCTGTGTGTGAGGCGCGCGCAGGAGGTGGAGGTGGGGGGTGTCACAGTTTTAGCCTGCTTCCTAGAATAAAGACAAACAGGAAACCACTAAACTGACCTTATTGCACCGCAGCCTGCGTGCACCAACCCCACTCGTGTTCTGACAGTCATTGCTGGGGACGTCTTTAGAGGGAGAGGGAGAGAGAGAGACCTGAAGTAAAGGCGAGAAGCCATGATATACAGCCAACCAATCAGAAATCTCTCCCCGAGACCGCATTTAAAGGGATAGTGAGCAGTCCCTGGAGATTTTACGGAGACTTATTTCACAACCGCTACACCTCCTCACGTCTTTGACCTCCCTCCACACTCCAGTAGTGCCGAGCGGTCGAATCGGTAGCATGGATCTGTCCTAAGTGCCGCCTCTCTTCTGTATGTTTTTTTTTTTTTGCCTCCATGTGAGCTTGCCTCAGCTGCTGGATGCTCTTCGCCCCCACCCTCCCCGCCGCACTTGTTGCGCAGAGAGTGGATGCGCCGCTGAGTCCTTGGAGAGGAGAGGCAGGGACTCACTGCAACAGGTGCACACACGGAGCATCTCCTCCAGCGAGGCTACATCGCAGGTAGGTCAAACGGGCATCTTTAGCACATTTATTGATCGCATTCTGAGTGTTATGCTCGCAAATATCTAATTGCTGATTATCCATTCGACACCTTTACGCGAGGCACGGTTTGATCCGTTTATCTGACCGTGTTTGCGCTCTTTTCCTTTACTTTTCCTCTCGCCTTGAGACAGCGCTGAACTTTAAATGCCAGTTTTAAGGAGCCTCTGACAGTCTTCAGCCTCTGCCGCGTGTACAAAGCCAGGATGCCGGTGTTGACGAGCCCCGACATCGCCAACAAGTTTAAGGAGAGATGGCTGGCGGCTTACCCGGAAGATCACGTCTCTGGGTCTGAGTCTGCCCCCCTTGACGACAGCCTCACCAGCCTCCACTGGCTCCAGAATTTCTCCATCCTCAGCGCAGACCCGGAGCGTCCCAGCGGCGCGGGACTCGAGTGTCCGTCCTCGCAGCAGCACCTCTTCATCAAACGCCTCGCCTTCCCCGGACCGGGCACCGACTCTCCTTCCAGCCCCCCAGCCGGGGACACCGCCGCAACCGGGATGCCTCTGTATCTCGGGAGCCCCGTCACCTCTGGCAGCGACTCCACCGCGGCGGCTCCGCGGTTTCCCTGCGGCGCGCACCCCACGCCCGCCTACCCGCAGATCCCGATTCAGCCGAGCCCGCCGGTGGAGATCGACTACAAAACCAACCCCAAAGTCAAGCCGCCCTATTCCTACGCCTCTCTCATCTGCATGGCCATGCAGGCCAGCAAGCAGCCCAAAGTGACTCTGTCCACCATTTATAACTGGATCACGGAGAATTTCTGCTACTACAGACACGCGGAGCCCAGCTGGCAGGTAACAGAGACCGGATAACTCTTCTTCTATTATTTATGAATCTGCTAAATGGTGGAGTGAGGGAGAGAAGGGCCAGCAATTTGACTTCAGTGTCACCACCATACACGGCATATTCAGGCCACAGGAGATCAGACGAGGCCTTTGTTTTATCAGTGTGTGTGGGGGGAACTTAAATTATAATAATTGAAAACCTCAGACCCCCCTTCTCTGTCTCTTTGCAGGATTAGTGTCTCATTTCTGCCTTTGATGAGTTCCATGACAAGTGTTTTTAATCCATCTGAAATTTCCATCCTCCTAGACAGTGCTCTTCGCAGGGTTTTTGTCTGAAGGGAACGGTGATGGGGTGGAGAAAGCACTCCAATCTGTGTGTGTGTGTGCGTGCGTGTTAATGAGGGCTCCTGAGAGAGATGGCAGCTAAGCACAGCTGATCATGTTTGAAATGCACAGAGCTGCCTGTTACTAGAAAGCCTCATTAGGTACATTTGCTTCCCCATACAAACAACAACAATGCCCACCCCCGCTGCCCCACCTCCCCAACACCCACCTGCCCATCTCCCTCTCAAAGTGGCATGTTCAGTTTTTTTTGCATGACTGACTTAAATTTGCTCAAAGCCGATGGGGTCCACGCTAAATCACGTTGTGTTCCTGTGTGTGTGTTACAGAACTCGATTCGTCACAACCTGTCCCTCAACAAGTGTTTCAAGAAGGTCCCCAGACAGAAGGACGAGCCAGGAAAGGGAGGCTTCTGGCAGATTGATCCTCAGTATGCTGACATGTTTGTCAATGGCATCTTCAAGCGCAGGAGGATGTCTGCCAACCACTACAGCAGCGGCAGCGGAACCAACAGCGGTGCCCACAGGCAGAGCAAACTAGTTCAGAGTTACCACGCCAGCCAAAACGGCTGCCCCTACCAGGGCGCGGGAGGCAAACGGAAGCACCTGCCCTCAAAAAACAGCAACAGTAAGGTTATGAGGGCCACGGAGTCCCCTCTGCTAGCCACAGAGGCCAACAAGGCAGACGTCCTGAGAGGGGACTTTGACCTGTCCTCCGTGTTTGACGACGTCCTCGGCGGTAGCTGCAGCACCTTCGAAGATCTGGACATCAACACGGCGCTGAGCTCCCTGGGCTGCGAGATGGAGCTCGCTGGGCCGGGCAGGCAGGGGAGATGGTGTGGAGGAGTGGACGTTATGGGTCAGAGCCAGCACATGAACCTTCATCACCAATCCTATGGCTACATGGACCTAAGCGCTGCTTCCATGGAGTGTACGGTCAGCATGGGAGAGCTCCACGTGCCTCACGCACATCCGCAGCCACAGCAGCAGCAGCTGGACCCAGATCGCTTGCTCCAGAGCCACCACCAACACCACCACCACCATCAGCTGCAGCTGCAGCATTTCGACGAGCCCTCCATCCTCTTCCCGGAGCAGCCAGAAGAAGCGATGCTGCAAACATGGGAGGAGATAAAAGAGGAGGCACAGGCTATTCCGCTGACTCTGGATCAGGGCTTCAGCCTGTGCGAGGGCTTCTTCACAGAGATGCAGCCATGGGAACGAGTGGAGAGCTACCTGTGACCTTTGACCCTAACCACACTGACTTCTATTTGATATTTTGGTGTTTTTTGTTTTGTTTTTTTACATTCAATGACCTCTCTGATTGCTGGTCCATGTGGTCTGTATTATCTTTAAGGATAAAAGTTAGAGCTACAGCCCCATTTTACAATCATATCCCATCCCTCAGTTCTACTGCAGTGCACTCTGCATTTTTAATTTGTCACTTTTTCTTCCCTTAAAAAGACTTTAAAGCTTGTTGGATGATTATTGATCATTACCTGGCATAGACTTCCATTGTCTTCCCTGTCAGTTTACAGGGAGCAGCATGCAGCATGACGGAGCACTGATACTCAAACAATAAGAGAACTGACAAAAAGAACAGAAAGACTTTTACGTACCAAATTCAATTTTCAGATGTACTCATATCACAGCGTAGAAGGAATAGAAGGAGGAAGGATAATGAAGAAGAGACAAATGCTCACCCTTTAAATTGGATTTGGTGGAGGTTGAATACAAGGATGAGCGTTGAACCCGGCCGGACTGCAGCTTCTCGTCCCTCTGAGCTTATTGAGAAAGCACTGTCACTACAGGACTGACATACTGGATTCTATTGTGCTACATTAGCATTAACTCTTTTTTTAACTAACATGCAGTGAAATCAGCCATTCATCTCAATTGTTCATGTTGTGTGATAATGTAGGATGAAGGAGCAAAAATGGAGACAGAAGGAAAAAAAAAATCGTTGTAAGAGATTAGAACTCATTCATTTAAGATGCTGTTATATAGTCAATTTAATATATATATATCTATATATACATATAGATATATAAGTATATAGCATGAAGCTAGGCAAGATCATTTGCCATTTGTCTACAGTTATGTATTGCAATGCTAAAACCGGAGCAGTTGGTGGGTCATGAAATGGGACATTATGCACTTTGATAGGCAGCAGTTCTTAGGAAAGAAAGACAGCTTATGTTCAAGATGTTTAGTTTAATTTTTTACGGTATTAAAGTCATACTTTCGAACATTTACTGACCACATGATTAAAACAATGCACATGTGTTGCAAATGAACTCGACACTGCAATAAGTCAAACTGGCAAGCGCTTGTTTGTTGTTCTCTTTTCCTTCATATATATATATATATATATATATATATATATATATATATATATATATATATATATATAGGGATTTTTTATAAAACAATATTCCGCCAAATTTGTTGATATGCAGCTTATTGGAGTTTCTGTGACGATTAACCCTTCCCACCACTACCGGGCCGTCTCTGTTATTAAAAAGCAGCCAAGCCGCCATTTTTGAAAGGCTGCCAAGCACATACGGCGAAGAGGCCGCCTACCACCAGGATTAAAATGGATGTAGCATTTGTTGTGCTTCAGTTCTGTTGCGCCACATTTGGCAGAGTTGCAGCTGAGATTGTTTTAAGGAGCAGATTTAATAACATCAGTGTCACTGGCATTGTTAGAACGCTGGTGTTTGCTTTCTAATGTACTTTTTTTTTTTTTGTAAATCAGGTGGGAACGAGCACATTGTGCTGACGATTTGAAAATCAGTCTTTAGCCTGATGATAGAGGCCTATGGACTCCCTGTACTTCTGAATTTTTCCCAAGTGTCTCGTCTCTGTTGTGCCCTCACAGCACATGGATCTTGTGTGAGAGGATTTGGAGCTAACTTGGAGTTTTCTCAGAGTTCTGTTTTCGATCACAGGGTGATGGATTCTTTTGACCTTATTGATTACATTAGTGTAGGTTTTACTTTTCTTTAATTTGTGAGGTTTGTTTAAAAGAAATCCGATCAGAAATCTTGGAGGAGGGTTTAGGGACAGATGCATAAATTCATCAGTTAATGGCCAGACTTTCTTATTGTATCATTATGGTGGGTGACATGACCTCTTTAATCTTACCATGTTATTTCATTTGTACCTTTTTTAAGCTGTTTGAAAATGCAATCATGCCTTAATGCAATAAATGGTGTCAATTAAAGAAATCATCCTTTACTTGAAATATCTTAAAACACCAACACGTGGCGGTGAGCAACATAGCAGGGTGGTCAGGATTATTGTTTGAGTTAGAGGTGTGTGTGTGTGTGTGTGTGTGTGTGTGTGTGTGTGTGTGTGTGTGTGTGTGTGTGTGTGTGTGTGTGTGTGCAATCAACAGATAAAAGGTCTATCAGGGTTTATCATTAATCAGTCCAGACAGGCCTGCACTTGCCTGGCATTTGAAACATACCCGGGTAGATATAATAGCATGAACACCTGTACAGCAAACATAAGATAATAGCTCATTCTACCTTTAGACTGGCACAACCTTTTTTCACATAATATTCATTTTGCTGAGTAGCTAATGGCACTGCGGTTTTAACTCTAAATGAGGTTGAAGAGGATATAAATTAATCATTATCATAGCAAAACCTTCTGGGAGGAAGCTGCCAGTAACCCATGAAGCTGACCATGTTTTGCATGTAGTTTTGAGTCTTTGCTTGCTTTTTTTCAGTATGCAACAATCAAGCCAAACTCTGCAGTGTGGTCATTGGATGAACAGGGGTCAAGCTCTATCTTACAATCTAGGAACTATTGGTCATGTTATTGAAATGCAAAGAAACCCAAACAGACCAAAAAAATAGCTAATATGTTTGGTCATAAAGTGGGAAATGATCAGTTTTATGAACAAAAACTATGATGACATCCCCATAAATATAAAAAGTATGTTTATATCATTGCACTCACTGCAGAGAAGCACCTCGCTAGTCCCTGTTTGGTCCCCCTTTGCCTTCAGAACTGTTTTAATTGTTCATCGATTGAACAAGGTGCTGGAAACATTTCTCAGAGGTTTTATTCCTCATTGACATAAGTTCCACCACATTCCAAAGGTGCTCTAATGGATTGAGATCTGCTGACTGTGGAGGACATTTGAGTACAGTGAACTCTTTGTCAAGTTCAAAGAACCAGTCTGAGGTCATAAAGCAATGGACATGGTCAACAACAATATTCAGTTAGGTTGCAGCATTTACAAGTTAGTACTAAGAGGCCTAACGTGTGCCAAGAAAATAAGCTCCCACAGCACTGCACTACCGCCACCAGTCTGAACCACTGATACAAGGTAGGAGAGATCCATGCTTTCATGTTGTTTACACCATATTTTCAATCTACCATAATCGACTCATCAGACCAGGTAACATAATTTCCAATCATCTGTTGTCCAATTTTGGTGCGCCAGTTCTAATTGTAGCCCAAGTTTCCTCATCTTAGCTGAGTGTAGCCCATCTGCTTCAAGGTTTGACATGTTTGGAGATGTTCTTCCGTCTACTCTGTTTGTAGCAAGTGGTTATTTGAGTTACTGCTGCCTTACTGTCAGCTTGAAGCAGTCCGGCCATTTCCCTTTGACCTCTGGCATCAATAAAGCATTTTTGCACACAGAACTGCCGCTCACTGGACATTTACACTTTTTTGGACCATCCTGTGTAAATCCTAGAGATGGTTGATCAGCTGACACCAACAACCAAGTCACATTCAAAGTTACTTAAATCACCTTTATTTATCATTCTGATTCTTGACCATGTGTACGTGCCTAAACATATTGAGTTCCTACCATGTGATTGGCCTTTGAGTGCATGAACTTCTGCATATTATCTTCCTGTCTTATTCTATGTTACGCATTCCCCTTAACTGTACAGTAAGGGTCTATGAATAAGGCTCAACAGTGTGTTCTTTGCAGTATAAGCAACATACTGGAACAGCTGTGGTATTAAAAATTTCACCATTAGAATATAATCCAGTGCTGGTGCTGATGAGGTTGGAGGTATTACCATCACCTACAGCCACCCATTCTTCTTAAGTTCCACAGCCACAGCGTGTCCACAGCATATTTCTTGTTGCTGGTCTGTCACTGGTGGAATTTCCATAATCCAGTTGCCCAGGTAACCCTCAAATGTATCTATTTCCCTGTCAGATGTCAATCAGCAGTATCCCTCCCTGTCATTGTGGCAGTCACTTCAATTGCTTGCCTCAAAGATGAGAAAACTTTAACACAGGACAAGCGTTCTTCAAATTGCCAGCAGTTAAATGTCATTGACAGTCTGTGGTCTCGAGCTGCCATGTTGCTGTGAATAACTTCCTGTATGGATACCCATTAAAATGTGGTTAACTGGGAAATAAGCCAACCCAGAGCTCTGGAGTCTCTACTGAACAGCTCTGCTCTGTAGAGGATTGCAGAATGCCCACTTTAATAAAGAAACGACTACTTCAGTTCTAAAGGAGACGCTCGTATAGATCCTGCTGCTGTCTGATGGTGCAGATGTTTGATCATCTCAGCGCAAAGAATACCTAGCTCTTATTTAAGTCAAGATACAGGTTAGGTAGATGCTTATGGATCAGTTTTATTGCTAAAAATAAAGAAACCTCATGCTGCGAACAGATATAATCGATTCATCCTTTATAACCTTTTTGTTTTTATTCCATAAAGTAGAGACTTTAAGGCTTCTTCTGATTTTGCTTAGACTTTGAAGTTAAAACTGGGTGTCTTGTGCTAAAAGCATGCGTTAGCATTTGACCTGGGCTACATGCTAACTTGGGATTGCTAATACAGCCATAATGACTGCTCAACATGATATACTGAGCAAAGCATGCTAAATATAAATCAAGTATCGGGCCAAGTGAAAAAGAAATTAACCTGCTAGTGAAACAAGATGAGAATTTAGCTGATCTGGAGTCAGCGTTTAGACGCTTTATAAATGCATTTAAAAAATAGTACTGATGAGGCTAAGTTTTTCAAACCCTGGAGGCCTGAAATTAGGAATGATCTGTAGGTGCTGGACAACTTTGAGGACTCTCAATGCATAAGAGCTCAAAAGGTTTAAAAAACGATAAGTCACTGGCATGCTATGCAAAGTACAGTGATTGCATCTGTGTTTGTGGCAAGTTCACAGTCTTTGCAGCTAATTAAATGTGTTGATTGTGGGTTTCAGGGTCAAATTAGTGTAATGAGAGGACAAACAACAATTCTCTAATCAACACTTTTGTCAACTCCAAATGATTATGGAAATTAAATATATTGTACTGTTACAAAGCATTCTAATGTGCAATTTTGTGCACACACAATTAAGAAAGCCTCATGTTAAAATTCCTAGATATGCATATATATCTTCGAATCAATATGCATCTATTTTATGGGATTTGTATTATATATGATATACATTATTGTATAGTGGCAATAGTGTTGTGAAAATAAGAACTACAGAAGGAGACAGTAGGAGCGTCACATTTATAAAGTCAAGCCTGTTGAAAACTACACGGCCCATTCTCCCCAGAAAGAGATGTGTCTTTAGCAGTTAGAAAAAGCCCTCATAACTTAGCTCCACATCTCATTTCAACCTTTTCCAGGATTTTGTTTGAATGCCCTGTATGAAAATGTGCTTTTCCACCTCAAATCTCTTTTTAATTGAAATTGCTGGAGTAAAAGGCGAAAACGGGCTTATCTCCATCCCTCTGGCTCACGGCTCCCAATAGCGACAGGTCATGTGTGGAGATCTCCAGGAATGGGTGGAATAACTCGGATTCCTTAAAACAGCGGGGACTACGGCCAGATTTAAGGCTGAGGCGTGTGACCGGTGACCACCCCGCATTTGAGAAAATCACCTCAGCTGATCGACATGCAGCTACTATGAGAGTCAAAGGCAAGTTTATACCAATAAAATCTCTGCCTGAAAGCAGGAGGGGAAAGATCAGTGTCACTTTCACAGTGAAGTGGAAAAAGCCATCTATTGTGCTCAATCCTATGTGTGTGTGTGTGTGCAAATGTGTGAATTCACATTTGGCTCTGTTTGTCTGCGACCCTGTGCACATGTCGGTGTGTGTCGTTACATTATACGCCTGCAATGTTTGTGTTGGTCCACGGGCTTCTTTGTCTGTACTCCTGGTGATGTGTGTGCTGCCCGCTGGGAGTGTGTGTACACGGCTGCGATTGGAGCCCCGTGGTGGCCCAGATAACACTATCTCTGTGGAGCCAGAGCCCCGTGGTTCTATTCAGCGTGGAGGATGAGAGGCTGGGACTGCCCAGCATGCGGACCTGCTGAAAGGAGAAGGAACAAGTCGTGCTGTCACTGTAGGCTAACCTGGCTTATAATGCTTTATAACCTCTTCTTTGGTGCCCCTCTGGGAGGCTGTGCATAGGTCTGAGTGTGCCTATGTGTGTGTGTGTGTGTGTGTGTGCACTTGTGGGCCCATGGAGAAGGGCAAAGGTAGGGAACAGACACAAGATGAGGGTGTAGTCAGTGTTTTATTGCCTTCATGACACCCTCTGGACAGCTTCTGATTAGAGTCAGGCATAAACGGGGTCAGCCAGCTTTGCTGAAGAGCACTCCTCCTAGCTTGACATAGACAGTGGGTTCAACTCCCCGCTCATTGTGCAAAACCACACGGTTATTCTTTATATGGAAGGGAAAGCAGACAGAAGACACATGATGGGGGTCCCTAATTAGATGCTTCATTGTGCCACAAAGCAAAAACCAACAGTGGGAAAGTCTTACGGCTGCTTTATAGCCCCTGAGGAACCCCTGTGCACGAGTGATTACACGTACGGATAAGAGAAGGAGCTCACTGATAAAATAAATGTCCTCACTGTGCACTGAAGCACATGCATTCATAGAAGATCTTCATTAGGATTCTCCTTCACCTCTCTGACCTGGCGGGAAATTGTAATCCGTCCCTGGTTTCCAAGGCCATCACGTATTGATAAGGGGAAAAAAAGACTTGGGGTGATATTCAGTGGTCTGGCCATCTGTTAATGCCTCTCCAGCCTGGCTTGACACAAGAGGAGGGGCTTAGGGAGGAAATACACCTAAATAATCTTTCCAAAAGGCTGTTGTTTATGCATGAAATGCTAATAAGGGTTCCATTTAGATTGCCTGATCCATTTTGAAAGGAAGTACGGATGGTAAATTAGAATAAAAGGGCTGAGGTGTAACACGGGTAAGTGGAGGGGGGGGGTTCTTTTATTGAAAAAGATTATCAAGGACTCACCCAAATGCATAATTGAGCAGCGTCCAAATGGTCATGTTTATATACAATAAGATGAGAATCATTACTCCAAGTGCTAGATTTTTTTAAAAACGCATTTTCCCTCAATGAAAGCCTTATTGTTGTAGTTTTTCCAGAGGAGTCTTTAGTCCCTCGAAGATGAAGACTGGATCTCGTATTTCCACACGTCCGTCCAGAACCCCCCCCCCCCCCCCCCCCCCCCCCCCCCCAGATGTTGTTTAGTTTTGATGTGCTAATTTTTATTCATTCAGGGCATAATGTGAAAAAAAGGCGTGCAAATGAGTGCAATTGCAACAGTAACGCACAGATGGCAATCATGAAAACATATAAAAACATATGTATTCTTGAAGGCCAAAGAGGCTCTTATAATATCAGGGATGCTTGGGGCTTAAGTCACATCAGATGTGTCCCATTCTCTTTTCCACCGCCTTTTTCTCTCCTCTGTTTCTATGATCATCCACTCTCAACTAGTCATTCGCTGCAGGAGCATTTTTTTAACCATTTTCATTACTTCTGTTATGCTTTTCAGCGTTCAGAGTGCCTTAACCTTGGAGGCCTTAGATTTCTCTTTACTCTGTTATCCTTGACTTTCTTTCAGCAACAGTGTTGCTAAGAATGAGTGAGGTCGAACTTGAGAAAAACGCAGACTGTACACTATGCCCGCCACACCGCATACCGCACGTCTTCAGAGGCTCTATCAGCAAATTAGGCCCGATATGGATGCGACTCCAGTGTAGTGCTGCAACTGTATTCCCATTTGGAAGATTATCACTGTTAAGCAGCCCAACATCAATAACAATGTTAACAAAATGCATGTGATGTGCATGCATGGATTCATATTACTCTTTTTTTAATGACAGAGTGACCTCGAAAGAAATGTATTTTAATGAAGGTTTATTAAATGCCTGCACCACTTCTGTTTATGGAGACTCCTTTGAGACGTGTAACTCTTTTGTATAACTAAGAAAATGAAGCTTTGAAGCAGGTGGTGAGTGTTGTAGTTCACGTCTAACAATGTTCTTTTTCTAAACCTAATCAGGTAGTTTTGGTGCCTGAAGACGCAAATTAAGTGTAAAAGTAGCAACAAAGAAAAGTGACCTACAGCACCTTCTCCTGTCTCCTAATGCAGACTGTGCTGCCATGCTTTCGGTAGAAGGATCAGGTAGAGGGCCATCTCTCTGGTACCCTTCATTTATTCTCCACTTGTCCAGCTACTTCAAATTTGGTAAAAATGGAACAATATTCACCTGCTCCAAGTTTTCTTGTCTTTATGCTTGGCTAACAAGCAACCAGCAATAGCCTTGCACACAATGAACTGATATAAAAATAGTATAGATCCTCAGCTGTCACCCTTTGCTTTAAAAAATGAAGGCACAATATTAAGTTTATTTTACAAAATTCTTTTTTCTTTATAAGGACTTTTTTTGTGCAAATTCATTCCAGGCCCTGTAGTGATTTAACCAACGATATATGACTTTTTTTAGCAGTGTTTGTGGGTAATGTACTAAAAAGTAACACATTTACTACTTGAGTAACATGCTGCACTAGATATAAAATTTATATAATCTGTTGTTATCATTTTCTTTCCCTTCCTGACACACAGCTATGTTTTAGCGTCAGCACGCGGGAACCTCAGCTAGCAAGATGGTAGAAAGAGCAAAACTGTGCTGTGAAAGTATTCACTTTATATTGAATGCACTTCATATTGAAAAAAAAAAATCCCAAACGTGCTCCAGACATGATCAAGGACACCTGGTATTTAACAGAGCAGCTTCAAAACACAAAGCGCTATCATTTCTCTAGCCCAAAAACAGCTAGCTGTTAGCGTTGCTATAGCTGTGCTACGAGGCTGGAGTGGATGCTACCAATATCAAGCTGTAGAGTAAACCTGCCCTCTGAAAACTATACCCAACATGCACAGGGAACTGCAAGTAGATAATGAGGTAATGCAAGAGCAGAAACAGTGTTTGTTAATAAAAAATTAATGGTGATAGTCATCAAGTATTTTTTTCTTTGAGCAGAGCCTTGCTGGACTCGGTGTCCAACTCCAGGCCTCAAGGGCCAGTGTCCTGCAGGTTTTAGATATTACCCTGGGTCAGCACACCTGAATCAAATGGTTACTTCATTTAGCCATTCAGCTAATTTAGCAAATTAAATAAGCTGTGTTGGATCAAGGACACATCTAAAACCTGCAGGACACCAGCCTTTGAGGCCTGGAGGTGGACACCCCTGATCTAGTATCCTGACACTTACTGCATATTAAAAGTATTATCATAAAAGTTCTTATTTTTAATCTTTTCATCAAACAATCTGCAAGAATGTCAGTGAGTGCATTTCCAAAGATCTTGTATTATTCCTTTGTTACATACAGCTGCTTTAAAAGAAAAAAAAGGGAGAACAGAGCCAAGTTATTAAGGCAGCAATAAAAGTGCCAAGTAACATTTTTCTGGAGTTCCTTAAAGAACAAATGCACTCACATTTATGTTTACAATATATTCACAATGGAATAATAAAGAAATCTGTGGTTCAGCATATATGTCTGTTGCTTTATGTGTGTGCATCTTGGCATCCAGCACATGGTCAGAGAAAGACATTCTTGTCCCGTGCCTTCGGTCTCTGTGGTCGCAGGGAGCAGCCGTTTGTCCCACAGGCAGACAGGAGGAGGGCGCACAACTGCCCCCCACAAACACAATTATACACCCAGACTTAGGCCAGTCACACAGATACAACTGCATGAACCCTCACAAGGTCCAACAATCGTGCCCACACACAGAGGGCTAGCCAGAGGGCAGCGTGTCAGGAGGCTGAGCGTGGACGAGAGCGTAGAAAATGAGCCAGGACGGTCCTGGAGCTGTGCCACTCACACAGCATCAGTATCGGTGCCAAGAAGCAGAGCAGAAAACAAGTCTGGACCAATCTCCTCAATGTGGCCTGCTGCTCTGCCAGGTTCTCAGCCAGAAAAACTGCTGGTTAGATCGTTGTGGAGCTCACAAAAAGTTTTTGGAGGTACTGTTCTGACCAGAAAGTTCTTCCTCCAGAAACTGTTTCTGACAGTGGCCCTGAGAGGTCAAATTTACTGCACCTTAAAAAAAACAGCAGGCAAAAGAAAAATGCTGAAAAAGTCGAATATTTGCTGCATTTGAAAAGAAATGCAGCAGAAAGCTCACTCTTTTTTTCTAGTTCCTTTGTGTTGGTGTTTTCTCAAGTTACAGTGCATTTGATCTCTCAGGACCACCGTAGTATCTCAATTCCATATATTTTAAAGGTAAAAAAAAAAAGGGAAGTCAAATTATTTATGCTGTGAGCCATCCATTAAGCCTTGGACGTGGTGAAAAGTATTACTCATTCATCATCATTTTTTAAAATATTTTTTCAAAACCTTCTCCCACAACTTTCTCCCGCTTACATGGAAACGATGGAACTGAAGGTTATGAAGACATTCTAAGAAGCTAAGACATAAAGATAAGACAGACAAAAGGCACTGGATATGTGTTTGCACTTACCTGTGTGTAAATGAGAAAAACCACACTTGCATGCAGGTGTACGTGTGAGTGTGGGTGTGTGTGGGCGGGCACACGTGTGTGTGTGTGTGTGTGTGTGTATCCATCCACCCCCTCCTACTATCCAGGATATCTCAAAGCCACTAGACAGCCTCCACCACCTTCTCCTCCAGTCACACAGTTTTTCCATTCTTCACCCTTCGTCCCTGTGCTGCTGTTGAGGGCTCTTATTTGATTAGCTGCGATTTGCTTTGTGAAGCAGTGAAGCATTTGGCTCAGCCAGGGGAGCCGCACACACACACTCTGACAGACACATGCGTGGGTTCTCAGACAAAACACAAAGACACACACAGGGCACACAAGTGTATTTCGCATCTAGATTACCCCAACCATGTCTCCATCCTTGAATCGCATATCAGAGGATTTAAAAGCTAACTTACATCACAAGTAGTTATATCACATAGCACAGCTCTTTGTCTCAGGATATGAATGACAAAAAAAAAAGAAACAGGCATCTCCAAACCTGTGAGGAGATGCGAGGGTCATAGCCATGACTAAACGGTTTCTTTAATGCTGACTCACCAGCATCTGTTTACATGACTTCATGCCGCGAGCTCAAGAAATTACCTCTGATTGTATAGGAATGACAGTAGAGTGACACTCTATCTACCAGGCCTTAGTTGCACTAACAGTAAACCCGTCAATAATGAATGTGAGGTCACTGTGTTAGCGAGGGTGTGTTAGTTTGAGAAGTGTGTGAAAAAGATGCACGCAAATACAGGTTGTCATTGTCTCAATATCAGGCTCCCTGTGCCAGCAGAACATGTCAGATGTTGGGTCACCATACGCAGCAAGAACAGTTCTAATGATGGGTAGCGCTTGAGTCTGCTGCAGGCAGGTATTTTGTTTGGTTTTCCAATTGTGCACGTTGTGGAAGCATTTGGTGTCTTTCTCTGCACATTATAGACTGTATATAAAAGACAAATCTATGATTAATGAAATCTAGTTGTAGGGCCAGAAGCTGAACATTTTTGCCTTCATCATCTTGTTGTTTTTTAAGCTGAATGTGATGAGGAAGGGGTGGATCTGGGAAAAACAAAACAACAACAACAGCAAAAAACTGAGGGATACTTTTATCTTGACAGCAGTTTATAAATCACTACGCAAAACCCTGCTTTATGGCCTCTGTTGTCATGGTTCTGTGTCTGTGGCCCAGAGTTTTGGGAATATTTAGTAGTTTTCTCATTTGTTATCCTTATATTATGGTTCTGTGTATTGTTGTCATTCAGGCTTTTGTTATAATGTGGTTAAGTTTGTGTTCCAGGTTTTGGGTCTTATAGTTGTCATTCTGCTGTGCTCTGTATTTGTATTTCCTGATCTTAGTTTTGTTAATTAGGCTTTAGATCACTGGTATCATCCTACTTTTGTTCCTGTCCCTCTGTCAAGCCCATGTGTCTGAGGCTCGGTGTGTGTTACTTCCTGTTTTGCTTTGATAGTCTCCTGCCTCATGTGTATCGTGTTCAGTTTTGCTTCCCTTGTCTTGTTAACCTCGATTTATGTCATCTGTGTTTCCACCTGTGACCTGCTCCCTCTTTATCCCGTGTGTGAGTATATTATCTGAGTTTCCCTTTGTTCTTTGTTGTGTCATCCATCTATTTGTGTGCTCAGGGTATCTGTGTTTCCTGAACTGAGTAGTTCTTTGTTTCAATAGAATTTGAGGGTTTTTTTGTATCTTGTGTTTTTGGTAGTGCATAGCAATAAAGCTGTTTTTGGACTTACCTTTGTGCTTCTTGAGTCCTGCGTTTGGGTCCTAACCTGCCTGCACACAGCAGATTATGGCATCTTTTGACAAACAGGAACCATAATTTCAGAAGTGAACATCCTTTTGTAATTAGAAAGATGTGAAACCACTAACAAAGACAATAAACTCACTAGGAATGTGTTTACTGAGGTCACAGTACTGGGAGCTGAAGAGTCTTAGCAAAGAACAAATTTCATAATAGCTTAAATCTTTAACGATTTATTCCCATTTTATAACAGAATCTATGAAAAAATGCCAGCAATAACACAATTTGACAGACATAAAATAGTAATTTTGAACCAACAATCAAAGAGCTGTTAGCTGATATGGGGTGTCCTCAAAAAATCTGAGGAAACTGAACAAGTGAAAGACAAAAGAAGAAGTGGCAGTCCTAAAAAACTAATTCTCCAGCAGATCAAGAAGGATGGAATTATCAATACAGAAAACTACCATCAGATTTTGAGCTTCGTTTATCAGCATGTCAGTGATCTCAAACACACTGCCAAACACACAATTGATCACTACCAGTCATGGATTGGCCTCCCCAAAGCCTGGAGCTCAACATCATTGACGTGGTGTGGGATCATCTTAACTGACAATTGAACAAAAGGCAGACAACGTCCAAAGAAGTGCTTTGAATGTCCTTCAAGAAGCCAGGAGAACTCCTACTGAAGACTACTTAAAGACATGACAAGGAAGCTGCCTGAGAGAGTTCAGACTGTGTTCAAGAATAAAGGTGATCATACTGAATATTGACTTTCAAGCTCATTAGAATTGTGTGATCTCCATTTTGGCCGTATATACTGCATTTCCAGTGTTGGGGAATAATGGAATACATGTACCGCCGTTACGTATTTAAAATACAAAATATGAGTAACTGTATTCCGTTACAGTTACCGTTTAAAAAGGTGGTATTTAGAATACAGTTACTTTGTTGAAATAAAGGGATTACACGGCGGTCTTTTCCTGTTTCATATGTTCGGCTGTCCCCTCTCTACTTTTGGTAATTCCACGCCGGTGGAAACCCAAACAAAACACGCATTAAGAGGCTCTAATGTCTGTGTCTCAATCTCGCGGCC
Source organism: Astatotilapia calliptera (assembly GCF_964374335.1). NCBI lineage: Eukaryota > Metazoa > Chordata > Actinopteri > Cichliformes > Cichlidae > Astatotilapia > Astatotilapia calliptera. The sequence goes on along the minus strand of NC_137429.1, from coordinate 21,296,734 downwards.
CATGTCACCCCTACTTGCAGCCCACATAATGACGTGAAGAAAGAGTTTTTAAAAAAATTAGTGTTCAAAAATTATTTAATATGAAGGCAATAGGCAGATTGTTACAGGCATAGCCCTAAAGAATGTAGCCTCATGGGCAGTGTAGCCCAACTGTAAGTAAGCTATTAAGACTCGACTGTACACTGTGTTCGTGTTTTCCTCCGAAACAATAAATGGCCTGTATTTGTATAGCGCTTTACTAGTCCCTGAGGACCCCAAAGTGCTTTACACATCCAGTCAGCCACACACTGCTGATGGTAAGCTACATTGTAGCCACAGCCACCCTGGGGCGCACTGACAGAGGCGAGGCTGCCGAACACTGGCACTACCGGGCCCTCTGACCACCACCAGTAGGCAACGGGTGAAGTGTCTTACCCAAGGACACAACGACCGAGACTGTCCAAGCCGGGGCTTGAACCGGCAACCTTCCGATTACAAGGTAAACTCCCAACTCTTGAGCCATGATCGCCTGTTCCTTTCCGTTGGAGCAGCCTTTCAACGCCTCTCTCTGTCTCTCGCTAGCAAAGTTGACCCAGACAACAAAGTAAAGCTAGTTTTCGACTATGAGCCGACAGGGAACCCGACGTATTAGCCAGAGTTCCCTTTACTAATAGTTTTCTATACGAGATCGCTGCAAAAAGTGCAGCCTTACCTAATGTCCACCCTACTGTTACTCATTTTATATTAACATTTAAAAATCCAGTTGGTATTGGTATGGCGGCTAACCTTCAGTAATAGTAATAAGTCACACAGCAATAGTACATTCATGTAGTTGTAAAAAGCTTGATAATATATTAAGTAATCCAAAGTATTCCGAATACGTTACTCTCATTGAGTAACGTAACAGAATACGTTACAAAATACATTTTGGGGCATGTATTCTGTAATCTGTAGTGGAATACATTTTAGAAGCAACCTTCCCAACACCGTGCATTTCCATGTATGTTTTTATATATATATATAAATAAATTACTGACTCAATGATTTTGCACAATATTATATTTGTACAAAGACAGAAACATGATCAGATATATTCATAACCATCACTGAACCCAAGACTCGTATTACAAAAATCACTTTCAGGCAAAACTAGACCTGCGACTTACAAGACAGCCCATTATCCAAACATCCTACATCAGCAAATATGATTTTCCAGGAGAGGTGGATTGTTTTTCCTGTTTTTCTCTGTTAATTCCCATCTGTCATCCGTGTCTCCTGCAATGACAAGCACAAATTTCTCCTCACTTGGTTGTCTCTCACTCCACCCTTGCTGTTCTATCTCTCCCCATCTCCCACACCCCACACCCACCCGCCCTAAACCACGAGGGGTTAATTAAAACTGATTGGGTCCTTGGAGACCACACCTGCCTCTGACAGTAAGGCATCAGGCTCATATGATCCATGTGTGTTTGTGCGTGTGCATGACTCTGTGCGGATATGTGCTTAGCACATCATGTGCTCTGATACCTATCCCGCTAGAACACCAGGACAGCTTTCAGTGTGTGCGCGGGTTTATGTCATTAGATCTGTGTGTGGCCTTTAGTATTTCACTCTATATTTGCATTCTCTGTGGATAGATACATATACATTTTAATAGTGTGTCTCCCATCTTTTCAGAGACACTTAAGGATCTCATGCTTGATGGCTGATTAGACTCCGCTCAGTGGAACCAATGGCTGCTTTGCTTTAACTTCACACCTGTCTGTCACATAGAGAGACCCTGAAGAAGGGACATATATATGATTTAAACCTCCTATCATCATCTTTACCACTGCTGAGATTAGACACACAATATAAAGTATAATCAGCTCAAGAATCATTCTAGTTCATGTGGAAGCTGATAGGGCCAAAGCTTGCACATATGCATGTTAACAATGAAATGCATGAATGACAGAGTGATAAAGGCTGTCGTTTTGTAGGTGTGTGTATGTGTGTATATGTTCTGGCAAGGGATGTGTTTGTGTGTAGAGACAAGAACTAGTGTTGTATAACAGCACCTGGCAAGGGAGAATTGCAACAGGCACACACATACACATACACAGAGCTCCCGCTGCTAAGTTGGCAAGTAGAACAGTCAAATTAGCCACTGGAGAACAAAGCACAAGACCACCGCTGGGAAAAGGTAAAGGGAAAAAAAGTGGTAGAAGCCAGAGGAAGAAATAGAGAGGCTGAGATGGAGATGGAGCGAGAGGTGAAGAAAGAAGATGACAGAGAGGGGGAAGATGAGAAGCACAACTGGGAGTTGTATGTGAGTTGTAGAAAATAAAAGTAGGGAGCATGAGAAAGGAAGAGGAGGTAACTGAGAGACTTTATGTGCAAGGAGCTCGGGGGGTAGGAAAGGTTGTGTGGATGAACAGATGAATACAGCAATGTAATTGTATCTTAAGACAAGATGTAAAGTTCTATTAACTGAAGTAAGCCAAGGTTAGAACACGAAAGTGAATTAACTACAGTGACAGTGAAAAGGAAGAAATTCTTCATCTCAGTATACTAAAGTTTCAAACTGGGATTATATATTAGCATGTATCTATGGGAGTGATAAGGGTCATCTAACGGCTGGTAACATTTGAAGCAGGTTTGATGACTTGGTTCCAAATTTACCCCATTGCTAACAACCCTAAACATGTGGCTGTGTATCAACAGATGAGAATTTAGAAGTCAGGTTTAGGTGGAATCTACCTCATAAATGGCCTGGATAAAACTTGGCCCACTTGGATTTTGCAGATCTTTATCTACTAAAGAAATTCAAATATGTTTAAGTTCCATTTATGCAAGCCAATCAGCTTTTGTCAAAATAGGTTTATTAGGGTTAATAGTTCATAGCTTAGAGTTTGGGGGTTTTCATTGAGTTTAGGTCCTTGTCACACAAGGGCTAGAGACTGGTTGGCAACCACCAGGCAACCACTGGTCACTTTGGAAAAATGAGTATTCCCAACCAGTTTCAAGTTATTGCTGGAGATCAGTGACAGTTGCTGTGAAATCAATTCCCAAAGCTCCAGCCATGCAAGCCTAGAGCCCGGACAATGACCTCCACCCCAGCCCTAGTTAACTACTGTTCACTAGACCGAAATGTTTATTTCCAGAAGGGAGGCTGCTCCTGACTCTAGGTGAAATTGGTTGCAAAAAGGTATACACCAAAAACCTCCTTGCAATTTTTTAGGTAATAATGCTGTAGCTTTCTGCAGTAATTTGCTACTATGAAGTGGAACATGCTCGATTTGGTTTGCTTCACACTAAAGTTCCGCCACAGCTAAGTGATTACTTAGTGTTCCCATGCATACTACAGATGACTGTGTCTATCTGCAAGTGACCAAAGCAATCGCCCACTGACCAACTTTACCTAGCAACAGCCAAGAACCTTTAGTTACCACTCACCACCAGTTAGGTCAATCTACATTTTACCTTACCAACTGAGGGGGGGCGCTCATTGTGTTGACCTAGACCTTACATAAAAAAAAGGTTCAGCTGACCTTCAGATAGACTCACATAACACTTTCTATGTCTTGTTTAAGGGCGTGGTGCTTAACCTCTAGAGGGCACAACACATGCGAGCAGGTCTATCTCATAACTTGGTGTATAGATTTGGAGAAAAAATACAAAATAAATTCCACAACTTAATCTTACTAAATTATCCAATCAGTGTAAACATTAAGAATAAGTGAACCCAAAAAATATTGTTAACGCCTAAAATATTCGCATGGATTTTATGCATATGATGTGGAAAGTTGCCCACTCAGTTAATGGGCATCCTCTGCACACGGCCATAAACAATCAGAAGAGTCTGTTCAGTGACAGGTTGCTTCTCCCCAAGACAAGAACTAACAGACTTAAAAACTCCTTTGTCCCACACGCCATCAGACTGTTTAACTCCTCTCTGGAGCGGAGAGGGAGGGGAAACAGGAGGACAAAGGAGGGGGGAACAACTAAGCTGTAGTGCCTCTTCACCTCACTGTACAATACCTTGTGCAATACTTTTTGTAGATAGTCAACAGTGCAATAGACTCAATACTTGAAATGTGCAATTCACTTGTATTTTTATTTTTTTATTCCTATTTATTCTATTTATCCCCTTTGTATATTTTATTTATATTTGTCTCTGTATTTATATATGTGTGTGTGTGTGTGTGTGTGTGTGTGTGTGTGTGTGTGTGTGTGTGTGTGTGTGTGTGTGTGTGTGTGTGTGTGTGTGTGTGTGTGTATATATAACAATTCTGTAACTGTAACTTCGGTCGTTGCTGTGCTTTTTTTGGAAGTCGAATTTCCCAGAGGAACCCACCCGAGGGATTAATAAAGTTCTATCTTATCTTATCTTATCTTAAAGGTTTAATAAAGAGTAGTTAAAGTAGGTTTAACCTATTGCAGATATTTTACATTTCAAACTGTCCCAATATGTGACTAGAGTTTGCCTAACTATGATAGTCACATAAGAATTGTTATCTAGACATCATTTGTCAAAATATTCTGTTTCATTAGGTTCGGTTATGGTAAACAATGAATCCATTGCAACATTCAGTGTTTTACTGCAAAATCACTATTTTCTGTTTTGGCAAATGCTGAATTGAATGTCACCAAAATATACACCAGTACACTTTTATCGTCTTGAAAGATGTCGGTTTTCTACATTTAAAAAAAGGACAAACAAAAAGTAGTTTTGATTACGTGATATCAAAACTAGTATCTTATTCAGGGTCACAAGTCCTCTTTGTCAACGATAGCAAGTTTTCAAGTTGTTATTGAAAATAATGGTGTAAGTATAATATCTAATCTATGCTTGGATTTCACTTATTGCCCCCAGCAGCTGTATTTTTGGTTAACCCTGTACCGAACACGTGTCAGTGCCAATTTCATTCCCAGTGCATCTAATACACTTCAAAAGTATAGCTGAAAACATCTGAGCAAGTAGATGTTGTGCCAAATATGTTGTTACATTTTAAAAGGTTTTCGACATGAGGCGGTCTAAGCTGCCTAATAGTGGCGTAATGATTTAAAACCTCCCAGTGGAACAGCTTTTAACTTTTGTTTTAATCTGACAAGTTTTCTTGCTTCGGATGTAGAAAACCTTTCATTTTTGGCATATGCTGCATGCTGTTGACTATTTACCTTTTTAAAAAATGTCACTTAGAGAGCAACGTGTGCACAAACAAACTTAGTTTGCAAGATAAATTAATTTAATAATGTGGATAAAATGTCACGCCATAAAAAAAGGTTCAGCTGACCTTCAGATAGACTCACATAACACTTTCTGTGTCTGAAGAGATCTTGTTATGCTTCAAGGGTAGACAGTTCTCCCTCTGATGTCAAATAATAAACGACACAGCAGTCGTTGTAGTTAGGGACTGCACTGTGAAAAAGGGATTTGGTTTTACACTTTACACTTTGATTTATTTGAAAGGTAATGTCAGAAAATGCATGTTTCTGAAGGCTGAGCTGTTGTCTCACAAGTAAGCTGCATTTGAAAGCAACATGCCGACAGTCAGGGGTCACCAGATGTGAATGTAGAGGACAAAAGTTCTACTTGTGCCTCTTTAACACAACATAGAAGTCATACAAAGCCCAATGTGGTTCCATGAAAAGGACAAGGCCTCTGTTTTTCAGTTAGTATCAAAGCCTTTCATGCATGGTTACATTCTTTATATCAGTCCAATACACAAACACATAAATTCCATTTTCTATTTTTCCTCCTCATTATAATCGCAGTCCTTCACATTCATCGCTGAACCCTTGCTTGGTTGTGAGCCTCTACAAAAGTGTTTGGAACGAGGGCATCATGGCACTTGTGAACAGGCATCACAAAATTAGAAGTTCTTGCTTGCTGTGGGTAACTTTACATTAATGATAAATATAAATATTGAGTCTGAGGTATTTGTAGATTAGATTATACTCACGTTCACTGTTGTGCTGAGTTGCTGAGACTGACACAGATAAGTTAAAGTTACACTTAAGGACCAACTTAACATAACATAACCTGTAAACCCCTGCTAAGTAATTATTTACATTCTGTGTAATAGCATTCATAGCTAAGATATGCACAAACAGCTATGGGCAGTATAGCGAGTTTGTGGGGCTCCAGGAACCTGTCTCTTTTTCTGTACGTGCTAGCTTAGTAGCAGCAATTATAGCAACAGTTTGCTATTGTACTGCTTAGCTAAATTTAATTAGTTTTACTTCCCATTCTATTTTCTGTGTTGTTGTGATGTCATGATACTTGATGTTACCATGCAAGATCTGCGGATGGTTTTATAGCCATGACAACCTAAAAACACAAGGGTGCTAGCACAATAGGATTATCATGCTAAGGTTAGCTTATTGAAGTTTTGCAAACACATGATCGCTAACAACATGATGTGAACTTGCCCACTATTTTGGACGTGTGACAAGTAATTAAAGTCTCAATCACTCAATCTCAATCTCTGACCATTCGCAAACCATCTGGTGATAGGGAAAAGCATATTCCCTAATCAGTTGGTAAAAACCAGCTAGTTATTCCCTCGGTAGCTAGCATATTGCTATGGTCATAGTTTGAATGGAAGTGATGGACTTGCATACAAACACTTTCCAGCTACTCTCTGAGCTGTAGTGAAACTAAAAAGTGTGACACAACCTTGAAATGGGGACCGTTTGGTTGCCTTCAAATTAAATGTTGCACCTTTTGAAACATGCATTTACTACTGCTCGGGTTGTATTTATAAGAAAAACTACAGGCAACCATGGTAATATGCAGCCAGCGGAATTGCCAAGAGGTTTTTGGTCCAGCACCTTCTTTACATCAGATTTCACTGAGCAAGAGCCAGCAACCCCCATGAACAACTGCAACCTAATCAATGAACGCACATTTTTCCATAGCAACCAGAGGCTGAATCACGTCAGATATAGTGGACAACCTCTCGTGCAAAGTGTGCTTGATATCACGTGACAAACATAAATACACGAACTTACATTCTTTTATTTGTTCACTGTGGTACATAATTCTTGTTAGTTTTTACTCTCTTTTCTGTGCTTCAAATGTTTTCCATTTGAAGTGCCTTGAGGCGACCGATGTGATTATTATATGAATAAAACTGAGTTAAAGAGTATTTCATGTCATACTTTGACATTAGAATTTTCACAGAACATTCACTTTCTCTGCCTGTCAACATTGCTGGGTTTGCATTGACAATGCACACCCATGAATTTGGAGGCTGCAGCTTCTAAAGGAGGACTTTTTTATTTTTTTTTTTTGGCTTTACCAACCTTTAAAACAACCAAATACAACACGTGTTGCTTGGCTTTAGTGACCAGAATTTGAGTTTTGATTTTTAGAAGCAGTTAGTTAGACGTAGGGCTGGGTATCGTCACTGATTTCTAGAATCGATTCAATTCCGATTCACAAGGTCCCGAATCGATTCGATCCACGATTCGATTTAATATATAATTTGTATGTGCATACAAATTGTATATCACCCATGTTACAGAACACTTGTTACAACAATAATGAGAAAAACCTCTAAAGGACACTTAACTACCCAGTTCTGATATTTAACCTTAAGGTTCTTATACCACCCATGGGTGATCTCTTTCAATCACAAGGCTGACTGGAATCACTCTCAGACAGATTTGAGAAGATTTGCAAATATTGCTGCCTAATTTAGAAATACAGACAGACTGTTAGCACATACTGAGTGAGTCTGCGCTGATGATCACAGCTCATGTCATGTTCCAACAGAGGACTCAGCTGTCTGACATCTGACTGTATTCTGGTAATGTTTATATATAAAAAACGAGGTTGGACACAACTGCAGTTTTGATGACTCATCACAGTTATTTACAATGTTGATGTAATTGCCAATTAGAACCCATTCAGTTGCAAAAACCGATAAACCAAACTGATTCTGCCAAAGTTGCTTTAAAGACAGCAACTGTCTGCAAGGGGCTGGTCCGTCTTCAAAGCAGCTAATTCAAAGGCAACAAGATCAGATTCATTGCGCCTAATCACGCCATGATCTCCAACCACTGTTTCCCCCTAGTGTGATGGTTTATTAAAGAGACTCGGTTCTGTCTTTTTACTATTTCGATACATGAACGCGCCCCCATATAATCTCTTGGACTAAAGCAGAAAAGGAGGATCAGGTAGGAGAGACAGGCATATTCTCTGTAATGAGTCGGGCTGAGCCTGAGCCAGATTTGGACCAGACCCACGGCAGCTTGGTCCAGCTAATTATGCAAGACTGCAGGCAGCTCTGGCAGACAGAGCGGGACGGCAAAAGAAGAGAAGCGATGAGGAAAATGAAAGAGAACGAAGGGAAACGAATGAAGAGAAGATAGAGACTAAGTAAGTGACATGTCTAGAGAAAGCAGATGAAAGACAGGGGGTACAGGCAGGACAAAGAAGGAAGGAGTGAAGGGGGTGACCGGCACAAAGAGAGGATGAGAGGGAGCGGGGGGAGGGATGCAGCAGAAAGGGGTGAGGTTTGTCCTTTGGTCGATGGTCAATTAGTGGTGGGGAGAGTAAAAGGCCACGGTGATCTGTGTGAGCGGCTGCAGAAAGCTCTCAGCTTGTTTACTCTTCTCCTGAGGGAGACAGCTGAAGAGACAACACCGAGGCCAGCGAACGTCATCAAGGGAAATATTAATGGGGAGAGAGATGAAAAGTTTCATGTATTTAAGCAGAAGAGAGAAACAAATCCATCCACTTTATATTTAGTGCAGATTCAGCTTTGTAAATATTGCAGTAAAAAAAACCCGAAATTACTACATTTGAATTCTGGAAGAAAAAAAGCTAGGAATGATCTTTTGGGAAGCATTTTAGGATGAACTGGGAATCACAGATTTTATGTAAGCAAATGTAAAACTTCTGGGAAGGTGTAGGACACTTGTTCCAGTTCCAGCATTTTCCCTTTCAGACTTTAGAGTCACACAGTAAAAAGAGAAAAGGGAGAAAAAAACAAAAGAGAAACCCCACTTTACTATTTTACTCTTACTGGGCCAGTTTACGCGTTCCTGGCCAATCTCTATTGAGTGCTGGCTGATGTGGGCAGACGTACCGTTTGCACCATCCTCTCTCCAAGCATTCCTCTGTTTGTCTGCACCTCCATTAAGGGCATGCAGTCTGGCCTTTCTGTGTTTGTGTGACTGGCCGGGCTTGGCTAGATGGCTGGCACAGGCCTGGGCGAAAGAGGTGCGTATGTGTGGGCGGAATGCTAACTCGGTTTTAATTGTTCAGTAGTATCAAAGCATGTAAAAGTGTGTGGGTGTGTAGGACTGTAGTCATGTTTGAGTCATGTTTGAGGACACCAAGGTAATTTTTCTTGAAAATCCCACCCTCCCTTCTCTTACTGGGTTGATTTTGGAAGCCCCTAGTCTACATTTAATGGATGAAGAAAGCCGATACAAATGAGGTAATGACAAGTAAACCCTCTGAAGCTTTTCGGGAAGAGATGAAAGCATGATGTCAGTAGGCTATAAAGAGGAAAAAAACAAAGAAAAAGAGATGTGATTGAGGATGATGGACTCAAAGAGAGGCTGTCACAAGGGGAGTCTTTGCTCTGGGTTTACACAAGAAGGAATTCATGTCATTCATATCTACCCCATAACTGTAAATATAATTAAATAAAACAAACAAGGGCGTCTTTTACTTTAAACACCCTAGATGAATACAAATGATGTGCAAATGCTGGAAATGTCCTAACCAGTAACAGAACGGCTGCAGGAGACTCGAGAAAATGTAGCACTTTTCATTTTCTTGATATCCTGCCTGAAAACAAAGGGAAGAGTGGGGAACATATTTTGTGAAAGCTCCAGTTTCTCTGCGACACCCCTTCTGTGCTTCCCTGTGATTAGGTTCAGAGCACATCACACGGGGGGGTGAGGGGCGTGAAATCATTTGTGGTTGTAATTATTGCCTCCCCTCTCCAGAGTAATCACGAGCTATTAAAAACCACCCAGAGCTCAGCCCCGCCACCCCAACAATACCAGTTAACGTCTAGGTTTCCTCTGGGAAGCTGGAAGAAGGAAGAGGAAACCTACCTTTAAAATGACGACAAATGTTAAGCGGTAGTAAAATTGCATTAAGATAGGAAAAAGATGCAGAATATATGACACATAAATGCATTGTTTTCCCTGCTATGGTGCGAGTTCCCAATTTAGACTCAGGTGGTGAAAAGTTTTTGCACCACAGGTTCCTGGGCCCAAAGTTGGAACCTTTTAAATCATTGGTTACATAAAAGAATAATGCATGAAATTCAATCACAGCATTTCTGTCCATCGTGAACTTCCAATACCTAAAGCTACAAAACATTTTAATAGGTTCTCAGGCCTGAAATGTACTCTGGCTTTCAAAATGATGGGTTTGTTATTGCAGTGGTAATGACACTAGAACAGTGGAAAATAGCAATCAAAGAAAAACAAAAATGTCAAAATGTGTGCTGCTCTAATGCAATGAAATGTCTGGTGAATTTAATACACTCCTTTAAGAAATCTTCATATAAAAAATATAAGTGAAGGTGTCATTATATAAATGTATAAGAGTGCGGTGCTAAGAACAATGCTACTTTATATACTTCTGTATATAAAGTAGCATTGTTCCAAGGTTATTAAAGGGCAACATACATACAGAAATATATGAAAACAGTGTCATAAATTTGTGTATTTTTCGGTCTAACCTTGTATTGTTCAGCCAGGTTTAAAAAAACAAAAGTGAAACCTCACAACTTATATTATTTTTGTAAGTAATTCAATTCAATTCAATTGTTCAATTCAATTTTATTTATATAGTGCCAAATCACAACAAAAGTCGCCTCAAGGACTTCTAGACTCTAAATATGAGAATATATAAACAGAATACACACACATTTGTTTCATGTACGTTTACATTGACCCTGCTGGATCAGCTGGTGCTGTTTGTTTCTGCATGTTGCAAACAGGGAAATAGCAGAGTGCCCTCTGGTGGCTAAACTATGCAACGTCAATGCCTGTAACACAGTTGAAGGGTGTTTCTCCGGTCTCTCGTTTACACTATTCGTTTTAATTAATCCGCAGCTATAAATGCCAAAACCCATTAGCAAGTAACTAATATAAATAAAGTGGCTGACAGACAATGAATGATGCCCTCATTCACACCTACATCTGATTTAGAATCAGTAGTTAACCTAACAAGTACGCCTTCTTAGGTCTCGTATAGAGAGAACCCATGCAGATACTGGGAGAACAGCGTGGATTCAATCCTAGGATGTTCTTGCTGTGAAGTCAGAGTGCCAAACTCTGTATCATACTAATTATTAAAATATCAAAAATCTAAATGTTATGACTGACTAAAAACTATAAAGTATGTTAGCATGGGAATCCTCACTTTAACGACTTTTGAAAAAACAAAACAAAAACTAAAAACTAAAAAGCTAGAAAATAAATTCAAAATTTAGTCTATTTATTGAAAATTATGGGATGAAAATGCAAATAAGAAATCTGGACGTTATTAGGAAAGAGGATCATGTTTTCTCTCCCGCCTCTCTGACAGGTTCATGGGCTGTGTGCTGCCCTTCATAGCACCCTAGTTCAATAAACCTAATACCATTATCAGTGACAGTCAATTAAACATCTAAATGCCAATTTCTGAATGCTTTATGCTACGGCACAGAGGGCAATTGAAGATCGTTGGCCATTGACTGATTGGTCTGAATATGCTTTGGGGGAAATATTGAACTAGAGACACACTGAAAACATGCTTCATTTCTCTAGAAGTAACCTTTGTAATATCGCCTTCTTCTTCTTGCCCGTACATACGTTGCTTTTTTTCAATACAGCTGTCATTACGGGCTCATTTTGTGGATGAAAAAAAGGTCGTTTTTCTGGTCTCGCCGCAGCGTGGTATACAGAAAGTTTTGTCTCGCGAGGCGGCCCCACTGCCCACAAAGACAGCACAAGTAAGAAAGGGCAGAACAAGACGAAGACGGATGAAAAGGTTGTATCATGTGTTTGCTTTATTGAGAGGGAACACTGGTGAAAATTTCTGTCACATTGTATTGACACAGCAGGGAGTGGGAGAAAGGAGAAGCAGAAGAGGGGCTGAGCGATACAGAGAGAAGAAACAGTGAGAAGGAGGAGTGTTTGTTCTCTTTTTCTTCCCTCCTCAGCCTCAGACTTTTCCCTCCCTTTTTGTCCATTTGATGGTGTATGTGCTTCTGTGTGTGTGTGTGTGTGTGTGTGTGTGTGTGTGTGTGTGTGTGTGTGTGTGTGTGTGTGTGTGTGTGTGTGTGTGTGTGTGTGTGTGTGTGTGTGTGTGTACACAGTCTCTGGCACACTTGAATCTTTTACTGATTACTTCGCACACGTCACGTCTTTCTGAAGGGCTTTTAACGCTGGAGGATTATCAGGCAGTCGGGCGCTTTTTAACCCTTTTTCTGCCCTCCCTGCTGCAAGCAGGCAGTTGATGAATGCTTCAATGACGTCCCCATTCCAAAAACTTTGACATGCACTATTTTCTAATCTTAATGACAAATTAATACACAGTTATTAAGCAGCAGGGCGTCCTCATGTTACTCGACGCGGCTGTTATACACCCTGTTATTGTCCTCTCCTGTTCACAGTTCAAATAGGAATTGAAAATGTTGCATGAACAGAGAACTATCGAGCATCATTGGCACCAGCAGTCGTGCTTAATATATTGTTTTCAGTTGTTTTGATAAGATTTTTTGTGTCTATATACTGATTACACATTAGCAGCTCCTTTTTGCAATGCAGTGCAAAATCAAAGGCAAAAAGCCTGAAAACCCCCCAATAGATACATATTTAACGTTCAATCAAATGAAGATCATTTCATGTGTCTGAGATGAGACCTAACGCACAAATTTGTAAATTTGCACCTAATCGACAGCCTTGCAATTACTGGCACTGCAGATGTCATTCGTTGACTTCAGCTCGAGGACATTTTCGAGATCCTTCCTCCTAGAAATAATAGTGAAATCTTGAAGCCTGGATTTTTAAAGCTTTTGATTAAAGACGGAAGATTTGTCAAGTTTAGTGTGGGCGTAGGGGAGTAACCAAATTAAATATGGGAAACGAGACCTTTCTGCTTGCTCACATGTGTCATCTCTAAGGTGGTCGTGTGTTTTGTCTCCGCTCCCTCCTTCTCCTCCTCATGTTTTCCTCTGTTTTATGTGTGTGTCCTGCTCATCCTTTTCCATTCAAACCCCCGTTTACCATGACAATAGTTGCCTGCAGAGACCCTCTCCCATGTATAGCCCGACCACCGCTACTGGCAGGAGCCCATTCAATCCCATAACTCGACTCAGGCTATAAAGACCCTGGCAAGACCAACCAGGCCCCCCTGTAAATGGTCGAAACCACACTTGTTCTGTCTGTCGGCTATACTATCAGGGAAGGGAGGCAGGGTGGTAGAGCAATTGGGTTTAAATACTTGGCTTTGTCAGGGGTAAAAAGGAGGCGTTCAGCTTTATGTGCCCAACAGTATAGAGCTGCAGACTGAATGGACAGGAAAACTGTTAAGGACAAACTGTCAAGTGTTTACTTTGAAAAGGAGGAACAAAGGAAATAGTGTATGACCAGATTGTTTCAAGATGAGACGTGCTCATGTGAGCTTATGTGCTAATTTACTCTGAGAAACCTTAATTATGCTGTATAACAAGTACTGGGGTTACCTTTTTAACTATGTGACCTTTCACATCTAACTTGAAATGTCAGAGAAAGTCCAAAAATATTAGCTAATCTTGTTTTAAAGGATAAGCTAAGATTAGCTAAGATTAGCTAACTAGCTAAATGATGTCTACTTTTCATGTACACATTAATTTATCTTCTGACTTTCAGGGAAATTTGAACTCATTACCAACTTTTAAAGACAGTAAAGCGACAGATGGAGTTGCCATTTATAATAGTATATAACCATTTATTTGTTTTTGCTGAGTAAGGAAAATATGGACAAAAACTTGGTCCCTCAAGTCAGGTAAAAAGAGGCCTCAAAGTCCCCTCTTAATGAAGTTAAACAGCTACAATGCACACTAAAACATAATTTCTTTGTACCCTTTCATCAATTTAGACTCATTACAAACTTGCATATGACTACTGTATCCTTACGTTCTTTTGCTTACCATGTATACGTTTTTAAAAAAAATATATACTATTATATTAGCATTGCCTAAAGTTTTACTTGCTTACTTACTATTCAAGATTTGTTGAAAACTATAATTTACTTACTGTTGCTTGGTGACTGCACCAAATTATTTGGTAGCTGCGGTGAGCAACTCCTTCAATCGCAGTTTGATTACATGAGTCACCTGTTGGAAGGCAACCTGGCTCTAAATGATCATGGCCAGAATGACTGCAGTCTCTCAGATTTACAAGGTTTGCAAATAATCACAGTCTAGTCTTTAAACACAAACTTGACTGCAACTTTTTTGCAACAATTTTTTTGCAGCAGGGAACTCTACTCAGCTGGTTGCTAACTGCTTGAATTCCTGTTGTATTCCTACATAAAAGCAATGAATCTCTGTGCATGTTTGCTGATTTTTCACATTTTGTGATCTTGTTGCCATTGTATTGCCATCTTGACCAGTATTACCACGTATAGACGCATTACATAGTAAAGTGTTGATGTAACATTTCAGTAAAACTTACCTTTTTGTTCCTGCACACCTGTAGCACAGTCGTGTGATTTCAGTTCCTGCACTGGGAAGAGGAAAATTGTGGGTTTTTGAAAAAAAAATTTAAAACTCAAATAAATATTTTCCTGTCACGTTATCTTTTTAATTACACATTTGTCACTGTCTCACACTCACATCTATGCATTAGACAAATGTAAGTCTATTATTCTTATTTTTTAGGGGCTTGTATTACTGGGCACCATGGGTGAACGGCTAGTGTCAATGCTTTAGGTCATTTTTACAAATCTTTCCTAAAATGCTCTGAGCAAAATGAGTTACAGCTGCAGAAAAGAAGTCAATTCAAAATCCAGCTTGCCTTAAAAATGCAGCCTGACAGTCTAATATGAGGACGTTTGAAACTGTAATGTACCCACTGATTCTGGAGGTCATTCTGTTTTGTGCAGATGATTGCCAAATTATAAGAAACACAGTCATAAAATGTTGCCCGCTCTCCTTGGTGATACTTGGAGGTCATATGGGTTAGCAGGCAACTGTAGCCTCTTTAGCAGAAGCCATGTATGATTGCTCCCCATCTGAAGAGCTGCATTTGCTCCAAAATCAGTAATTTACTTGTGGGGCTTTTGCAAGGTCTCCATTTGATTGGGCAAGCTGTGTTTTGTGTGTGTGTGTGTGTGTGTGTGTGTGTGTGTGTGTGTGTGTGTGTGTGTGTGTGTGTGTGTGTGTGTGTGTGTGTGTGTGTGTGTGCATATATGATTATGTGTGTGCATGCCTTAGACCTTGGGAGGGCTGGCTGTGCAAGTCCCAGCTTGCCCCAGCGATGCCACACAGCCTGTCAGAAATGAAAGATAATGGCAGCCTACAGCCGGGAAATGTACGATATACACCAGTAATTCTTATGAGAACAAATACACAGCCAGCTGTAACACAAAAGCTGTGATATATGAGCCAGCCACACTTACTGGCATTTTTTTTCCTGTTACAAATCTGGGATTATCTCTCTAGAGAGAGAAAGAGCTGAGAAAAGAAAGAACAAGGCACTTATCTGGAGGAAGAGTTGCATCCAACCGTTATTGACGCAGGTGACCCACAGTCAACAGATTGCAGTGTTTAAGATAAAACAGCTGACAAGTACTGCTTGTGTATCAGTGTGTGTGTGTTTGACTGTGTGTGTTCACTGACCTCACACAGCCAAACACCTATAAAGAAACAGAGCACAAATGCCTACAAATAAGCAATGAGAGGAAAGAGATTGTCATTGATTTTACCTTAATCCTTTTTAGAGGGACGACAGAAGTTGTCGCAGAAGTTGTGATCAATTGGAGGCACCAGGTCGGATGTGGAATTTTCCACCAATTTGACCCAGGAAGTGTCACTTTTGTCTCTAGACTGAATCCTCTGAGCTGTCAGAGGCCAGTTAGCCGATTACAAGATCCTGGTATACAGTAACAAAGTAACGAAGAATAAAACCAATCAATACTATAGCTCATCAATGTTAGAATTTTCAAGCAAGTGTCAGAAATACAAAGCAAGGGAGTTTTAAAGATTAAAGCAGCATGGCTGGTGATAGTGTTTGGTCTGAACTCATCTTATGGATGAGTTCATGAAGCTGTGCCAAAAATATTCATGAGATGCTGAATTGCCTGTCAAATTGTATCTCCGAAAGGAGAGGCTCTGATTTGTTGCTCTGTGGAGAGATAATGGGAGTAGATGAGGAATAAGAGCGATGGGATGTTAAGACATTTCAAGAACTAAAATTGGGATTGAGGTTGATTTGGATTGTGATCATCGGAAGCTGAATGCATTTTCTTTGCATAAATTTGTAACGGAGATAAACATACAGTATCTGATCCAGTTTTGTGGTCGTCCTGCTATAAAAAAAACAAAACAAAAACAAAAACCCAAAAACTGAAGTGAAGTTTTACATTAAAAAAAACAAATAATCTGCTGCTTAAAAGAAACTAAAATGGGTGAATACAACCAGAGGTGAAAAACGACATGATATTACATTGTGTCTTTATTAATGGAATAGAAACTGAGCCAAAAAGCATTTTATGTGATGTTATTAATCTGTCATGTGGCAAACGTTAAATCCTGCTACAGCATTTCAGTCAGGTTGAGGTCTGGACTTTGACTGGGTCATTTCAGCACCTTTATTCTTTTCTTTTTCCGCCACTCTGTAGTAGATTTACTGCTGAGCTTGGGACCATTGATCTGTTGTATGATCTAATTTCAACCAAGTTTTAGCTGTTGCACACATCGTCTCACATCAGACTGTAGAATATTTTCAGCATACAGAGTTCACGGTTGACTCAGTGACTCTAGGTGCTGTGGCTACAAATCATCGCTCCTTCACAGCTGATGTGACGTTTTTGTGCTGATGTGCTGTGGCTGTTCTTCACTGTGCATTATAATCGGAAATCTCCGCTTTGGTATTCTTAGTCCATTGTTCCAGAAGCCTTATATTTCATTCGGGTGCAACTTTGCAAGCTTAAACCATGCTGCCATGTTCTCTTTTAAGAGGAGAAGCTTTCTCCTGGCAACCCTTCCAAACAAGTCCTACTTGTTTGGTCTTTTTCTAATTGTGCTGTTATCTTTAACATTTAACATACTAACTGAGGCCTGCAGAGCCTGAGATGTAGAGATGTAGCTCTTGGGTTTGTTGCAGTTTGACCATGGAGTGAAATTGCTTGGATGTCCATTTCTGGGAAGAATAGCATCAGTAGTTCAATAAGGATGTAATTTCTGTCAAATTTCATAAATGTAAGCTATACACTGCTAAAATTAGCCCTGTCTTATCCCCCCTGTGAAAACTTTATTTGTTGACAGGTACAGGTGTAGTAAATGACTTAATAAAAAAAAAATCATCATTCAAAAACTGCATTTTGTATTTACTCTGGTTATGTTTGATTAATATTAAAACTCGCTTGATGATCTGAAACATGTAAGTGTGACAAATATGCCAAAAATTAAGAAATCGGGAAGGGCATAGGATGTGAACAAGTGGCCTCAAGCCCAAGTGATGGACTGTGATGTGCTCAGTTCCTTCAAGTACCACAATCAAAAGAAGAACTGAGGACATGTCAGATGGTACAGATGGTTTTTTGCGCAGGTATGATGATGGCGTGCTTTGTGTGCAAAATGTTTGCAAAGCAGTCACTTAGAGAACGAAACAATTAAAATGCTCAAGTTTTGTTTGGATCAAGAATACCAGCGGCACTGGTTTTACTTTCACCACGTGTCCATATCCTTCACATATACTGAGTCGTAATGGCCCCATAACACCATCGTGACTGACTGGTAACAGCCAGCAGCTGCTCCTCAGTCCGGGCAGGTCCAGGCTTGCCTTGTTCAATGATTATTCCTGCTTGTCTTACACTGGACACAATGGCCCCTTCCTCTTAGCCTTGCACAGCTATTGACCCAGTGCTAACCAATTGGAACAGAACGAAACGAGCGGGGTAACCAAACCGTTTCATTAAGAACAATAAGAGAAGTGCGATGTGGGAGAGCCACATTCCTGATGTCTGTAATGACTGCGTATATTAGTGGAAATGTGACAGGCTGTTGCCATTCTTATTCACCTCACAGAACTACGCAGTGCTTTAGTGGCTACTTGGCACTGCCACATCATTCAAGCCTGCGACATACTAGATAGTAATGATATAGTAATGATATCTCTGCAATAACTTTAAGGTACTGTGTTAAAGTCCGGGGCACTATTTAGAAATAGATTTACTTTTTATATCCAAGACAGGGATCTAGTAGCTCCCCTATTCATTCATTTATTCAAATTTTCCAGAAATTGAGCATTTGGTTAGTTTAGGTAAACCATAGTGTGAAGCTAAGCAGCAATCCTACCATGTCAGCTGATCTCAGTTCCTGCCCACATCAGCTGAAGGCTCAGCTGATACCCTTCTGTACATATGTCTGGCAAATCTCATAGCAGTTACAGCACCTGTGCAGGCCGCTTTGCAACCCACTTCCAATTCAGCTTTTAATCCTCTACCATTATCATATCTGTTGCCATGGATGCCTCCTCTTTTCTTAGTGGAGGTTATGTTTCCTAAAATAAACTTAAAACCAGTGGTGGACCATTATGTCTTTGTTCTGGATACTGCAGGTCTTCTTCCTCAATTTCACCTTATCCCTAGCATCCTCATCTATCACGCCAACCGTCCACATGTCTTCCTCCACTACATCCCTCAACTTCCTCTGAGGTCTTCCCATTTTCTCTATATTGACTATCCTTTGTCCAGTATATCCACTATCCCTCCTCTGCACATGTCCAAACCATCTCAGCGTTGCCCCTCTACACCATAAAAAAATACACCCTAAAAACAGTAATATTCCGGCAGCTGGGGCACCAAAATAACACCAGAAAATAACAGAAAATAACTTTCCCATGAAAATATGGTTATTTTCAGTAATGACAATACAGTTTGTTGCCCTAATTTTTCATTGGATTTTGCCTTTTTCAAGTGCTTTTAAACATTAAATTAGGAACAATTTAATGTGATTAAACAATGAAATTACCTATAAACAAGGTCAATGAATGCGGCAATATGAATAATAATATGGTACTTAAATGTACAGAAATATACAGTTAACAGTTGGTTTAAATAATAACGGATTGCATTCATATAGCACTTTATGAGACCCTAAAGGCACTTTACAATTCCCCTCTGGCCATCACCAGTAGGTGGTAGGTGAAGTGTCTTGCCCAAGGACACAACGACCGAGAGTGTCCAAGCCAGGGCTCGAACCAGCAACCTTCTGATTATAAGGCAAACTGCCAACTCTAGCATTATATTTGAATTTAGCAGTTCAATCTTTCAAATAACTGACACATATTTGTGAAATTATGATGCATTTGTGAATGTATTTTAACAATCTACATATGCATATGTACAGACAAATACATTTAAAAAACAAGATAATTATGTTTTATTACATTTACAGTGATTTTACGTTAATTTACATTTGAAATGTAAGATCACAGTCTATTTATGTGAATTTAATGTTATTCTAAAAGAACAGTACAAAACTGTAAAATACACAGTAAACTACTTTTATATTACAATTTTTCTTTACAGTGTAATTTAGTCTCCAAACCACTCAACCCGAGTTGTCCCTCTAATATACCATCTTATAAACCTTCTCTTTCACTCTTGCTGCTATGCTTATGTCACAAATCACCCCTGATGCTTTACTCCACCCACGCCACCCTGACCACCCTTTACCTCCTTTGTACACAGTCTATTGTTGGCGTAATACTACAAATTTCAGTTTACAATTGCTGGGCAGATCAAATTTAACGGCACAATGACAGAACAGCACTTTACATGTATACACACTTCAGCATTGTTTTTGTTTTTGTTTTGTTTGGCAAACACAAGCACAAATCATTGCATAAAAAGCAAAATCAGGAAAAAGAAGAGGACGTGGTTAAACAGCTGAGTCACAGATTGGCTGGTTTTCTTTCTTGCAGCTCTGGTGTTCCGCGTTGATTCCAAACTGCAGTTTAATGAAAAGTTTGTATGAACTATTAGAGGGATTTTTTAGTAAGAAGAACAAATATATTAAATAGGTGAATTGAATATGATGATATAGATCCATCCTTTTATTTATAGCTTTTAAGATTAGTTTGAAAAGGGACTGATGGTATAATTATTGCTTCCATAGCATCCATCCTATATGTAATACACTGATGTTAGTACTGAATTTCTCTAAATTTTATTTTACAAATGTACTATTTTATTTACTGATGAAAAATCAGTGTTAATGGGCTGCACATTGGCTTTGAGGAAAATCATTCCTATTGTCTTGTTAATATTTAAACCAGGACAGAACAGGTCAAGCTGCTATGTTAACCTTTCCATAGCCATTCTCACTGTTGCTTCACAGCTGTTAACTCAACTGTGTAAACCATGTCTGTCTAAGTAGTTTTTGCACTTATGGACAGATGCAGTGAAATAGTTGCTGCACATTTAAAATTTGCGTCAGAGTCTGCAGAAGACAACTGGGTTGGATGTTGGGTGTTCACAGAGACCAGCTCAGAGACCTGGCTTTGCATTCTGGTTTTGGGCAATGATCCCATGGTGGATTTGTGTTTCCAAGAAGCTACCAACAGTGTTTCTGCCTCTTGGCAGAAATCTTAGTCCTTGTCCTCTTCTTCCCTTTCTGCCTCTAAAGTGACCGCCTATAGGATTCTCACTTGACATCATGTCCACATTGAGATCTGAAACGACCACCGGTTGTTGGAGAAAAATATGGATTTCCTAACTGAGTGACAGTGGTTCCTGGAGGTTGCTGGTGTCATTACTCTAAAAAAAATAGACGTATTACACACATTATACAGAACACTTTTCTTAAACGTAATTCAGTACGTTACTTAATTATTCCCAGGTCTGTTTGCTGGACATTCACTCAGCTGTAACATCATTCTGGGTTTTTGCCTAGCTTAGTGTCTGCATGCTTTCTGTGCAGATGCTTGCAAAGAGCCAAAGTTGTGTTAGCAGCATAATGCAGTTGTTTCTGTCCTGGATGCAGTTTGCACTTTAGCATTGCGCTCTCATCCTTTTGTGCAATAAAAATAAAAGTCATGCCCCTATCCACACTGTAGACTGCAGCACTGCTTTCCTCCTCTGGCACAAGAACTCAAATCAGCTGATTGTAGTGCAAGTGCAAGAACCAATAAGCGGAATCAGTCGGTAAGCAGACTAACAATTCCAAGCAATTGTTTGTTGCTTTAGAACGACAATGCACCACTTACCTATCTAAAGCATCAAAACCAATGTTGGCACATGAAGTCTGGACTCCATTTACAGCTGCTCAGCACTATAGGGGTGTGCTGCAACAAACTAGAGATGCATCCCTAAATCACTTTCTTTAAATTTGCAAGAGTGTGCACTTGCAGATGACCACGCTCTCTTAACACGCTTTGAGCTTTGCTTTCATTTTGGGGAAGGGACTTGCTGTTCAGAGGCATTTGGTATATGCTACTAGTATATCAGTTACTCTATAAACATGAGTGGAAAAGAAAAGTTTAATAATGCTGCAGCCTACTACAAGGGGATATTGTTACTAGAAATTTGTTATAACTTTCTTCACAGTGTGGATAGAAAGCATCATCGGGTTACAAATGATGTTTGGTTCAGAATGTAGCTGTGTATATGTAATGTAATTCCTCTGATGCAATGTGTGTTACAGTGTCGGTGTTATTGTTATTTTTTTGTCACAGTTCAGTTGTAGAATATTACAACATATAACCTAAATAATAGGGGTCCTAATACAGTTCCTTGAGGAGCACCCACTGATGACTTCATGTCAGCCCACTTAGTGCACGGTTAATTTTAGCACGCTTTTCTATTTTGCTTTTGAACGTTCTCTTCTCTTTCCCCTCCTCCCGTGTGTACTGTGTGAACATCTCATAACAATTCCATGAAAATGAATCCAGTGAGACGTAACCTACACACAGGGGGGAGCACAGGAAGGAGGGGGTGGGTGGTCACATAAACATGGACACGCAGAGCGAGGGGAAGAAAGAGAATTACTAACCATCGGAGAGAGTCTGAGAGGGCATTCAGGGAGAGAGCATTGTCAGAGTGATCGCTAATGAGGTACGTGCATGTCGGTGCACCTATGTGTGAGTGTTTGTTTGTTTGTGTGTGTATGTGAGTGTGTGTGTAATTAGTGACTGTGAGCCCATGAGTGCAGGATAAGAGCAAGTCTTCAGGGCGGCTGGAGGACACATGGCATAGAAGGGGAGGATTGTCCTCTGGAGACGACAGAGACGTGTGTGTGTGTGTGTGTGTGTGTGTGTGTGTGTGTGTGTGTGTGTGTGTGTGTGTGTGTGTGTGTGTGTGTGTGTGTGTGTGTGTGTGTGTGTGGACGGTGTTGCACCACTTTGATATTATTTGGCACAAGTATCAACAAGATAATGTTGCATATAACAAAGTCCATTAAGAAACTAATGTCAAACCCAGCCCACAATTTCATGGAAAACATGAAACAAGACACACACACAGACACACGCACGCACATATATGTGCATGACTTGTTGTTTGGAAAACATGAACCAGGTCTGTGACCACTCGCAGTCAGTTGCCACCCTCATCTTGAGTGTATCAAGATGGCAATAAAACAATAATTTGCTATCAGCCTGCTATGAGTTTGCAACTGAATGGGGTCAAGTCGGCAATTATATGCAGTCTGTGATGATACGGCAATTAAATGTGATAAATTGGCAAAGAGCAGGCACAGAAATTTGTATGAACTAACTCATATTCAGAGTCCATTCAGAACCTCATTGATTTGAAGCAGAAATTCAAATATTCACAAGATTAGTGACATCACATAGGTGCTCTGCAACCTAGCTTTTATGTAGAAATGTAACCAAAATGCAACCAGATGGCAACCTATTGCAAAGAGACACGCTGCATATGAGTTGCACTTAGCAGCGTAGGCTGACAGACCGCAGCGTGTTGCCAATCATCAAGCAATCATCAGTTTTTTTCTAGTTGCAAGGAGGTTGCTATCTTATTTTTGCTCTGGTGTGACTGAGCCATAATGGATCCAAGCTTTAAAGAAATGCAAATGAGCTACAGCTATAGTTGCAAATACAGGGAGTGCAGAATTATTAGGCAAGTTGTATTATTGAGGAATAATTTTATTATTGAGCAACAACCATGTTCTCAATGAACCCAAAAAACTCATTAATATCAAAGCTGAATGTTTTTGGAAGTAGTTTGTAGTTTGTTTTTAGTTTTAGCTATTTTAGGGGGATATCTGTGTGTGCAGGTGACTATTACTGTGCATAATTAGTAGGCAACGTAACAAAAAACAAATATATACCCATTTCAATTATTTATTTTTACCAGTGACACCAATATAACATCTCCACATTCACAAATATACATTTCTGACATTCAAAAACAAAACAAAAACAAATCAGCGACCAATATAGCCACCTTTCTTTGCAAGGACACTCAAAAGCCTGCCATCCATGGATTCTGTCAGTGTTTTGATCTGTTCACCATCAACATTGCGCGCAGCAGCAACCACAGCCTCCCAGACACTGTTCAGAGAGGTGTACTGTTTTCCCTCCTTGTAAATCTCACATTTGATGATGGACCACAGGTTCTCAATGGGGTTCAGATCAGGTGAACAAGGTGGCCATGTCATTAGTTTTTCTTCTTTTATACCCTTTCTTGCCAGCCACGCTGTGGAGTACTTGGACGCGTGTGATGGAGCATTGTCCTGCATGAAAATCATGTTTTTCTTGAAGGATGCAGACTTCTTCCTGTACCACTGCTTGAAGAAGGTGTCTTCCAGAAACTGGCAGTAGGACTGGGAGTTGAGCTTGACTCCATCCTCAACCCGAAAAGGCCCCACAAGCTCATCTTTGATGGTACCAGCCCAAACCAGTACTCCACCTCCACCTTGCTGGCGTCTGAGTCGGACTGGAGCTCTCTGCCCTTTACCAATCCAGCCACGGGCCCATCCATCTGGCCCATCAAGACTCACTCTCATTTCATCAGTCCATAAAACCTTAGAAAAACCAGTCTTGAGATATTTCTTGGCCCAGTCTTGACGTTTCAGCTTGTGTGTCTTGTTCAGTGGTGGTCGTCTTTCAGCCTTTCTTACCTTGGCCATGTCTCTGAGTATTGCACACCTTGTGCTTTTGGGCACTCCAGTGATGTTGCAGCTCTGAAATATGGCCAAACTGGTGGCAAGTGGCATCTTGGCAGCTGCACGCTTGACTTTTCTCAGTTCATGGGCAGTTATTTTGCTCCTTGGTTTTTCCACACGCCTCTTGCGACCCTGTTGACTATTTTGAATGAAACGCTTGATTGTTCGATGATCACGCTTCAGAAGCTTTGCAATTTTGAGACTGCTGCATCCCTCTGCAAGATATCTCACTATTTGACTTTTCTGAGCCTGTCAAGTCCTTCTTTTGACCCATTTTGCCAAAGGAAAGGACGTTGCCTAATAATTATGCACACCTGATATAGGGTGTTGATGTCATTAGACCACACCCCTTCTCATTACAGAGATGCACATCACCTAATATGCTTAATTGGTAGTAGGCTTTCGAGCCTATACAGCTTGGAGTAAGACAACATGCATGAAGAGGATGATGTGGACAAAATACTCATTTGCCTAATAATTCTGCACTCCCTGTAGACAAGCTGGAACATTAGTACAAAAATGTCACTGTGGATACACATCTTACAGTTTCAGAGAGCAGAGATTGTCTTATAACCTGCACATGCTTGATGTTTGTGAAGCTCGCAGATTAAGCAGCTACTAGATAAAGATTTATAGTGAATACACACACACACACACACACACTAGAGGGAGAAGGTTTTTCAGCATTAGTCCAGGTGGTGTATGGGACCATGTTGGGGGAGGGTGCTATAACATTACTCTCCATCAGCTCTGACATAGGTGGGATCATCAGCCAGGTGTGTGCAAGCCCTGCGGTACAGGTACACCTCCCCCTTCTCTCTCTCTCTCTCTCTCTCACTCACACACACACACACACACACATATAAATACAGCCACCCCTCCCTTGCCCACTTAGTAGCCTCCTTCACCTGATGGCCAGGGTGCTGAGTCGGAGGAGTCTGTGTGTATTATTATGTGTTCCAGGCACAATGAAGAGAGAGGGTCTGTCAGTTGCCACCTGTTGGCCAGCTGTCAGGGTCCCATTTCAGGGTCACCTTTCCATCTTTCCACGCAATAGTTACATCTATCTATCTATCTATCTATCTATCTATCTATCTATCTATCTATCTATCTATCTATCTATCTATCTATCTATCTATCTATCTATCTATCTATCTATCTATCATACCTGCAAGTGACATAAGTTTAATTTACTCCTATCAGGCCCGAAAAACCAACCAACCATTACGACACTACACAAGGAGGTGGGGGGAGGTTCAGGGAGCACCGAAGGGGTATCTAAATGTGTCTCGTTTGATGCTGATCAATGGGTCGCAGATACCACCCTCTTCATGTTACATTACCATCTCTATGGGAGCCTTGATGGAGAGTTTCAGGGGTGGGGGTGTGCAAAATGGATGGATGGACTAGAAAAACCAAATGATGAATGAGTGATGGAAAAAGGGAGGCATGAAATGAGCATGAGGAGGAGGTGGACGTGACAGGGGTTGGATTGGAGAAGGGATCAGTGCAGAAGTGTGTGTGCGTGTTTTGGGGGGGGGTTGTGAGAAGGGAGAGATAATTTCCTCTGAGGAGTCTGAGTGGTGAGGTTGGGATGGGGAGGTGGGCAGGGTGGTGGTTGTTGTTGGGCGGGGGGGGGGGGGGTGTAATGGCTTTGGGTGCTGCCTTAATTACACCAAGCAGCCAGTAGATGACAGAATGAGATTATTTTTCAGGAATTGTACGCAGGGTCATTAACTTGACACTGTTAGTTGCTCAGCCATACAGCATATACACAACACAGAAAAAGGAGATCATAGGAGACTTCTTATAGTATAAAATCACAAATCACCACAAAGTTTTAGTTTATGAAATTTAAATAAGCCCACAGAGAAAAAGGAGGTTGAACTCGGCGCCTTCTTCGTGTGAGGGAACAGTGTTACCCATTTATCCATCCACTGTGCCACCGTGCTGTCCAAAGAGTCCAGACAGTTCCAACTGTAGAAATTGTGCAAACAAAGCAGTGCAGTGATTTTTTTATAGTGCTCAAGTTTTATTTCACTTAAATGCTACGTATAAAAATCTCAACTCGGTTACTGGCAGTCTCAACTTGATCAACGTATAATCAAATTCATTTAAAAAAAACAAAACACAATCTGCTGGTGATTACAAAACAACAAACAAAAAAACAGCCTTTGGAACAAAAGGTTTGGGGTTTGAATCCTGACCATGGCAAACGTCCAGTAAGTGTCCCCTGGCTAGGTCCTTCATGCTACTCAAGCTTACTTTGGGGTATGATTGAGAGACACATAACTGAAGCCATACCGGCTCAGTTGTTGAGGAACCAGGACACCACAGCAGGCAGGTCCCCAGGTACAGGGTGTGCAAAGATACCCCTGAGACAATCCAGCACATAACAGCAGGGAGCAAGAGGCTAGCAGGCAGGGCATACATGGAACACCAGAACCAAGTGGCTGGCATAGTATAGGGGAAAATGGGAGTGGTGGTTGACCATAACCAAGCAAAGATCCTGTGGAACTTCTAGATACAGACGGACAAACCAAGTGATAGTGATAGAAAGTGACAGCAATATCAGGAAGAAGGAACAGGAGAAGCTGGGGAAATAGGGTGGAGGGTGAAGGCAACAGTGGTCCCAGTGGTAATCGCAGCAGTCGGGGCAGAAACCCCAAACTGGGCCAGTGTCTCCAGATCCCAGGAACATCCAAGATCTCGGTCCAGAAGAGCGCAGTCATAGGAACAGTAAAGATACTGCTCAGGGCCCTCAAGCTGTAAGGAGTGGGGAACTTTTCTTTTTTAAATTTATCTGTCTTTCTTTCTTTTTATGCATTCATATATAATTATTATTTGTTTGTTTCTTATAATTACAATTCAATTTAAAGTCCATTTAATTACTGGGGAATTACACCCTTGCACAGGCTGTATTATGAAGCGTTACTGTTTTTTCTTTCATGCTTGCAGAACTGTCTTAAAGCATCTAATCAAGCCAGATTTTGATCAAATATGAGATTTTTAGATTAATTAATTAATTGTCAATTAATTGTTAATCCTGCATTCCTGGCCCAGTTGCATATTAATAATAAAAGAGAGTAGGACAACAATTATCACAACACCAAAGTCAACTCCAGCTAGTCGTACAAAGACGACTTCTGCTCCATTGTGTATGCAGATCAGTGTTGTCCTCTTAGCTCCTCTCTAGCATAAGTGCGCACTTATTTAGAGTCAATTACAGACAAGACTTAATGAATGCCAGAGCAATCACATGTGTGTATGTGCATGCAAACGCCAGCGTGTGCGTGTGTCCGTGCACGCTCAAAGAGAGGAGGAAGAAAGCGCCGGCGTCAACAAACCCATCGGTGCAACACGCGGTGAGCATCAGGGGCCGCAATAAGCGCTCTGCACGCTAATAAACCTTCTGCTTGAATTAATGACATTCAAATCCCCGAAAACACCACAACAGCATTGCTGTAATTTGAGCTTCGCACCCTCAGCGGCGGTCATGTTTCACCCAACCTGTAAGTTATTGGTCTCGGGTTGCCATCTATTGGCCGTTCCCCAAACGCAGCAAGACTTCTATTTGTCCGGCTCTGGGCTCTGACCAGTGTTAAGAAATTAGCCATCAGTATTTAATAGTTTCAGTGTAAAAGGGCACTATCATCATTGTCGGCTTACGTTATTGCACTCACGAGGCGTCACATCTGATTTGATTCTTTCTGCGTGCCCAAGAGAGGGTTACTGATTATCTGACAAACCGAAAAGGTCAGTTTATATGCCAATTTCATTATGATATACCATACTCAGAATTTTAAAAAGAATCACTTCTGTTAGCAGTAACGTAAAGTAAAATATCTATATTCACTGAAACAAAAAGTGTACGTGTTTTTGAATTCTGTGTATTATAATGGATTCTCCATTTCAAGGAGTGATTAATGATGTTAATGTATTAAAAACACAACTTCAAAGTTAAGAAATAAATGTGTAAAATGACAGAAAATGATCTGGTAGCTCACTGGCCAGACTGTCCTGTAATTATAAAACAAAGTTTCTGTGTTAACTCACAGAAAATGTCCTTTTTTGTGGATTTGTTGTAAATAAATATACATTTATATAGTCAGTAGTGAAAAAACAGGAACGTTTTTGTTATGTTATTGTTTATCTATTACTTGATTACTGTGGTGCAATATGAGCAGCTGTGGTGGTGGGGATGGGGTGTTGTTATCAGAAAAAGTTGTAAAATGTTTTCAAATAATTTAAAAGTCCAAAAAATGCAGCTTTTCCAAGTCCATTCAGCGGACCAGATTGGAGTCTTTCCCAGGCCAGTTCTGCCCCTGGTTGTCGACCATGGTCTAAAATAGGGGCGGGGAACTCCAGGCTTCAACGGCTGGAGTCCTGCAGGTTTTAGATCGCACCCTGGGTCAACACACCTGAATCAAATGATTAGTTCATAACAGGCCTCTGGAGAACTTCAAGACATGTTGAGGAGGTCATTTAGCCATTTAAATCAGCTGTGTTGGATCAAGGACACATCTAAAAAAAAAGATCTGTGCGAGTCACAGTCATTCATGACAATTCACAAACTCAAAAACCACAGACACAGTGGGCTCCAGTGGTGCAGTCTGGTAGAGAGTACTAACTTATGAAGCAATGCTGAGGTTGTGAGTTTAAGCATCAATCTCTGGCTATCTGAGAACAGACAACACACAGTCACGGATTTTGTCCTCTTGTGTTCATTGCCAGGTAGCTAAAACGCCACCACTTTTAATAAAACACACACACATACACAAATTCACCTTTTAACAGCTTTCTACGATTGAGCGCATGAACCCACCTGTTTTTGTTTTTGTTGTTGTTTTTTGTAAACATATATATATATAAAAAAAGAGGTGAATATTAAAAAAACAGAACATCCATTTGTGACTGGAGTGCTTTAAAGGCTGTGGTTTCCAGAGTGGTAAACAAATAAACAAAATGGCATTCCAGCCTCCAAATACTGAAGTAAAAAACATATTTGACATGATTTGTGTCTGAAAGCAGTTTCCACAGACATTAAAGTCAGAGGCTGTGCTGTATCAGTAAGGCACGCTGATGAATTTAGAGCCTTGTGTCCTTAGAGTTCACGGCAGAGCGTCCAGGAAGCTGTGACTGCTGGGTAAAAAGTACCAAATAAAACTTCCATGTGGCCACTAAGGTGTACTGTTACTGGCCAGTGCAAGTGGACATTGAATAGCCCAGGACAAGATCAGTCACACACAGATCAGTTATTAGTCCATTGTTCTCCTTGTTTTCATGCATATTGAAGGCTTTCATGCATGTTGTTTTGTATATTGAAAAAATACATCTGGAATTCACCAGTCCGTACAAAATCTAGAAATACAGATGGTTTTATCAGTCGTAAGTGCTGCCAAGCACCATTTCACACATCCTAATCTTATCAGTGGACATCAGCTTGGACTCCAAGGACTAACAGTCAGAGGAGATGTGCGTTTAGGTCGTACTTCTCGCAGAACTTGTCTGTGATGGGGATGCAGGTGAGGTACTCGCACCAGTCGCACTTCACGGGGTAGATGTAGAAGAGAACGGCCAGAGCGGAGAACAGACCCAGGAAGATCAGCAGGAAGACGCAGATTTGGACTCGCTTTCGGTACATATCGGAACGGCCGAAGCTGGTGGGTGAAAAAACAACAACAACAAAACAACAGTGACATCATTACTTCCCTCAGAGAACTGTCATTGTTTTGCATCAAACCTCTTAAATCATGAAAGTGATGAAGGGAATGAAAACACTGCATATAGACTTAGGAAACGTTCAGTCAAAGGAAAGAATAAAGAATCTAGAGGTAAGTCAAGTGAATGCTAAGCTAAGCTAACTAGCGCCAGCTTAATTTAGCTTTAAATATAAAGTAGTGGCAACAGTTTTCAGTCTCTTCAATTTCCACAACATGTGAACCGTTCCTTTCATTTCTTTATATTTTGCTTCCAAGGAGTCAGACCTTCCTTCAGCAGTAGTCCTCCAGGCTTTCTGAAGGTCTTTCACAGCTTTTCTTTGGACACTTACTGCTTTTTCACTCGTATTCAGAATCTGTTTTAAACTGTATCTTTAGGCACTTTGTTACTAGCAGCCTGTCTTAAAAAACATAGAAACGATAAAAGAAAAGAGGAAAGGAGAAGTAGTAGAAGCAGATAAACAGTAGATGAAAGTGTTTAAGAGATGCATCTGGCCCTTCAGTTAATCCCTCTACTCCATCAGACAACACTGAGGTATGCTAGATTACACAAGAGCTACACAAGAGCTGGACTGAACACACATAAAAGTGCGGTCACATTTTGACCTACCATGTAATACCATCTAGAAAGCATCTGATTAGCAGCTGCTTCATTTCTTAGCATTAAAATGGCCTCGAATGTACTGCCAATGCAGTAAAGCCTGGATAGAAAAGCACACAGAGCAATAGTCACTTACCTGATGTATGGGAGGAAGGCGAAGGACAGGAAGAATCCAGAAATGAAACCACAGATGTGGGCAAAGTTGTCGATCCAGGGAAGCAAACCGAAAGAGAAGAAGAACACAGAGATGGCCAACAGCTTAGCAAACGCTCGCCACGGTCGCTCGAGGATCTGCCAGCTCTGAAACAGCTCCACAAAAAGACAAGCCAGGATGCCGAACTGGCTGCCAGCAGGACCCACCTGGGAAGAAAAAGACAGGCACCTATAGATCGCACACAGATCGACTAAATGAAAACAATGTATAACTATGATATTTTTTGGCAACATCAACATCAGCTTGTACCTCTGCTCTATAGGGCAGGAAGATGGCAGAGGCCAGGTTGCCAGTGATGCCACTGAGCATGTAGATAATAGAGATTCTGAGCCAGCCAGCCAACTTCTCTATATCCCTCAGCACCGTCATCTGGAACAACACCGAAACCAAGCAGTGCAGAATTCTGCAGGGACAAGCAACCAGTTATCCTTAACATTCCACAAATGCATGCACATTTTCACTGAAGTATTCAGGCAACTAAGTTTTTCCCATAATTTAACATCTTCATGGCTGCTTTAAATACTGAAGGGAGAAAGGAAGAGTGCAGTCACCCAGCATGAAGAAACAGGGACAACCAGAGCCGAGAGAACTGATCAGGGACCTCTGGGTTGAGGAAAGGCAGCAAACCGCAGACATCGTCCATGCAGGCCACCTGACACAAATGAAAACAACAATACAATCAGTCAGGGTTACGGCTACAACAGTCAGTGATGCTCTGCTGCCACCTTGTGGTGGAACGTGCCAGAGGTGAATGCAGTCCACAGTCCATTCTGTTGCACTGTGTGCTGCAGGCTCCAGTGGCGCAATCGGTCAGCGCGCGGTACTTATACGACAGTAACCTGCAGAGCAATGCCGAGGTTGTGAGTTCGAGCCTCACCTGGAGCAACAATGTTTTAAATCACCAGGCTCTCACTTAAAGGAGCAAATTTACACAGGCCACTGTTTTTAAACATGCAGTTAAAAAAGGTGTGTGTGTGCTGTTTGTCCTACCTGTGAGCAGAGCGTAGCCTCCTCATGGAAGTAGCCATGCATAAAATCACAGTACTCTCTAGAAGTTATTTCACATCTGCAACACGAATTCAGGTTTTTAAGTAGAGATCAGTGTACTAATCTTTTATTCAAACACATTTATAAAGATACTGTTAATGTTTGACGCTGTTACTGAGCACGTGTTGTAAATAAGTGATCCCGATCCTCACCGTCCTTTGGTTCCGATGCAGCAGGGCCGGCCTGTGATGGTGCAATCAATGTGGGGGAGGTTAGTGTGATTCCCCGAGTTGAACCTTGTGCAAACCTACAAATCAAAACCACAGTGAAAGTTTCTCATCGGATTACAGTTACAACAGTTTAGAAAAAAAAAACCCACACACACACACACACACACACAAGGAGAACAAGGAGACAACTGTTTGCCTCACATTGACTTGAACCAAACCACTTAAATGCAATATTACATTAGTCTTTAGAGACTCTCTTGCAGTACAGTTGTACTGAGCTACAGTTGTATAATCAGACATCTTAGCCTTTTGGTATATGACTGGCTTAGAAACAGAATCATTGCTATCTGATACTACCTGATCCATGTATCTACTCGTTGATAAATAATAGTATCAGATGAACACTTGGCCCATCTGGAGTTAGGGGTAGGGTTTGGCTTTGGTTACGAATTTTAGCTGTAACACTGAAAAATGCTTAAAGACTTCAGTGGAAATGTATCTCCTAGTTTCCGAACAGTGGCCTGTTTAGCATTTGTTTTAAATAAAACCAAACCCTTAATCTAACCCTGTGGATGTTGTGAGGTTAGACTGATAACATGTTAGTGCGCTTACAGGCCAAAAAGTGATGTCATCCGGCCACTCATGCGGTGAAACAGAGGCTGGCTCCAGACAGATTCTGCAAAATCAAAAGTACAAGAAATAAGAGTGAACACTGACGTCTTCCAGCAGGGTAAGTCGGCTCCAACAGCTCAGCCCACACATGGATAAAAACAAAGTCTGTCCGGCAGACTGTTGCTCTTGTCTTAAGTTATGAGTCCTTCATCCAAAATTGTTTTCTATTAAAGCTGAAGAATGATAATCATGTTACCTGGGGTCCTGATGGCAAACGGCACCATGTTGCCGGAGCTCACTGTTCAAAGAAGGAGCACTGGGGTGCTGAGGCCACTTCACCCACACTGCCAGTGTGCTCTGCAGAGCAAAGACATGCCATGTATATTCAGAATGCACTGACACTATATGTCAATGGACTGGTTCTTGTATAGCACTATCTGAGTACTGAAAGTGCTTTACACAACATGCTTCATTCACTGTTTTCTACCTAACATGCATACACACTCCAACAGCATCAGAGAGCAACTTGGGGTTAATATCTTGCCCAAAGATATTTGGCATGCAGACTGGAGCAGACAGGGATCAAAACATCAACCTGCCCATCAGTAAGGTATCATTTTCTGAGCACAAGTTTCAATAAAATTATGGTGTGCCTGAAATAAACAGGTCATGGTTGGTGCTGAGACTCTTTCAAATCTAAGCTGGTGTGACTGACCGAACACTCCTCCTGTAGAGTCTGCAGGCAGCCGGAGCGATCATTCCTCACACAGCAGCCCGATTCTCTCTCTAGTGCTCGCTTCTCCTGGATCAGCTTGTGGATCTCTTCATCCTGACGCATGCACGGGGAAAACTTGGCTCCCAGGTGAATCAGCGCTTCCTGTGGCGAAGAAGAGATGACGTGACAATTTGAAAAGAAAAATGTCCATGTAGATCCTAACACCTCTGTCAAATAAGTCTTTCAAGACACCAGCCACAGGAAACAAACAAATACATTTGCGCATTCATTTCAACTGAAGATTGTGTGATTAATTTAAATATGGAACCTGGTGTGTTTAAATACTACTACAACAGAAAATGTATATTTTAACCATTTATTCCTTTATTTAGTCAAAAATCATACATGCATTTAATTTCGACATGCGTTTGAATCATTTAACTTTAAACTAACACTTAACCATTTTTCCATTGCTTTATTGTACTATTTATACATTATATTTATATGATATTTGTGTGTATTAGTAGCTAATACAACAAGTGTTCATGAATACATGAGCAGATTATACACACTTATGGTTAAAGAGGGCGTACAGCCTCTTTCAATTCTACATCACTTTGTTCTTTAATTATCGCATTCACAAGATTTTTAGAAAACTCGACTTCTGACCTCTGACCTTGAGGCAGAGGTCACTGAGATTCAAACTCGCCTGCGATTTTTAGTAGTGTGAAAGGCGGTGGATAAAAGACTGGAAGTACTTACAGAGCTCGGACCCACCCAGAAGTTTTGCTGTTGCACAAACTTCACGTTTTCATAAACCCCCTTGTTCCTCAGCACCTCAAAAATAAAAAAATAATAAAAAATAAAAATCTCAATATTCAAAAATTTGTAACAAAGCAGCATTAAACCCTTATAAAAGTCGAACACTTTACTTACCGAGTCGACAGTTTCGTGTTGCGAGAAGCCGATAGGGGCAATACCGTAAATGGTGACAGCCAGAATGGTAATGAGCAGGTGGACGCAGGTGATCCAGTAGGTAAAAAAAGGCCTGGAGAGGGAAGCATTTTTAATGCATTGTTTACTTTTTGCATTTAAACATTTCTAAACAGCCACATCCCGTCTCACCTGTGATCATCCATGTCTTCAATCTGCCGCTTGACGTAGCTGTCTATGCGTTTGCGATACGACCGGTTAGTGAGACGTCCGACTATGCCCAGCCCGTACGGCCTCTTCTCTCTGGCAAAAAGCTTCTTAACCGGAACCACGATTCTTTGCCCTCGCTGCTGATGGCTGTTGACGCTCACCACCTCCTGTTTCAGGCGGACTTTGGGTTGGACCGCAGAGCCGGATTTTGCCTTCCGCCACCCTCGCTCTAAAGGCCTGAATCGGGGAGGAGGAAGCATTCTAAGGGATTGCAGCTCCTTTCATTTTTTTGTGTGCATGTGAAGGATACAGTGGAGACCTACATCATGAGATGACTCCTCTCTAGTTCGTTCCTATCCAGAGCGCTTCCCGTGAGCTCGCTCTCATCTAGCTGTTTGAGGGCAGCCTCCGACGGAGTCTCAAAAACCTCGTCAGCATAGCTGGACAACTCATCCTGCAGGCCTTCCTGCAAAGACTCATCTCATAAATACATCGTAGACAGTATTTTTAATTTATTTCACAGAAATAAGCACACATGTTTTTGCTACATGAAGCCTCTGCGGGCTATCGCATTCAGAAGATTGCAGAACTGAAAATTATGCTGCAGGAAGTTCTTATCCTGAACGAAAAAATGCAAGCTTTATCAATCTGTGAATTCAAATGAATGTCACAGTGACTAAAAGTCGCTTTGAGAGAGTGTGTCCACTGCTCACTCTGGTGAAGAAAGAAGTATCTAGGTCATCGGGGAAATCCGCAGTGTCATCTTCGAAGAAACTAGGAGGCATGAAACTCCGTCTGCGCCGCCGCCCAGCGGTGCTCTCGCCTAACGTCCGGCCCTGAGAAACGATCATAAACAGGACATTTCAAACAAAGATGGAGGAAATTTTCTAAATCACATCGACAAAAGCACCTTAATAATAAAGGTATCATTGCGAAATGAGAGCCACAAGGTGGCTCACTGGGTTCATGGTAATAGTGAAAAAGCTCTAACCTGCTCACCTATGAACCCCTCGGCGTCACACTTAAATGAAATATCTAAGTATCATGTTTTTTGGCCTGTCTGTCACCGTTGCAACCAGAAAAATGCCCAACAGATTTACTTTCCCAAGTGGATCATTATGCCGTTTCCCATACTGGTCTACTTGATTGTCATTGCTTGTTCGATCTGCATTATTTATTTATTTTACTTTTAAGAAAAGAGAAGTTGGGAAGAAGCTCAACAGAAGGAGAGGGAAAGAAAAACAGAGGAGAAGAGAGACAGAGAGAGAAGATACAAAGGATCAGTTTGATCACCTGCTGGAAAAAAAACACAAGCAAAAAGAGAACAACACAGTAGTGAAACTTTTCCTAAATCTTCCCCAAGTAGTTTTTGGTAACTAAACCTAAGCACTGATGCAAAAGAGTGAGACCGCGTATCTTAATGATGCGATGTGGCCTCTGCGGGTTTGCACCTATATGAGCTCAGCTCTTCCAGAGTGCTCTGAAAACAAAGCAGCAGATAACTGAGCATTCACTGGTGTTGTCACGGAACATCTGCTGGTAAAACCCCCAGTAATCCCCCCCCACCACACACACACACACTCTGAACAGCAGCATAATTGCTTTACATATGTGTTCTGTAGCTCGTGGTTCACACAAGGACAGTCACGTGCACACTGCTGTAAAGTATAGCGCCTGACTTTAATCCCCAACAGGACACGCAAATCTCCTGTTTTACACAACATGCTTGTGTACAGAAAAAAAACCTGCCAAATCATTATGGTAAGTGTATTTTTTCTGGGACAAATAAGAAATAACTTAATGTAAATCAAAGTCCTTTTATGGGCTATCTTACTAGAATCTGTTGCATAAGCTTTTAATACCAGGAAGGAGGAACATGCATGACTATCTTGACAGGCAGCAGTGTAGAAGAATTCAAAGACAGCAAGACCGTCTTAGGTAGGAATTCTGGAATAAACAACAAATATACACCTTCATTAGCGCCGCCGCCGCCTTGAGACTCATGACGGCGACAGATTCTCGCTTGCGTCGTCGTGGGAGACGATTGAGGGCAGAGCGTGAGCTGGAAAATGAGCAGAGGGAAGCTGTGCCGGGCGTCATGGGAGTTTGCAGGGCGCTCAAGCCATCTACTTCTTCCACATTGCGGAAGGCACGACCCCGAGCCAGGGGGTCTACGATCTGCACACAAACACAACGCGTCGCACAAGTGTGTCGGTTCACCACAACCTTTTTCTTTTAAGCTCGATTGACACGACAGAACAGAAGAGGCAACAGGGATGCACATACACATCGATATTAGGGTTAAATTGATGTAAAAGGGGGTAAGTAGATTTTACTTCACATGTGCTTTATGTTTTACGTCTGATATGATCTTTTATACTAAAATTAAGGGCAAAGTTTCAGATAAATTTGCTAAACCAAGGGCTTTTTAGGCTACTAGCACTTAGCAGGCTACGCTGACATGCTATTAGCTACACAGAATTCACAATGAAAGGAGTACAGAATTATTAGCCCCTCCCCTCCCCCGCCATGAAAATTTAATTTTTAAGCATTTAACAGAGCAAGGAATTTCAACACAGCTTTTCCAGCATCCTAGATTTATTTTGAATGCTTACATTAGTATTACTGTGTACTGTGTGACTCAATTCATTCAATTCAATTCAATTTTCTTTATATAGCCAAATCACAACAACAGTCGCCTCAATGTGCTTTATATTGTACAGTAGATCGTACAATAATAGATACAGAGAAAAACCCAACAATCATATGACTCCTTATGAGCAAGCACTTTGGCGACAGTGGGAAGGAAAAACTCCCTTTTAACAGGAAGAAACCTCAGACAGAACCAGGCTCAGGGAGGGGCGGGGCCATCTGCCGGGACCAGTTGGGGTGAGAGAAGGAAGACATTTCTTGATGATTTTTCAGTTCTTATAACTTTGAAATGCTGTGATAACTTTCTATATCCACCTCATTCTCTCAATAATTCTTTTTCTCAGCTCTAAAATGACTTCTTTGACTTTTGGGCTGATGCTTTCTAAAGTGACGGCTCAAAGTTTTGCAGTTTTAACTTGGGACTGATGATATTAACCCTGGTAATTTTTATTTTTTTCTGAAATAATTATATTTTTGTGTAACAACAGAAATAATTGATGCTTTCTAAAGACGTCTAATGTGTTTAAAAATGCTACTTGGAAAAACCGTCATCTGTAACTGTATAATTAATATCAGTGCTGCACTCATTATTGTGACTTTCAGTGGCTTGTTGTTTTTGCGGTTAGTCAAACAAATCGTCAATAAAAAGTTCTTTCTCTGTTAAGACCCCATCAATTGAACCCTACGAAAGCGAACAAAGCAAGGCGCTAAAGCGACCCCGATTTTCAAGATGTGACATGAAGAACAGGAGGAGAGAGGTGGGGGAGAAATGTGACGAAAGAAAAGGTGCCCATCTACGTCTCCATCCCTCTAACATGCGCCCCCCCCACATTGGCGCAGGCCTACCCTCTGCATGCCATAGTGGTGATGACTGGGGTGGAGGGGTGGGAGGTAGAGGGGAGGAGGGGTCTCAGTGCTGGCAAGGGAGAGATTGTCTTGGCTGTGAAGCTCCATCTCCCTCATCACCTGCGTCTTCAGACCCCCGTACAGATGACTGCAGTGCTGCAGGCTCTTCCTCCTCCATCGCTGGGTGCTGTCGCTGTCTTTACTCACCCCAAACCAGTCAGCCGTACCCCTGGGGGAGAGGACACACTCTGCTTAGTGAAAGCATATACTTTTTTTGATGTAGTGGTAGTGTGTCAGAAATGAATCAGGTTCATCTTAGCACAAGAACTTAATAATGAATCAGGATGAAATACGGGCCATGATTTTAAAAAGTCAAGAAAACAACACTTTTATATTATAACATCTAAGATGCTCTTCTTGTACTTTTATCTCTGTCTAATGTGTGCAAGTTTGAACCCAGCTTTGAGAGCCTGGATGAAATACACTGTCTTGTTTCCTTATATAATTTACAGCCCTCTGCTGGCAGAAAAGAAGCAGATGTTGCCTCATATTCCCAGAGTAGATGACACAATATGGGTCTTTGTTTATTACATTTCAGTTCGATAAATGTGCATTCAGGTCCCCCTTTTTCCAAGAACTGTGTCCGCACATCAGGCTGCGTGTTAACCGATCAGTGGGAGGAGGGGGAGGCTGTTTAGAGAGCAGAACGTTTAGTAATAAACACTCAGCCCTCATCATCAAGAAAAACGCCAGCTGGGGAAGCCTTTTAAGGCTGCACAAGGACAGGGTGGGGGTGGCGCAGCCCTGATTACTGTCCCTCCAGAGAGGGATCTCTTAAAAAGAGGAAACAGGTTTGGAACAAAAACAAAACAACGGTAGGATTTAGACTGGATGCCTTGAGCAAGAACGGAGACGTAAACAGCGGGATTAGAGAGAGAGAAATAAGGAGGACAGGAGATCCAGACTTCTCAAAAACTTTTGCACAGTTACAAAATGTTTGTTTCCTTAAATGCAGCTAGCAATCACACAAACCTCATAAACAATATTAAATCCTGGTGGAACAACAAGGCCAAATTTCAGAAATGGGCTCATTTCAGGCTCGGTGACAGTTGTTTGTTTAGAAAAGCAGTTCTTTTTCTTTTTGGGCACATGCACGAGCAAGCGAGCACGTCTTTTTCTTTCTTTTCTTTTTCTTAGTCACCCACACAAAACGCGAACAAAACATTCAGACTGCTTGACGACAGCACGAAACAACCACACATCGCAGAAGATTAAAGCAATTTTAACACGCGTGCATTAGTCTCCACATCCTCCAGGTAAGGCTGGTACACATGAAACAACAGTCGACGTAATTATGGGCTCACACGGCATTTTGGGCATCAGGGAGAAGAAAAGGCAGAAGGGTAAAGCTTTGCACAATCCAAACAAACACTACACAAAAAATCCAGGTAGCTATAAAACAATTAGACTACTGCTGGTTCAGTTTGCACATGCCCAGTCTCATTCATTCATAGCCACATGTGGAGGCAGCAAGTGTGACCACTGATAAAATTACTATTAAAGTCAAAATAGACATTATTTTAAGAACGCATTGTAATTCACGGCAAACTCATTCAAGTTGTTTTCCTATGTACGACTTTATGTTGGTTTACATTTTTCCTATAATTTAATATTTACTTTTCAACTTTTATGTTTTCTAGAAACAATATGAATGAGTTTTTTAATACATAACTACAAAGTACAACATTGTGCTGTGAGGTAGGTAAATGGTTCATCTGCCCTAGTCTGAGAAGTCCAGAGTCTCTCTCATGAGTTACATTTTCTAAAGCCTGAAAAACGTGTGCAGCACTCTAGTTCCCTCTAATACTTGTGAACCACAATATGCTGAAAGGTCATCAG
Organism: Astatotilapia calliptera; assembly: GCF_964374335.1. Classification (NCBI taxonomy): domain Eukaryota; kingdom Metazoa; phylum Chordata; class Actinopteri; order Cichliformes; family Cichlidae; genus Astatotilapia; species Astatotilapia calliptera. The sequence goes on along the minus strand of NC_137429.1, from coordinate 21,256,798 downwards.
GGATTTATTTGTCCATCCATTGAAAGCTGGTTGTCTACACCATTTTTTAAAAGGCCAGCATGTCAATGACGTAGTGTCTCATTTGGCCATTAAAGAGACAAAAATATAGAAAATTACTCATAAAACTCATAAAAGTATGAACTTAACATTGACCTTGGTTCATAATTTGGATTAGTTGATCATTCTGTGCAAAAATCCTGTAGAGATTCTTGTGAACTGTGGATGGACGGACATAGAGACGGATCCGTGTCTCGCAGTTGTATAAACTTGTTGGTCCTTCAACTCAATGAGCCTAATAATGGCACCTTTAAATGTCACAAGTTAACAAGTTTAATCGTTTTTGTTTAACTTCCATAGACAGCTAAATAACAAAAATGATATGCTACCACTGAACAGAGCTGTTTCAGTGGCAGTGGGTTACGCTAGTAACCAATTATTATACACTTTGATTAGATCACAGTTAATCATCTCCTGGCTACAGTTTAATTTATATTTATCCCACATATATGACAGCTTTTATCAGTCTTCTTACTGAACTTCCTAAAGCAAAGCAAATAAGCCACTTTTTCAGAACTATTCTCTTCAAAGCTTCAAAACTTCCTATGTTTAAAGAGATGGCATAAAACAGATGAGATGTACATGCTGGCAATCACAAACCCTTCCGTAAAACTCAACATATAAGACTGAAAGCAATTTAAAATGTGAGCTGCTAGTGACTCTAAATCCTGTAGTTAATTTTGAGAAAATCTTAATCCCCCTCAAAGACAGAACAAGTGCTTTGTTGAGAATTTTCACTGACTTTCCAAAGCATCTCATGCTGAGCCAGATGTTTTGCTCTGCTCCAGTTTGCCTCAGCGCACTCACCTGTCCTGAGATCTCCAAGAGGGCTTTAGGGTATGGCTCATTCCTGATTGGGCTGGGGACTCTGGAGCTGAGTGATCTCCATCGCCAGTACTGTCCCCGCTTAGCCCCTGACTCCTAATAAACCTCAATCTGCCAAATACAAACTGATCCTTCACAAATCCCACATACAATGTTCCATAAGGGGATTTCCTGATATCCAGGCCAGCTCTACGTCACCGCTAAGCAAAGAGCGGAGGATCAGCACATGTCTGGAGTCTGCTGAACATCCCTTTCTTCTACTGTGCTCTCCTGGTTAATCAAAGTTTGAGAGAATCCAGTGCTAAACTCCTCAGTCAGACGGGAGGCTGATGTCCACATCATGACGTGAAAAGAAATCCACAGAGAGCTTCCAATTTCATCCAGCTGGACTATATAACACACAATGAGTGGGTGGATCTTTGTTTTCTGAACTTGTGTCACCAGCACACACAGCCTAAATTTCCATACCCGACAAAGAGCGTTAATTTGTCTGGAGACGTCCCTCCTTAAGAGCTCACATGAAAGGATGTGACCTACTGGGCAAAAAAGACAGCGATGCTGGTCCTCGTCAAACTGAACATTTTCCCCACATCAACAGCCCCCAACGATCTCTATCAGTGAGTCCCCTCTCCCTCTGCCGGCCTGTGTCTCTGCCTTGTTTTGCAGGAGTGAATGTAAACACCAGTTCTCCCTCTAACATACCACAGGAAATGGAACGTTAGAAGGAGGGAGAGAAGAAAGATCATCATGGGCATTAGGAGGGAGAAACGATGAAGGGAGTGCACCTTGGACATGCCTGGACATGACACATACACACATACTGTATATACACACACTACCGGAGAGGTTTATTTTCTCATCGCTCCAAGCTAAAACCCCAACGTGCTCTGCAGTTCGGAAACTCGCGTGAACTTCTTTAAGAAGTCAAACTGAGCGTGTGAACTTGCGGTGAATGGCAAAGTTATCTACCGTTTAATTTTGTGGCCTCCTTAACATGAATAATGACCCATAAAGAGCGCTCCGCTTGTCCTCCAGATAAACAAACATCAGGGTGTCCTCCAAGATACCCCGCGTGCACACAACAAATCACACTCAGAGACGTGCTTTGTTTGAATAGTAAAGATTTAGCATGGATTCGTGAACTCTTGCGGAGGAGGGACCTCAGCTAACCTCCACGAGTCACATACAATCGCATTAATTCTCTCACGAACATCAAACGCGTCCTGTGCTTCTTCCACAAATGCAAATAAAAAGCTAATACATTTCTGCAAGATGAAATTAGAACATTAGGACACTCTCTTTTGAAGAGTATCTGTAGGTTTGAGTTGCGGCTCCGTCTTCAAACGTTTACATTAATTTAATTCTGTTTAAGCAGCCGCTTTGAAGTGGTATGACGCACATAAGATAGCCAGAATGAGCGTTTGTGTTATGTTGTCTCCTACAAACCATGTGGTCCTGTGTATGACCTGGACTGACACCAACAAACCCTCGCAGCTGTGGCATGAAGAAAATGTGACCAATGAGTTTGAAAATCTTTTAAACCACCATGTCAACTGAAAACATAACAAAGACAACACATTAAATGCTGAAACTTGTACATCTTAATGTTTTTTGGAAAAGACGTTGGGACAGTAATGTGTTTTTCTTTGTGTTGCATCAAGTGTGAACCAAAGTTAGTTTTGAAAAACACGTTTGCACAGTTATTGCTTGACACGCAGTTTCAGCCGCTCAACGCTGTCATATTTAATAATGTATCAGTTACTGCAGGCAGGCCAGTTTAGTACTGTCATACAGTACTGAGCAAAACTCATGAGTCACCCCTCATTTCTTTATGTTTTGCTTCCAAGGAGACTGACTTTTCCTATCACTTTTTAAAGTGTTCTTCTCTGGGCTTTCTCAGGCTCTTTCATTGGCTTCTTTCAGTCCCATCCTTGTATCTGACCATTTTCAGATGAATAATATTTTTGTTTGTAAAGCCACTTAACACTGACCTATGAATCATTCAAGCATAAAACAGGCACGTACCTCAAAGGATGGACCAGTGTTGTTTCTACATGTAACAGACAACTTAGCAGTAACCCATTGTAAACTGTATCTTTGGACACTTACTAACAGCCTTCTAAGTCAGGAACACATAATTTGTTCCAATTTCTTTGGCTGAATCAAAGAAAAATGCCAAAAGTAAAACAGTTTTGACAGACATAAAATAGCATTTTTGCATTCATAAATGATGACTGCCATAATATAATGTAAATATAAATATGACATGAAGCGTTCTGGGTGATAAACATGTCATCATCATAAAATGTATCAAATCTTACACGAACATTTCAAAAGAAAATCATTTTTTAATTTATTTCTATTATTTTCAATATAGCGTGTAAATGCTTCACAAATCAGCTCCATTTTTACTGAGAATTTCAACATGTTTTAAAGATAAAGCACAAACACAACACAGATATGTCACCTTTGGAGTTAAAGGTGTGATCTTACAAGCAAATAGCATCTGTTTTGAAGACTCAGTAGTTATTTGATGTCTGTATGTTAGTCCACCAGCTTTCAGTCTCAGTTTAGCTGTTTTACTCAATGTTAAGGCTGGATTAGACATTAAGCAACAAACATGTTTTTAGCATCACTGGACAAAAAAAATAAACCCATATTAACCTTTCAGCATACTGCAAATCAAGTGGAGTGACAGAGAACTGGAGTCCTTTACTTCCTTTTGGGCTTTGTCTTTGGGATTTAGGAAATCGAACCTGTGCTGAAAGCCCATTTTCAGGTCCTGTTTTAGATCAGGTGAGTAGTTTAAAGGATAGAATTTGTGTTGCAACGGGTTAAGCAGTAGCTTTTCACCTGAAAGTCTGAGTCAAGACTCACATGACAAGATGTTTCAACTAACTAAGTCCATGCTGGCATCCCTGGAGCTTGCTGAAACCCAATAATCTACCACTAGTCAAAAAAAATCAACTAACAGCTTCTACTCCCTGTTATCCTGGCCCCCTACTTCACCTCTCATGTACCTGATGATTTGTTTTGGTATAGATGAACGCCGCCGGGTCAGTATCTTGGGGATACAGGACCGCCTTCGGATGGTTGACACCCTCCTGGGGCTCCTCTGGCCCTTTGGGGGAACGGTGTTGATGCGTTCAAAGTGCACCCTTTTCTCACTACGTTCACATCGGAGTAAGAGGTTTGAAGGGAGACAAAGAGGGAAAGAAAAAAGAAAAAAGCAAGGCCAAAGTAAAAGGGGGGGAAAGAGAAAAAAGAGAGCAGGATTAATTGAAAGGAAGCAAAAGCATCTAATAGTTTAGTTGAGGAATTATTAGAATTATGGACTTTGCTTGCAGAAGCAGAAAGAGGAAATTAGCAGCTGGAGAAAATAGGAAGAGAGGACAGAGGAGTTCTCTTTATATACCCCTGTGTGTGTGTGTGTGTGTGTGTGTGTGTGTGTGTGTGTGTGTGTGTGTGTGTGTGTGTGTGTGTGTGTGTGTGTGTCTAACCTTTTAATGGACTGAGTGATGGAGGGCAATCTCTCCGCAGGAGGTCTGAGGTAGTTGTTGGAGGTTTCCAAGGCAGCAATGCAGGTCTGAGGGTTTTCCCCTGGCATGCTGACGCTGCGCAGGCGCCTCACTGGCTGTAACGTAAACACACATAAACACACACACAAATGATACAATCATGCTCTGTACCACTGGGAATGAGTGACTGCATGTCAAGGAACAAGCTAATTCCACACAGAAGAAGCAATCCGCTAGGGTTAGAGTTTTCAGTGCTACGGTCTTCTTCATTTGATGGAATTTACTGAGTTGCCACCAGAGATGGGCAGTAACGTGTTACAAGTAACGCGTTACTGTAATCTGATTACTTTTTTCAAGTAACAAGTAAAGTAAGGGATTACTATTGCAAAAAAACGGTAATTAGATTGCTGTTACTTCCCGTAGGCACGCTGCGTTACTGTGTTACTAAAACCGTGATTTTTTTGCTAGAGTGTCTCATGACAGTGACGTAAGCAAGTGCGACGTTTGTGACAACAGCTGTGTGCAGATCAACAATGGATCATATATCGAGTGCGGAGAGAGTATGAGCGTGCAGCGTTTAAAGCGTGGAAGTACTGACCTTACTTTGAGTTTGATTCCATAAAAAGTGACAAAAACATTAGCGTCCGTTGTGCGTGGGAAGAAAACTTCTTTTTACAGCGAAAAAAACCCCCTAAAAGCAAGCACCGAGTGCTCAACGACGTAATGGGAAATTCACAGAGAAACTCGCGGATTCTTCCACTGACCGCGGCACACCTGCACCAGGGTAAACCTCCACCTACCCCACTCCTGGTTTACAGGTGAAAATAGAGCAACAGGACCGCTAGTCTTTGACTTTATTTATTTTCTGCTGTGTTTTACTTTCATCTACAGTGGGGCAAAAAAGTATTTAGTCAGCCACCGATTGTGCAAGTTCCCCCACCTAAAATGATGACAGAGGTCAGTAATTTGCACCAGAGGTACACTTCAACTGTGAGAGACAGAATGTGAAAAAAAAATCCATGAATTCACATGGTAGGATTTGTAAAGAATTTATTCGTAAATCAGGGTGGAAAATAAGTATTTGGTCAATAACAAAAATACAACTCAATACTTTGTAACATAACCTTTGTTGGCAATAACAGAGGTCAAACGTTTACTATAGGTCTTTACCAGGTTTGCACACACAGTAGCTGGTATTTTGGCCCATTCCTCCATGCAGATCTTCTCGAGAGCAGTGATGTTTTGGGGCTGTCGCTGAGCAACACGGACTTTCAACTCCCGCCACAGATTTTCTATGGGGTTGAGGTCTGGAGACTGGCTAGGCCACTCCAGGACTTTCAAATGCTTCTTACGGAGCCACTCCTTTGTTGCCCGGGCAGTGTGTTTTGGATCATTGTCATGTTGGAAGACCCAGCCTCGTTTCATCTTCAAAGTTCTCACTGATGGAAGGAGGTTTTGGCTCAAAATCTCACGATACATGGCCCCATTCATTCTGTCCTTAACACGGATCAGTCGTCCTGTCCCCTTGGCAGAAAAACAGCCCCATAGCATGATGTTTCCACCCCCATGCTTCACAGTAGGTATGGTGTTCTTGGGATGCAACTCAGTATTCTTCTTCCTCCAAACACGACGAGTTGAGTTTATACCAAAAAGTTCTACTTTGGTTTCATCTGACCACATGACATTCTCCCAATCCTCTGCTGTATCATCCATGTGCTCTCTGGCAAACTTCAGACGGGCCTGGACATGCACTGGCTTCAGCAGCGGAACACGTCTGGCACTGCGGGAGTTGATTCTCTGCCGTTGTAGTGTGTTACTGATGGTGACCTTTGTTACTTTGGTCCCAGCTCTCTGCAGGTCATTCACCAGGTCCCCCCGTGTGGTTCTGGGATCTTTGCTCACCGTTCTCATGATCATTTTGACCCCACGGGATGAGATCTTGCGTGGAGCCCCAGATCGAGGGAGATTATCAGTGGTCTTGTATGTCTTCCATTTTCTGATGATTGCTCCCACAGTTGATTTTTTCACACCAAGCTGCTTGCCTATTGTAGATTCACTCTTCCCAGTCTGGTGCAGGTCTACAATACTTTTCCTGGTGTCCTTCGAAAGCTCTTTGGTCTTGGCCATGGCGGAGTTTGGAGTCTGACTGTTTGAGGCTGTGGACAGGTGTCTTTTATACAGATGATGAGTTCAAACAGGTGCCATTCATACAGGTAACGAGTGGGGGACAGAAAAGCTTCTTACAGAAGACGTTACAGGTCTGTGAGAGCCAGAGATTTTCCTTGTTTGAGGTGACCAAATACTTATTTTCCACCCTAATTTACGAATAAATTCTTTACAAATCCTACCATGTGAATTCATGGATTTTTTTTTTCCCATTCTGTCTCTCACAGTTGAAGTGTACCTCTGGTGCAAATTACTGACCTCTGTCATCATTTTAAGTGGGGGAACTTGCACAATCGGTGGCTGACTAAATACTTTTTTGCCCCACTGTATTTGAAAGACTGAGTGTAAACACACAAAATATTTTATTTTATGTGCTGGAATGTGCAGAAAATAGTTTTAAATGTTAAACAAATTTCTTCCAGTCAGAGAATGTTGCATATAATTTAATTTTTGCTAAAAGTTAAAAGATTAAAACTAATAAAACAAGTTTTAAAAAAAGAGACTTTTCCATTTGATTACATTTTGTATGATGGATTATGTAGAAAAAGTAGAATTGGGCTGAAAGATCTATCGCTTTATCACCTCTTCAGGTTGTAAATCGTGTTTTTAAAAAGTAACTAAGTAACTAAGTAATTAATTACTTATGAAAATAAGTAATCAGTAAAGTAACGGGATTACTTTTGGGGGGAAGTAATCAGTAATTAGTCACTGATTACTTTTTTCAAGTAACTTGACCAACACTGGTTGCCACCAGGTGAAAGACCGCCAGATGTTGTTGAAAGCGCTCAAAAACATTGATTTTTTTCCAGTATAACATGTGCTTGTAGTCAGAATTTTACACCTCTTATCTTGCTTTTACTCCAGACATGCTTTTGAGTCCTGTGCCTTCACCTGGTTGGGCGCTGGCGTGTCATCCGGTGTCAGCTGGATGGTTGGGATGTCCAGTTTCAGCCATGGTGGCTTCTTCCTCTGCAGGCTGCTGTTCCTGCTGCTCGGCTCATCCATGCTCGCTGCCTCTCCTGACACCTGCCAGCTGGGCAACACAAACAGAGAAGGAAATGGGTTTTTGGAAAAAGTGCTCAGACAAATTACCGAACTGTCACAAGCCAAAAAATCCAAAGTGACCAGCTTGGTCGATTAATCGCAGACAGTAGACAGAGCGTGCTAACAATAAACAGCTGTAATCCACGTGATGTGACCTCGCACAGACACAGTACTGAGGCAAATTCCTGAATAATCCAAATTATGAGCCACTAGTCTGCCAACAACTTGAAGTCTTTTCCTAACAAACTGAATCACAGTGTGGAGTGACACTGAACCACAGTTGAGCAGATCTACTATATGATCTTCTTTCAGATGATTGTGTCAACTGAATTACTGACTGAAATAAACATGCTGATATTATTAGGAGCAGCGGCCCACTATTTTCTTATTCTGGCCACAAGCAAGCTGCACCGTTCCGCCTCCGGTGTCCTGAAGTTTAACTCCTCAACACTGATAGCTTCAGTTTGCTCCTTTGCTCCAGGTAAGGCTCAAACTTAGCATTACTCTGCTGTTTGCCGTCTTACAAGCAGCACTGCAGCACATTTAGATAACTTAATGCAAACACATGACACATTATTTCAGCTGAGCTTAAACTTTTCCCAAACACCAGTTAATATTTTCTCCATTCCCACAGGATACTCAGCATTTATCTGCAAACTAAGATCTACCAGTACTTACTCCTCCCCTGGAGTTTTGGAGGCACGTTGGTGCAGCTATGTTTCACAACCACAAGGTGGCACTAAGCTGCTCACATGGAAGGCTTGTGCTCAGATAAAACACAAGCACGCCACTTGTGTGGAGAGAAATGGATGCTGTTGCACTGCAGGCCGCCCGTTAACAGACAGCATCAGACAGAAAATTTGACCCAAGCTGAGCCACACCAGCAGACGGAAAGATAAAAAAAAGAAAATAAAAGGCCGAAGCTTCCACTGATCTCAGTTGCTCACTGGTTTATGACTTTGAAGGCATTCAGAGAGTGAAAAGGGGTTTTCCTGTTTATCTGTTTCCACAACAGCTGTATGGGAATTCATGAGACATTTCCTCAGTTTGTGAATGTTTGCTCTGGAACTTTTTAATAATGTGCAGAACCAAAACTGTCATTTGTTTCTCAAAGCTGCTGCTGCTTGATGATGTCTGTTTACTGTCTCACTGTTTATTTAGTTACTCTACTCTAAAAACGATCCTGACCTACTGGCATATGTGAATTATCTGATTAATTATCTGTGTTGGTGTAATTGATGTTCTATATGTGATATATTGTGAAAAGTTCTTGCTGTGCTGAAGAGTCAAGCACCGTCTTTAGAGTAATTTTTAAACTACTTTGTGCTCATTGCTTAAAGAATATCAGACAAAGTATTGTGTAGCTATCAAAAGCCAGCAGTGTGTTTGTGGGGTTAAAGTTGTCATCAACTTAGCACTACTCTACCCTCCCACGCACGCACACACACGGTCTGGCTTAAATCTCATAAACCGAAGAGCCTAAAACTTCACTGCTCCAGGTGAGGCTCGAACTCACAACCTCGGCATCGCTCTGCAGGTTACTGTCTTATAAGTACCGCGCGCTGACCGATTGCGCCACTGGAGCCCCTGCAGGATGTCTGCATTTCAGCTCATTTTGAGAAGTCTTTCTCAGATCACAGTTACAGCCTGTGCCAAGTGGAAGTCCTTATGCATGAGTGAAGGGGACTATTACTGCATAATAGGACATCTGCATGGGGCTCTAGTGAGAAGTAATGAGCGACCACCGCCGAGGTTTCTGCTGCGAATTGTTCTGTGATTCGTGGCAGTGAGTGAAATTACAGGCTCTCCTCTTTTGCCATAAAGTCAACAATAATCTCTTCCATCATAGGTGATCCCGGAGCTGATATTCAGACTTCTGGCCAGAAAATCAAAGGCGGCAGCAGGAGTACTTCTTGATGCAAACGAATCCAGACAGGACGGCATGTACTTCCAAAGCCCAAGAACTCCTGCACACAAACCTATAGAGTTGCAGCAAAAACGCGAAGGAATCTCTTTTTTGGATAACTTGGCTTGTCATTTCGAGAGTGTATTTTTCAGTAAAATCCGATTTTCTTGTGTATCTGCTCTCAGGCGAAAAGGCCATGTCTATTTTGATAGTGATCTTTACATGGCAGTGCCTACAGAGCAGGTGTGAACTCGATGTTGTCAGTATAGGGTGGGCGTTTGCACAAATAAAGCGTGATTACTCAGCTGCAGATGGTAGTAGGAGTAGTGACACAACAAGGAGCGTGAGTTGTGCATGTTCTTTGTTGTAGACAGTATGTTTAGCTGTATTATATGCTGGAGCTATTCAGGTTGGTGGAGTCTGGGAGGTTTGGTTTGGCTAAAACCAACTCATTTCTGCTAAGCACAGTTTATTTTGGAGGGGTTGTGACAGATTTAAGTGAAAAGTGGAAGGGTTCACCACAATCATTTGTCTAGGTGGTAAAAACGTCAGTCCTGACAGAATAATCGTACCTTCTGTTAGATTGCTTCAACCTTAACTGTATTGTTCTCTAATACTCAGCCTACACTATAAATATTCATGTTAAATATCAACACAAACCGTTAGTGACAGCAGAACATAAGACTGAAGGAGCGGCAGCGTCATCCCTTATCAAATAATGTATCTCAATATTGCATTAGACTGCCAAATATTTTGTGCAGACATTCATGGTTCCCAGGGGATAAGTCTACTGACTTTGACGATCCCCCCGATTGCTCAGCCGCCACCATGAGGTTTATATTTGTGGTTTTGCATGAGCTGTCTAGACTGCCATGAAATTTTGCACAGATGTTTCTCTCTCGAGGTAAATCGTTAGGCTTAATTTTCACCTTATCCAATACTTTGTTTTGCATTTAAAGTCTGCAAAACTAATCACACCCTCATCAGCTTGCTCTTTGCGCTTTGTCTTTAGTCCAGCAAGATTTCTTAATGACCTGTTTAAGATGATTATAAATGCTTTTTAAGACTTATTTCACATCCATATTGGCAGAAGAAAAGGATGAGGGATACGAATGAGAATCACAGAGCCAGAATTAGTCCAGAGCACCACCACTTTAATGTCAGCGTAGCTCCAAGCACTGTCTGGAGTTACAGGAGTGATGCTGCTAATGCAGAGTGGGTTTCACTGGAGTGGGATTTTCGGTACTGCTGTTGGTGTGTTATGGCAACCGATGTTTTTCTGACTTCCTGCGCAACTGTACAGCTTTAACACCTAACATGTTCACTTATGAGTGGGTATGTCGCATTAGCAGACACCTCACACTGCAAAACAAAACACAAGCTGGGTGTTTTATACACGCTGTAGTTTCCATTAGTGGCTACTGGCAACATGTTGGTTTTAATTTATAGTTTTGTTACTGCATGGTCAATAATACCCCGCCCCTTCCAAAAAAAGATAATTAACAAATGTATAAAAAAAAACTTCAGAATGTGGAGGTTTTCAGACACTTTAAGGCCCAAAATTAATGTGACTGGAATTTACACTTTAAAGACCCTGTTATAAATACCTACTAACATGCTAAAACACTAACAAAAATCCATTGTGTGGTTTTCTATCCAGAAATGGAAATTTTTACTGTATTGGCAGCGTGTTTGGGATCATTGTCATACTGGCTAAACATACAACAATACTTCAATCTTTCTGGATCAGTAATTCCATCTATTTTGAGAAGATCTTCAACACTGCTGTCTGAAATGCAGCCTCAACCCATGAAAGAGCCTCCACTGTGTTTTACAGATGGCTGTTATTTGACCTCTTTCCTGACCTAGATGAGAATCCGAAGCAAAAAATTTAGACCTAAAAAAGACCTAAGGCATAGGTGTCAAACTCTGGCCTGCGGGCCAAATTTGGCCCGTAGCCTAATTACATCTGGCCCGCGAAGCCATACAAAATTACTATTAGAGCTGGCCTGCTGGTATTATACCGTTCATGTACTGCTAATTCTACAATTCCCAGAATGCTCTGTTGGTGTTTTGGCTGCAAATACAATTTTTATTTAAGAAATGAATTCCACTGATGTGTTATTTAATTGGAATTTCGATTTTGCATGTGTGCAATATTAAGTTATATATATACGTTTATATAAGTTATATATATTGCTTAGTATTAAGCTTTGCTTGTTCCATACTCAGTTTTTCAGCAAAACTTGTTTGAGTCCATAAGAAAAGATTCATTCTTATATTTGGAGGAAGATTTTTTTCAATGAATATTAATGTTAGCCCGCGACTTTGATCCAGTTTTGAATTTTGGCCCACTGTGTATTTCAGTTTGACACCCCTGACCTAAGGCAACTGATTTTAAATCCAGTTCTTGTGTAATTTGGCACATCTCTGTCTTTTCTCCCTGTTTCCTTTCCTTAAGAATAATGGCTTCTTGACAGCCACTCTTCACTGAGACAGACTGATGAACCAAAAGGCCAGATGCATCTCTAAGGTCCTGTGTCAGGTCTTTGTTGGATTATTTCCTATTTCTGTAAGTCATGACTTTCATGTACTGTTCATCTGCTGTAAATAGCATTTAGGCCTGCCACTTCTTCTCTTGTCCTCCACTTGTCTAGTTTCCTCAAACTTTTCAAGGAAACACTGAACAGCATGCTCAGATTAGACCAAGTTTTAGGCTTTTTGTAAAAATGTACGGTTTATTGGTGCAAAAATACTGTTTTACGTCTGTCAAACATTTTTTATAGATTCAACGAAAGAAAACGTGTGTTTTTTCAACTGGCTGCTAGCAAAGTGATTCAGTTTAAAATGGGTTCTTTGCTATGTTGTCTGTTATGTGTAGACACAACACTCTCTCCTCCTTTGAGTTGGGTTCTTTTTCATGATTGAATGATTCGTAGGTCAGTGTTAAGTGGTTTTACAAACAAAACATTCCTCTGAAAAGGTCCGGTACAAGGACTGGACTGAAAATAAGTGCTGATGAAAGACTGAAAGGCCTTTAGAAAGCCTGCAGAACAGTTGCTCAGGACCACTTTTTAAAAATTACAAGAAACTCTGGGACAGTACAGTATACAGTAAACACTAGCGTGCTACTGCCAATTTTCAAGGTGATCAAACAGATGTAATTACAATGTGGCTTTGAACTCAGATTATCTAATAAAGTATTTTAGAATTCTTCTTTGTAAGTTGAGAATGCACATGTAGATGTAGAGTGCATTCATGCACTGGGCCAACGCAATTTTTGGTCACAAAGTAAAATATCAAACAAAAGTTGGATTCCGTTCTTTTCGCCTCTCAGCTGCCTGTGTCAGTGTTTTGGTGCCTCTGCGGTCACATGAAGGAGTCTGCGCGTTCTTTTATAAACACACCCCTGCAAATAGAAGGCTTCACTAAAATCCTTTGCTTCACCACATCCTTTGCTTATTTTGTAGTGGTGATATTGTGTGTGCACGGCAACATGAACTCAGGCACTCTGATATGCACTTTTCAAGTAAGGTCAAAATTCACTCACATGCATGTACTACACAGCGCTCGCCTCAGCCCCCCGCATCAGGTCTTTGTAGGTCTCTGCTAGAAGGTGCAAAGCGGTCCAAAATCAATATCCCCATTTTTTATCTGGTTTTGTAACATTCGCCATTTGTTATTCCATAATCTTGATCTCTCTCCTCTTTTTTTCCTCTAGTTGGATTTTTCATGACAGGCAGATTAGGGTATGTAATCCCCGTGCTGTATGCCACATGACATCGCCCTGCTGTTCAGCCACAGAAGCTTGTACTGCCCACGATTCGATGGAGGTGATGCTGTGATAGTGTCGTGAGCAGGATGTGGTGTCACTGATATCGGTGAGTCAAATTGAGCAAAAAAGCAAACGATAGTGTCATCACATAATCCAACTTGCCAGTAAAGAGCCTTCATATTTCAGTTCTGAAAATTATCCTCTCCTTTTGAAAGCATTAAGACTGACTACTTGCTCTGGATGAAGTAGCATACTTTTTATGATAGCAAAAAAGAACGTTTAAAGGCTTTTAAGTTCTTATTTTGGCTTCAATTTGCCATCAAAACTCCAATGTTGTCATGTCAAAGTGTTACCTCAAAGGAAATATGAACTTCTGTGCACAGCCTGCTGTGCTTTCAGGGGACTGCAGCAGAATGGTAGCGTAATTGGATCTGCTTTACATGGAGTGACATTTGCTGACGTGTCGAGACAGAATAAAACAAAGGCATCTCTTTGGCACCGAAGCAGGACTTGTCCTGACACTGCTCCCTGATCCTTTGCCTTTGGGGTGGCTGTAGCTCAGGCGGCAGAGCAGGTCATCTACTGATCGGAAGGTTGGTGGTTCAACTCCTGGCTTCCCCTAGTCTGCATGCCAAATATCATTGGGCGAGATACTAACCCCAGATTAGTCTCTAATGCATCAATCGGAGTGTGAATGTGTGTTATTTCGCTAGAAAGCATCGGGTGAATGCACAAGTTGTGTAGAGTGCTCAGAAGAGTAGAAAAGCGCTATATAAGAACCAGTTCATTTACCATTCTGGTCTTTGAGGCTGCAACCAGTAACTGTACCATGTAAAGCTACCGTGACTGCATGTCAGTAAGCTTTGATATTCAGTGGCTCATCATGTTAAGCAGGCCACAATCTGCTCTCTGCACTGTCTCCCTTTTATTCTCTAAATCTCTTGCCTTCTTTGTTCTTTTTCTTTCTTTTTGGCTCCTCTTTGAGGGTGCAAGACTTTCATTTACTCTGCTTTTTAATATTCAGTGTACTGCACAAAAATTGTTTGGGTGCTTTGGTAGGATGGCTAAAAGAATTCTGGATATTGAATATCTAGCTATATTTAAATCAAAGTGCTGTATTACATCAACTTCTTTCATGCAAAGACCGAGTAACACAGTTAACTTAATCCATGCATCTTTAGAATATTTAGCTTTAAAAACTCTGTGACAATGTGACACTTGGTAAACTAGCGTACCTGCCAGCCCAGCTGCTGCTGCTCCTGCCAGCCAGGCAAAAAACAGTCAATTAAAACACCCAGGCATCAACTGTTTCCTGCTGTCCAGTATAATCTCTGGGCACTGGGTTGGTTTTAGTGTTACTTTTCATTGTTTCCATTGGCAGGATCCATATGAGCTTCTTTTCTATTTTCTCTCCGGTAGCACATTTAGCACCCCTGGCATTTTATCTGTGATTGTACAGAATTTCATTCAGCAAGAAGTCAGAGAAGAGCAAAAAAGGCTTCTAGAGTTCTGGGAAGTAAGCAGGCTTAGCTTAGCTAGATTTCCACGACACAAGACGTCAATGCGTCTCTGTATCAGTGACTCCAGGCACTGTCTTCTACTTTTTGTAACAATTCATGTTCTCAGAGAGAAATGTTTTCTTCATTTTAAAACCCTTGGCTCGCTTTCCCTCAAAGATCAATGATGTCTGGCTAAATTTCTGTGCTTTGGTTTCATTGCTGGAAGCAAATCCACAAATCCCAATGATTCCACTTGATTTAAATACACTTGCATGGTGTGGCCATGCCTTAATACCAGCATAATTTTATTTTTACATATTTTGAATTGTGGAAAACCAATAAAAGTTTTTCAGCTGGCTGAAGCCAGTTTCATTGCAACCTTAATATACTGACTTTTGACAGATTGCCCAGACTAATCTTTTGCATTACTGTTGCCTTTGATAGCAAAGCAATAGCAACTCAAATAACAGTTCGTTACAAACCAAGATGTGCAGAAGAGCATCTTTGAATGCACAGTATTCTGAACTTGAAGCAAATGGGCTACAGCAGCAGAAGACCACACTGCGTACCTGTCAGCTAAGGACAGGAAACTGAGGCTACAGTTTGTACCAGCTCACCAACTGCTACCAGTTGGACAAGATTGTAAAAGCATTGCCTGGTTTGATGTGTCTTGATTCCTGCTGCAATATTCTGATGGTGGGTCAAGGATTTGGCGTGAACAACATGAGGACATGGATCCATCCTGCCTTCTAGCTTGCTTCAGGGTGGTGATGTAATGGTGTAAGAGATATGTTTTTGGCAAATGCTGGGCCCCTTAGTACCAACTGAGCACCATTTAAACATCACAGCCTACCAGAGTATTGTTGCTGACCATGCTCATCCCTTTATGACCACATGGTATCCATCAAGATCACATAGTATGTCACATTCCTCAAATCAACTCAAACTGGTTTCTTGAACATAACGATGAGTTCACCGTACCTAAACAGCCTCCACAGTCACCAGCTCTAAATCCAACAGAGCACTTCTGGTATGTGGTGTAATGGGAGATTCATAACCTGAGTGTGCAGCCAGCAAATCTGCAGCAACCGTGTGATGTTATCATGTCAATATGGACCAAAATCACTGATGGATGCCACGAAGGATTAAGGCAGATCTGAGGGCAAAAGCAAGCTGTACCTACTACTGTATCCACTGAGTGTTAGTGAAGTTGTTACTTGGATTTTATTTCTGCAGTTCTTTCTAATAATAATGCCAGACAACTGTTAAATTTCAGGTCATATGTTTATTTTCATTTGAAGGATATATGGTATATTTAGTAAAGAGCCCTGGTGTTTCCTTTGCTCTCCAGCAAGAATGTGTTATAAAACTGGCAATTATCAGTGCAGTTCCAAGTTGACTGGCTTGGACTCAGCATAAGATTAAAACTCAGACAGCCCAGGAGGGTTTGAACTTTATTACATTGGCACTGCTCTGTTCTAATAGGCACTACAACCTGCCAAACAGCACCACTGGGCCCATTTCAACTTCAGTGTTAAAGTAGTTTTTCTTCGCAGGGCAGCGCTTTTCTGATTTACTGCCATTTCATTGCATTCATCTGTTCCTACAGATCCTTTTGCACACAAAAACCCTTCTCCCAGAGACTTCCCACAACTGTGCATCTCAGTTCTTTTAATTATTTGTTATGGTTATGTAACAATGCATGAAAATTGAATTGCATTGAATTATCTTGCGTGCTTCTATCATCCTACCCTCAATCCCAACCCCCTACAAAGGGACTACATTTGCTCTGGGCTCTCATCTGTGCCAGATGTTAGTCATAACACAGTAGGTCATTTCCTTTCTGTTTGCAGAGTTTGGATGATGAGTGCATGCGTGTGTTTCTCTAATCTGCTACTACCTCTAAACAAACACTAATAAATGATTAAACATCTGCCGCTACAGAAACAGAATTTCGGTCATGTCAGTAAGTAAAAACAAGAAATGATGAATGACAAATAAAAGAGAAGAGCAGTCACGTCTTTCCTTGCCAAAAACATTAATTAAAATTGTATGTTGACTTTTGGACTTCCTGACTTTCTAAATTTGGCAGCATTAAATGCTTCTTTTAGAGGGTTTCTTACTGTAAAAACATAAAAGTACTGTGCTGAATAAAAGATTTGCAATAACATGTATAAAAGTAATTTAGATCTTTAGACATTATTAAGAGGAGACTTTAACTTTTGTGTCTATACCCCAACTCCTGGTTATAAGACGCAGCCTTATTTAACATTTTGGCAGCCACTCTGAGGCCGAACGCTGGCCAGAAAAGATTATTCACCACAGAAGTCTAAGTTGGACTCATTGCTAAATCGTGTTCTCAGCTGCATATCCGAAACATGCAATATGTTTGAAAAAGAACAAATAAACGAATAATATGAACATAACAGTTTATATTACCATCAGTCTTTGTGCCATAATCCAAGCAGCCACCTCCTCTCGTTGATACTATTTTTGCTTTTTCTTTCTGCAGCCTGCTTATTAAATGCGCTGGATGACAAAATGATTTTGCCCAGGTTAGTTATAATTAGGCTCAACCCAAATAAATGAGACTCAAATTTGACAAAATAAAAACATTGTAAAACAGAACAAGACTGTAAAGCAGCTCCTCAGAGACATCAGTGTTCAGAGTATTCAGCTGCACTGAACTGAATTATCTGGACTCACGATCAGATGAATTCAGCTATTTATCAATTATAAAATTCTATGTCCCAGACACAGGAAGGAAAGTGAGGATGTCGACTGATATTCATACCATTATTTGGTGATTTAAAAAAAAAGATTCCCGATATATCGGCCAACATATCTTTTTTCTTTCAGATACATGAAACATAAACAGATTTCCTAACATTTGTCATATGTAGTTATTTGTTTACTTATTTACAGTATCCCTCCGATGTCTATCTTTTAAATGTTCATTCATTGGCCAATATAAATTCCAATACTAATAGATTGGTAAAAAGCTAACAGACTGGTAAATCGGTAAGTTTCTATGCATTCTTACAAGAAAGCCCACCACTGATTGCCTGTTTAACATCAATCTGTAGATTGTTCACTTACAAGTTTGATTGTGCTGCAAAACGCGCTGACAGACTCACAGTGGGGGGTCTTAATGAGTTCAAACCATCTGTCTAAACACTGCTTTGATTGTCCTGCGGCGTCTGTCTTTTATCTTCTTACCGAAGATTACACGACAGTGAGCAATTCATTAGTTAATCAGCCGCTGTGCAGATCAGCGCACAGGGGTGCGGGAACATATCCCACCCACTTAGACACACACACACAAAACCACCAAAAAGAAACCCACACACAAGTGACGCTGCTACTTAAGGCTACTGTATGTGTGTACATAAACACATCCCACTGTCAAACACAACACACTGGAATAATTTATAAAAGAGACAGGCTGATTAAGACCACACTGTAGTCTAAACCTGTCACAAAGACGTCTTTGACACCTTGCATCCCATTCCTTAGTGATGCTTGGTTTTCTCATTCACAGAAGATGAACGTTTTTCAAGCAATTTTTCCATCTGCTTTTGAATCTTTGCACCATCTGCCATGACAAAAACTCTCAAGAGCTCCTCATCTATTTTAGAAGAAAACCACAGCCCTCACCTTCCTCTATAAGCAACCTCCCTCTGTGCCATAAAACTGCTTTAGTCAAACGTGATCTGGTTGCACACTTTGCAAAACAATTTTGAATTATTAAATGAAGCTGCAAGGCTTCTTATTGACAGAATCGCTTGTTTACAGCAGTTTGATGTTTCAAATGTCACAAAAAAGAATAAAATGTCAATTGATTTTATAAACTTTTGAAACTTTGCCTTGAGGACACTGGTACAATCAGAAGCAGAATTAAAATAAACAGAAATGTGCCGTGTTCATCCTGTCTGCCTTTCACAGCTACACTGTAGGCTAGGAAATGCCTCACATTCCTGGAAAGTACCTTGCAGCCTACTTCTACTCTAATTTGTCAGCTGCAGTATGATAAGTGTGAGAACCGTGACCGATCAACATCAGACTAGATATACGATGATCAACTTTTCCAAGGAATGTGTTACTAAAAAGCAGATTTTTATTCTTGTGAAACTGAAAAGCTGACAGGGAATAATATTGACTACAAGAGATGCGAAATCTTTAAAAAATTCAATTTGATATTGTGGTTTGACACATATTAATAAATGTAATAGGGGCAAGTTTTATTATCTCTAGTAAAGCTTTATTGCTCTCCCTTAACAATGGGTTAGAGGTACTATCACCCAGTAAAGGCTAAAAAAAAAGACACTTTTTATTCAGTTTTATTTACAGACCACCAGTTTGCAACAAAAGCCTTTTATGCTGTAAGGAAAAAAACTTACATATATGGAGAGTAACCCATGAGTCTCCTGTAGGCAAGCAGAGAAATGTTCCCTTTTACTCCAAGAACCAGATTTTATCATTACTTTCTAATAATTTATACACTCTAAAATCTAAATGCAAAGTTTATCTGCTTACAAATATGCTTGGCAGAATTGCTAGAATGTCCTTTTGCCTTAATGCAGAGGGCAACGGCATAAAAAAGCTGCTTAGCTATACAAAGATAAACAGAAGCCCAAACAATGAGAGCAGGTCAGAGGTCAAATCTGCCTCTTAGTACAATCATGTCTCTCAACTAGTGAGCTATCGAAGCAGGATGGATTTAATTGGGGCAGAAGCGGGAAGTAAAAAATCGACACCTACACTTCCTGCACTCTTAGTTTTGCATAATCCAAAAGTCTCAGATGTGTTTCACAAAGGAAAAAAAATGTCTCCTATGAATGTCATTAAGAGATTAAAGGATTGGCACAGACTAACGGCATCAAGTGTTTCCACACTGTAGATTGACACGTGGCCCGTGGGGAAGCAGTTTCAGACTGACAAGCAGGAAAGACGTGCGTGCATTCAAAATCCGACCCGCTGCACTTTAATTCACACCCACACAATTCTGATGAAGCAGTCTGCATAGGAAGACAAGCCTTTTTATCTGTGCAGAGCTAGCGATCGCGTCGAACCTCAAGGTAACCATTGCTGGGAAGCAAACAGTTCATAACACATCAAACTGTGACAGTGATGCCAGTAAAAAAAAGTGGCAAAAGTTGCAAGGATGCATTCATTAAGGCTGGGAAAAGTTCTCCAAGGACGTTATAACGTGATAATGGGACGCGACCTCACGCTGCCTCTTGACTTGAGATGACCTGGAATGCATCAAGGCAGAGAGGAGAGGAAAAACAGAAAAACAGATGGAGAGAAAATGGTTTTTATGTCATGTTGGGAGAAGATGAAAGATGGGTAAGAAAAAAAAAAAAGACATGCTGCACCAAGTCAAAGAGCATAAAAAACCCAAAGGAAATCCAGTGCAAAGCAGAGAACAAACAGTGTGATACTGTGTGGAGAGGAGATGGACACAGAACACACAAAATATCCCTCTGAAATGAAAACAGTCATCTGCATGTCCAAACAACATAAACAAGCTGTTTGTTGTGTATGTGTATGCATCCATGTACACGTCTGTCTGTCTGCTATGCCAAACATCTGCATCCGTTTACCTGTTTCTGCCTTTTAGTTACAGAGTTTCGTTTCGGTGCATGAAATCCTTCACATGTTCATCTTGTCAGAGCATTGAGAAGCCTGTAACTGAATTTCCTGAGCAATGCAGATACGATCAAGCTTTGAATTACACTGCACTATTAGGACGTTATTTACACATTAAGCAAATGAAGCATTCGTGTGGCAATCGCCATCTTTGTGTACTGAAACTGGATGTGACAAGCGGATATGGATCACACTGTCAGACAACACATCAGTCGGCATTTGACTCGTCAGTCTCAAGTCCGAGGCCCACTTGTCCTGTAAACTTTCCACAGACTTGTAACCACAGCTATCGTCCCCCTGGTGGCTATCAAAAACATTGCAAGCTTAAAGGCTAAAAGCACTTCTCTTCATTTCGCTCAAAGCACTGAATCCATCTTTTATAGTTTTACGTATAATCTTTTCGGATTAATTGATGGTATCATTATTAGTTTAAACAGTAGGTAATTATTGGCAACTGCAGATAATTCAACACAAAAGACTCGATGGAAAACCTCTCTGTAAGAATTAGCCTGCAGCATTGCCATTCATCACTTTAAATGTTCCAACACCTCATAGCTTCATAGCATATATCGCTGCCAAAAATGCAGCTGGAGAGAGCGCAGCAGTTTACAGCCCCTGTGCCTGGTATGGGACTTGAGATGATGGTGCAGAGTTTTGCCAGCAAGAACGGAAGACTGGTTCCCCCGCCTACCATCCTGGTCTGTTATAAGGTGGCAACACCAGACTGAACGTGAGGGAAGAAGAGACAAAAAGAAGGGAAGAAAATACTGAACAAAAAGTCAGTGACAGAGGGTAAGAGAGACAGAAGCCAAAACAGAGTGAAAGAGACTACACAGTAACAGCCCCGGGAGAGCAGACTGAGACTGACGATGGGTTTTATGTTTCATGGCATCTTAGAATCAGTGATCATTAGATCCTCAATAATAAATAAAAGGAGCACTTTATAAGGTTGATTCTGGGCGCTTTTAGGACTTCCCTTTCAGCTAAAAACAGGACTAGCCGACCAATCACCATGCTCTTCTGGGGCGGGCAAGGGGAATTCATGTAAAACCAAAGACTGACTTACGCCAAATAACTCTGAGTCTAATGGTTAACCTGGGTTAGAGCACTGCGTTCTAGCTGAAATAGCCAGAAAACACAAGATTTAACCCTCATTTAATGTCAAAGGCAAAGATAAGAGTTATACATAACCAGAGATGGGAAGTAACGCATTACAAGTAACGCGTTACTGTAATCCGTTTACTTTTTCAAGTAATGAGTAAAGTAAGGGATTACTATTGCAAAAAAAGTAATTAGATTACTGTTACTTTCCCGTAAGCACACTGCGTTACTGCTTTACTAAACTGTGATTTTGTGAGAGTGTCTCATGACACATGCGACGTCTGTGGCGTGTGATCAACAATAGATAATATGGAGTGCGGGAGAGAGTACGACCGTGCAGCGTTTAAAGCTTGGAGGTACTGACATTACTTTGAGTTTGATTGGTTAAAAAGTGATAAAAACATTAGCATCTGCTGTACAATCTGCGTGGGAGGAAAACTTCTTCCTAAAGCGAAAAATTAAACTTCAAATCTGAGCAAGCACCTAGCACGCTGCCACGGGAATGTGAGATTCATAGAGAAACCCCCGGCACCGGGCAAACCCCCACTGGCTCCACTCCAGCTCAACAGCTGAAAATAGACTTAAGGGCAACAGGACTTAGTGCTGCTGAATCTTTGATTTTATTTGTTTTTCATCTATTTGAAAGACACAAAACATTTTATTTCATATGCTGGAATATGTAGACAATAGGTTTAAATGTTAAACAAATTTCTTCCAGGTCAAGCCAGTCGCATATAATATAATCTTTGCTTGATGCAATGTGCATGAAGTTAAAAGATTAAAACAAATAAAACAAGTTTTAAAAAGAGATTTTTTTTTCATTTCATTCAATTTTACATGATGGATTATGCAGAAAAAATAGAATTGGGCTGAAAGGTTTGGTGCTTTATTCAGGTTGTGTTTTAAGTTTTTAAAAAGTAACTAAGTAACCTGCCGCTAACCAGTGAAGTAACAAGATTTTTTTCTTGGAGAAGTAATTAGTAATTAGTAACTAATCACTATTTTCATGTAACAAACTAAACAAAGCATTAAAAAATGACTGCTCAGGGAAGAAAAAACGAATTTCCACAATAAATTTTTACCACCATTGATTGCAAACACTCACATCAAGATAACAATTTAAATGTTTCTTTAAATGTGGTGTTGATGGCCAGTCTGAGCCTTGCACAGGTGCAGACTAATCGAACAGCAAAATCTGTCTAAAACAAATGAACCCTTGAACTCAAGCCAAAAGGACTTTAGAAGAACACTCATATACTGTAAGTCAGTGACCTTAACTGGCTAATACTGTCACACTTGCGATAAATAAGTTACTAATTAATTAAATAATAATATAATACAATAACTGTTAAAAGGGGCTTTAAACCAGCCAAACACTGGGGCATTGAGAGAATGTAATAACTAGGAAAAGAAATATTAATAACGACTAAAAACGAGACCAAGGGAAGGGTTGACTCGCAGGGAAGGGGACAAACAGCACATGCGCCTCATATGAAGCTGTTTTGTGTTAGCTGCATGGTGACAGGAAGGTCACCACTACAATAAGTGTCTAGTCAAGTGTGGGCTCGCCTGGAGACATGAATAGGCCTCCTCAGCAGCCGTCTAACCCTCCTACTATTCCTCCTTCCTGCCGTCTCTCTACGTTGCCAGCAAATCCATGCTGTGAGCGCCAATACAACAGCTTCCTCTGTTGGCTGGCCTTGTATGAAAAGTTAATGGTAATTGCCCACAGATGCCACATTAGAGTAAGATACCGAGGGGGATAGAGAATTGGCTCTGAAAAGAATATGAAGGAAAAATGGTGGTCATAATTGTGGTTTCAAAGAAACACAGAGGAGTTATTCAGGATTTTCATAAAGCAGTCTGGCCGGGGGAAAGCATTGTCATCAAACAGACACTGAAGAAGTGTTTGGAGGCCACATAATGGCCAGATTAAAATTCTTTTTTGACAGGCAGCTTTCTATTCATCCGGACTTTTATTTTTTAAATTTCGAGATAAAGATGATCTTTTCTCACTGATTTTCTTTTCATGCTGAGTGAAAGTATTCTCGCCAAAGTCACAAAGAGGCCGGAGTGATTTGATGTTCCAGCAATCCTCTACGCTTTATGATATTACCACCTGCAACAAGTCATTTAGCAAGTATGTCTCCAGTTAGAGTGCAGTAGCTGTGGAGCAATAATTAGCCAACAATGATGGATAAACAGATAAAATATTTGTCTTAAAGTTAGGATTAAATAGTAAAATACACTGGATACACAGCTGAAACATGCTAGGAATACTAATACTGCCTAAGAATTCTGGATAACTAGGTAAGATTAATATTGTAATACTATATTTTCCCAGCTGGCCATTACAAAGAACACAGGTTTAATTTTGGTACCAACTGAAAGACCTCCATAGTGGGTACACTGCTAGCTGTTCATTTTAATCCATGTAGAAGCAAGTCTCACCATTAGGCAACCATTCTGGTAGCACCTCTGAGCAATTATTATCTAAATGAATGGAGAGAAAGTCTTAACTTTTCCAATAAAACTGCTTGAGTAGAATTACAAAGGATTATTACTGGGAAAAAAACAAAGCTTGTTCCATAGTGTTGACATGAACAACACCCCTGGTGCATTCCAGAACTCTTGAGCAAATGCCGTGGTAATTCAGATTTTAGATTTAGTAAGCCAAGAAAAACAATAAGTAGACTTACCTGCATTTATGCTAACAAGCACATGTGCCTCACGTCCTTCCCTGTTTGTCTGTTTATTGCTTCTTTGGAGGCAGAGGCGAGGCAACCGCAGCCTTTGTCATTCCAGAACTCTCCTAAAAATTTGATTCAGGATACTTGGAGCGCCATCTCTTTCACTTTTAATATTGAAGTAAGGTATTGTCCCTCCAGTATCACTGCACACCCACTGCAAGTCTACTCTTCAAAGACTCAACATACACTCGGGAAATCTGTTCATGCAGCTCCTACCCAACTCATCCTGAAACAAATGTTTCACAGTAACTGCAAGACTGCACATCTGCCCATCGGTCATCACCCCATCACACACTTATCACACTGATCCACTCATGACTGTTCCGTGACCTGCATGTCCGCACTTACACTGTATAAATAAGTGAACCCACAACAGTCTGTCGCACGGTACTTCATCGAATTTATGGAGTCTGATTTTTATTTTTACGCGAGACTTGAACGATCGAGGAAACTTTAGAGAATATTAAAATCAAACTAAAAATGCATACTTATGTCAGAGTGCAGAGGTTTCTCTCTATTTATTGCTTACAGTAAATAAAAATAACACACATATGAATGTGAACACCTTTTTTTTTATTATCTGTCACTACTTGCATGGTGCACTGAAAGCACCTGTCTGATCTTATCTGAGGAAAAAAAATGAAAGCGCAAGCACCATGTAGTGACAGGAAAAAAAGAAAAAAGAGGAAGAGACACAATAATGGAGAGAGCGGATTAGAGAAATCCCCGTCCAGATCTGTGCAGATCAGCTCAAATCTTGATCATTTGTTTCTTGGGGGGTGGGGGGTGGATGCAGGGTAAAACAAGCTGCACATACTCAACTATTTAACCATTACCTGTTAGTGCACATTTAGGAAAGTCATGTCATCGTACTGTTAATCATTCATGCTGCAGCTGAAGGTCTGAATTTGTTTCCAGCCATGAAAGGCAGCCGCGGTCTGCTGCCCCTCTGCACACTCTGACTGTAAAAACAAACTTTTTTATGCAGCCAGCACCAGACAGTTACCAAACAATCAGACAACTCCTCTGTGTACACTATCTACCCAAAAGTATGGGTTAACTCATGTTGGACTTGTTAAAGATGGCTAGAGGATTCACACCTTTTACCTGGCTTCACTACAGAATTTGAGCTAATCTGCTGATGCCTCAGACTTTCCTCTTCCAGAAAAACACATAGGTAATTTGTGTGGTACACGTGCATGTAAATCATGTGCTGTGCTGTTGTCATTTTTAGATGTAACAGCATCCTGGAAGGGCAGGAAAGGCAATGGAGGCAAGTGTTAGTGCCAGTATGCAATTGCATGTGCACGTGCAGGCACACAAACGGAAGTGCACAAGAATAACAGAGATCGTCAGCTGCCCCGGCACAGAGAGAGGAGACTTTAAGTCTACCTTTTTAAAGTAAACCTTGTTCTGCTCTGCAGCTAACATGAGCCTGACGTAGCAGCACACACTCAAGGTTCTCCCTAAAAGGGCCTTCCATCTGTTAGCTGATCTCCATGACAGTGGAGTAAAGATACTGCATCAACACAAAAGAGCTTCTGGAGAAGCAGCTGAACAATATGAAGAACTACCACAACAGCAGCCAAGTCAAAAATGACAGAAAAGGCACGGAGAAGCTGGTTAGCAGCAACTCAACTTTCAAAATAAGAGTCAGGGGATGACACAATATTCAATATTAGTACAACAATTGTGATTGGATAAAGAATATCTAAAAAGCACTGCAGAGTGCACTTGTGATTCTATGTGCAAAGCTGAGAAAGCTTAACTATTTAAAAAATCTAAATATTGTGACAGTACGATTCAAAAGCTTTTTGAGTTTTCTCAACTCGTGATAGTTTTTGTTGATTTTACAAATATACACACATTTAGACAAGAGTTCTGACAACTTGAACTTTCTTGTTCACATAATTGCACTATACTGATGGGCTTAACAATAAAATTTAATGTTAAAAAGCTAGTATTAGAAACATAAAATTTGCAACAGCCGGCCAGCTGGTTGTATTCTGGTTATATTCCTGTAGAACGGGAAGTTTGCTGTGTGAAAATGTGAATGTCTGTCTACGTAAACAGCAACAGATGTGCGATTTTTGACAGTTTATCCCAGTTAATTACTGTATTATCAGAAACAGACTGCATGTAACTACCAAACTTGACCTTATTCAATTGCAGATATCTGATAACACACTGACTCCAGCATGTGGCAACATTTACGTCAGGTTTTAGTGACAGTGTTGGAATACTTAATCACCTCATTTTGGAGAAAAAAAATAACAGATGTGACATAACTTTATCTCATTGGATAAAACAGACAGCTGGGATAGGCTCCAGCCCTACGATACTCTGAATTGGAGAGTAGAAGAAAATGGATGAATCACTAGATGGAACAGATATTCCAAAACTCAGCATATTGCAAAATGTTAAAAATCTCAATAATATTGTATCGTGAGTGAGGCATTGTGACAATACTGCATCATATATTGTCAGCAACTAGGAGCAAACACAAACCCAAAGGTCAAAGCCTAGTGCACTCCCACTGCCAATCATAAGTCTGGAAAAACAAGAATGGATTAACCTCACGGGAATATTTTAAGTAGATGAACAAGAAAATTCAAGCTGCCAAAACTCAAAAACGTATTGATTCAATTTTTGTTGATATTTTGCTTTTTCTCAGCTTTTTCTTTTTTATGTTGTGTGGAAAAAACTGCATGTAGTTAACCCAAACTGGGGGTTTTCCTGAACTATAACCAAATAGGTTTTGTGCCAAACCCTAACCAAACCACAAGTGAAAGCAAAACATAAAAGCAGCCAAGACAAAGCTTGAACTCCACTGTCAAAGGAGCTTGCAAAGAAAAGCGTCTGGACTTCTTTAAGTTGCTTGAAGACGTTTCACCTCTCATCCGAGAAGCTTCTTCAGTTCTAAGGTCAAATGGTGGAGAGTCCCAGATATAAACCTAGTGGGAGTAACCCCCCACAGAGGGACAAAAGGACCCCCTGATGATCCTCTAATCGCCTGAGCCAAGGTGTGAAACTGGGTGTGGGTCCCCATCAGCCAGAACTCCACTGTTGATCAGAAGTCAAGAGTTTGTGTGTGTCTGCCACTTAGACTGCAGACTGGCCAGGGATGCCTGCAGCAGCCAGCTGAAATGACAGGCACAAATCGCCAACACAACCATTTAGTTGGAGGGTTTCTTGAGATGTTTAGGAGTCATCAAAGATTACACTTTCACTGAGTCAGTTTAGCATCAGTATACCATTGTTTAAATACTTCTAAACTGAAATTGCCACTAAGGCTGGGGAGAATGTTGCTTCTTTTGCAGTTATTTGATCAATTTGACCTCCTTTTGTAAAAACACGCCTTTAGAAAAAATGCCTTTTAAAAAACGGACGACCAAAGGAACCACGACACCTCCCATTCAAATTTGCGCAAACCTATTTACCGACATATCCTACATGAATGAACTAGTTGCCCGATAACAAGTAGTTGCATAAATCACATGAAAAATGTAGAGTATGGCTTGTAGGCACTAGAGATGATCCACTCCTGGGCAAGCTGCCATGAAAAATGAGTTGTAGAAAATGCTTGAGGGCTCCTGTAAAACCAACGCAGTTTTCCACCCTGGTGCACCCAGCGGAGAGGGCTCAGTATAAACATGAAGGTGCATTTCACTTGTGAGAGCAGCGGCCCAGAAATAAACCTGCTATTGTCACCGTCGCTTTTATGTCTAACTTGTTCAAACAAGCTCGATGCGGCAACCTCAGTGCGCCCAGGCAAGAGACAAAGACACACCTGCGAAATGTCTTCATGCTTTACAGATGCCTACCGTTTTACATCTAGGTTATGCTGTTGGCTTCCTGTTTAGCGCTGTGGGTGCATGTGTGCTGTCGTACTTTTGTCATCAGGTTATATTAGGCGCTTTCAGTTCTAATTTAGGGCCACCATCATAATCAGGACTTCACAGCAGAGGTGATTTATGACACCATGAGCTGCTTTTCCACGTGTATTTATAACAGAGTTGTAGAGTGATGAAAGGATCTGTAATAACAGCAATTTAAAGCAAAGTTTAAAATCACCCACATATATTTCCTTTAACGTGAGAAATTGAATGTTTTTCGCTTTAGAAATGTTAGTTTGTTTTGATTATTATATTTTAAAGATCAAATGATATGTACAATCTCCAACCACTCTCTTTGGTATGCCTGTTCAACTCAAACATCCAAGCAGCCAATCACAAGCCACCATCTCAGTGCATTAAGGCGTACTTGGTCAAGACGACCAGCTGAAGTTCAAACTGAACATCAGAATTGAGAAGGAAGGGTAGTTAGTTGGCTTTAGTGCCAGACGGTCTGAGTATTTCAGAAACTGCTGATCTTTCGGGGGTTTTCCTGCACAACCATCGAACCAATGATGGCCTGAAAAAGTGAAAATATCCAGTGAGCAGCCTTGTTGATGTCAGAGGTCAGAGCTCACAGGAAGACAGCAGGAAGTCAGATAACCACTCTTTTAACCTGAGGCATGCAGAAGAGCATCTCTGAACACGCAAAATGGCGAACCTTAAAGTAGATGGGCTACAGCAGCGGAAGACCACACCAGATGTCACTCCTGTCAGCTAAGAATGGAAAACTGAGGATAAGATTCACAATAACGTGGGCGACCGTGGCTCAGGGGGTTGGGAATCGCATCTGTAACCGGAAGGTCGCCGGTTCGATCCCTGGGCTCTCTGTCCTGGTTGTTGTGTCCCTGGGCAAGACACTTTACCCTACTTGCCTACTGGTGTTGGCCAGAGGGGCTGATGGTGCGATATGGCAGCCTCGCTTCTGTCAGTCTGCCCCAGGGCAGCTGTGGCTACAACCGTAGCTGCCTCCACCAGTGTATGAATGTGAGAGTGAATGAATAGTGGTAAAGTGCTTTGGGTGCCTTGAAAAGCGCTATATAAATCCAATCCATTATTATTATTATTATTATTAATAATTGGGCAAGTTATGCCTGAAAAAACGTTGGTTGGTCTGATAAGTCACGATTTCTGCTGCAGCACTCGGATGGTAGTGTCAGAGTTTGGTGTAAACAACACAGCAGCATCGATCCAGCCGGCCTTGTATCAACAGTTCAGAAAATCATAGAAAACAGCAGGTTTACTTGTTTAGAAGTGGTATAAATCTAGACATTTTTCATAAAATACTTCATTGTATGTCCAAATTCACTGCCAGATCCATTTCCCTCCTAAATAAAGAGCATCCTGCATCCTGTCTTATTAGTAACATCAGGTACTACTAACATACAACACAACACAGTTACAGCTGAAAGAACAGAATCTTAACGAAACATGTGTTTGTGACAGCTGAGCAATGAATTTGTTTTTGCCACACTCCATTAAGTCATCACTGAGATCGCAGGTTTTAACCCTGACCAAAACTGCTGTGTCCCTCAGTAGGGAGTTTTTTACAGCTGCGCCAGGTGATGTGTGTGTGTGTGTGTGTGTGTGTGTGTGTGTGTGTGTGTGTGTGTGTGCGCGCGCGCTTTACAAGTGTGTGTGCAAGTGTATGCTCCTGCCATCTGGCCCAAAAATTCAGCTCCCTACCACGTTTCCGAACAGGAAGGCAAAACAAATCCTTGATGACACGGGTCAGTGGTTTAATTGTCTCTGTGGGATTCCTGCGCAGCCAGCAACTCTAGCAGTCCCCTTCATCTCAGCAACAGACGAGCCTGCAGCACTCTGAAATCAATTCATCAGTCTTAAAAACCTGCAAGTGCCCTAGCGTGTGTGTCTGTTTGTGTGTGTGAATCATCCAACCCTGCCTTGACTTACTATATCATTTAAGAGTAGACAACATACAGAGATATTTTGCCAGTGGGTAACAAGGTCTGCCTTATTCTGACTTTCCCTTCCTCTCTTTCATACCTCATTAGACCCACTAATGGTCCTTATGTCTTGGACTTCCACCCATTTGACAGACCAAGGTATGTGTCACACACATTTGCTACACAACAGCGTGGCGTTTTAATTCACAAGGCTTAAACTCCCTTAGTACACACACACACACAACAAGCATGAACGCACAGTGCCACCAATGGGTGTTTGGTGTGAGCCTCGGGAGACCCCACCCAGAGAGCCCGTGTGCTGCAAAGCAGTTAAAACACAGCGTACCTGCACCACGAGTGAGATGCTGACAGCTCAGCTCCCGCCTTATAAATACTACACGGTGTGTATTCATTGAGCAGCGACGATGTCCGCTATGACAGGCGACGTTATTCCCACCTACCTTCAAGATGAGGCCGGTTCCTTCTGCCGAGTACAGCACAGAGGGGTCCCCGCCAGTGAAACGCTCACTGCCCTACATAAGTTCTACCTGCCTCATCACGCGGCCAAAAGGAAGAGTGGTCTCCCTGTTAAGCGCGAGCTCCAGATGTTAGTGAGGGCGGTACCGTGTTCACGTGCCATAAAAATGTGAAACAGCTGCCAGCTGAAGCCTCCGTACTATAGCGCGTACACCGGATTCTCCGTCAGCCACTGAGCTGCTCATGTGTAGTCTCTCACCCGGTCCGCCTACTTTGCCGCTGCCGCCGCCACCGCTGGATGGACGCCGACCGACAGACCGACCTAAGGGCGACTGGAGGGCGCCGTCTATCGGCGATAACGAGCAACTACAGGCTAGGCGATAAAACAGGCTAAGAGTAATCTACATAGTTGTAATTGTAAGGTTTTTAGGCCAGGGAAGATTAGAAATACCATCTGGTCTCACAGTTATTTAAGCCGGGTTTTTTTTTTCAGTTTAAATTAAAAGTTGTACATCTATGTGAGAATTACCTACTTGAATAATAAAGGTTGTTTGCTTTAACACTATTTACTTTCATTTATTTTTCCTTGAACTTTTTAGATTGTGAGCACAGTCAGCCAAAACTAAAAATTATAAAACAGTATCTGAGAGTGTATTGTTGTTTCTTTTCCTATGAGTTTGACCTTATCCCAATACAGTATACAGAAATCACTGTAAATGTCATATGCAGTATTTTAACCTAGTTGCCATAGGGCAAGAGGCAGGGTTCTGGGACAGGTTACCAGGCTAACACATGGAGACAGATAACTATTTACACTTATGGGCAGTTTAGAATCACCAGTTAACCTAACCCCACTAACTGCATGTTTTTGGACTGTAGGAGGAAGCCGGAGAACCCATGCAGACACAGGAGAGAAGAGCCAAACTCCACACAGAAAGGCAGGATAATGGATTTGACCCCAGGACCTTCTTGCTGTAGGGTAGCAGTGCTAACAAACATGCCACTGTCCTACCCCTCATTCCATCAGTTACAGCATGAGCAAGGTCGATATAGCAGAAATCCAAATTTCTGCTAATTTGGATCTGGAAGCAAAGTGATGTATGAAAAAGTACTTTCCTCAACATTCCTTTATAAAGCACCTTGAACACTAATTGAGAAGGATATATAAAACTCCTACAATTTCTTAAAGCCTATAAAAATGTCACAGCAGTAAAAGTATGTGTATGATCAGGAAATGCCCTTAAAGCATTACAAGGAATAATAATTCAATTCAATTCAATTTTATTTATATAGCGCCAAATCACAACATAAGTCGCCTCAAGGCGCTTCATAGATACAGAGAAAAACCCAACAATCATATGACCCCCTATGAGCAAGCACTTTGGCAACAGTGGGAAGGAAAAACTCCCTTTTAACAGGAAGAAACCTCCGGCAGAACCAGGCTCAGGGAGGGGCGGCCATCTGCTGCGACCGGTTGGGGTGAGAGAAGGAAGATAAGAAAAGAGACATGCTGTGGAAGAGAGACAGAGGTTAATAACAGATATGATTCAATGCAGAGAGGTCTGTTAATACATAGTGAGTGAGAAAGGTGACTGGAAAGGAAAAACTCAATGCATCATGGGAATCCCCTGCAGCCTATGTCTATTGCAGCATAACTAAGGGAGGATTCAGGGTCACCTGGTCCAGCCCTAACTATATGCTTTAGTAAAAAGGAAAGTTTTAAGCCTAATCTTAAAAGTAGAGATAGTGTCTGTCTCCCGAATCCAAACTGGAAGCTGGTTCCACAGAAGAGGGGCCTGAAAACTGAAGGCTCTCCCTCCCATTCTACTTTTAAATACTCTAGGAACAACAAGTAGGCCTGCAGAGCGAGAGCGAAGTGCTCTAATAGGGTGATATGGTACTACAAGGTCATTAAGATAAGATGGGGCCTGATTATTTAAGACCTTGTATGTGAGGAGCAGGGTTTTGAATTCAATTCTGGATTTAACAGGAAGCCAATGAAGGGAAGCCAAAACAGGAGAAATATGCTCTCTCTTTCTAGTCCCTGTCAGGACTCTTGCTGCAGCATTTTGGATTAGCTGAAGGCTTTTCAGCGAGTTTTTTGGACATCCTGATAATAATGAATTACAGTAGTCCAGCCTGGAAGTAATAAATGCATGAACTAGTTTTTCAGCGTCACTCTGAGACAGGATATTTCTAATTTTAGAGATGTTGCGCAAATGGAAGAACGCAGTCTTACATATTTGTTTAATATGTGCATTGAAGGACATGTCCTGGTCAAAAATGACTCCAAGGTTCCTCACAGTGTTACTGGAGGCCAAGGTAATGCCATCCAGAGTAAGAATCTGGTTAGATACCATATTTCTAAGATTTTCAGGGCCGAGTACAATAACCTCAGTTTTATCTGAATTAAGAAGCAGAAAGTTAGCGGCCATCCAGGTCTTTATGTCTTTAAGACATTCCTGCAGTTTAACTAATTGGTGTGTGTTATCTGGCTTCATGGACAGATAGAGCTGGGTGTCATCTGCATAGCAGTGAAAATGTATGCTATGTCTTCTAATGATGCTGCCTAAGGGAAGCATGTATAATGTAAACAGAATTGGTCCTAGCACTGAACCCTGTGGAACTCCATAATTAACCTCAGTGTGTGAAGAGGACTCTCCATTTACATGCACAAACTGGAGTCTATTAGATAGATATGATACAAACCACTGCAGTGCAGTACCTGTAATACCTACAGCATATTCTAATCGCTCTAATAGGATATTATGGTCGACAGTATCGAATGAGTCCACTGTCAGAGGCCATAAGAAGATCATTTGTAACCTTCACTAAAGCTGTTTCTGTGCTGAGCTCTGAAACCTGACTGAAACTCTTCAAATAAACCAATCCTCTGCAGATGATCAGTTAGCTGTTTGACAACTACTCTTTCAAGGATTTTTGATATGAAAGGAAGGTTGGAGATTGGCCTATAATTAGCTAAGACTGCTGGGTCTAGAGATGGCTTTTTGAGTAAAGGTTTAACTACAGCTAGCTTGAAGGCCTGTGGTACATAGCCGATCATTAGAGATAGGTTGATCATATTTAAGATCGAAGAATTAATTAATGGCAGGACTTCTTTGAGCAGTTTTGTAGGAATGGGGTCTAAAAGACACGTTGATGGCTTGGAGGAAGTAATTATTGAAGTTAACTCAGAAAGATCAATTAGAGAAAAAGAGTCTAACTTAACATCAATGGTACTAAGAGTAGCTGTAGAAAAATAAGAAAAATGCTCACAATTACAAATGCCGCCAGTGTCCCAGTAATTCAAATCATTCCAAGAGCAAATTGTACTCATATTGTAGGATTTAGAAGTGTTAAAAGAGACAAAACATTGTTAACTAAGAAAGCATATTTAACAACTGGACATATCCCTCATTATTAGGGTCTAAGTGAAGAAATAAAGTTTATTATGTTCCAGAAGCACTAAACATGCATGAAATCTATATTTAAGATCCCGCTAGACCCCAGGAATATTTGTGTACTGTTAAGCTAGTGAAACCTAATGTAATGACTGAAGAGCAGAATTGTCACGATCAGAAATACATAACCGATATGTTATTGCATTAGTTCAACAAGGTTTTGGAGAGATGAAGATAATGGCTTTGGCTTTTTTGTTTGCCACCAGGTAAAGAAGTGAAAATACCTTAAATCTATTTTGCATATATTTTGGCTCAATGATTCAGTCAACATATATGCAAAGACTTGAAACCGACAACAACAACACAATTAAATGCAAAAATAAAATACAATAATTTGGGTAACTTCAAGGTTAAATATTACAAAAACATATGCATAAAAAATAAAAAACAAATCAAAGCATGAAAAAACAGGTCAAATTAAAAAGAGGGAATCAATACAGACTAACCAAATGCAAAAAAACGAAATAAAATTATAAGTTTATCACATTTCATAAATGAAATAATGTCTGCATGAATTTTATTACTATTGCTGATGCATTAAATGGCATTTTCTTTATTTATCTTAGATATTGTCGTTTTAAACATCCATATTTCTCTGTATGTCAAGGATAAATCTATCCAAGGGTCCTACATATATGCTGGAACAAACATGTCATATATATATATATAGTAAAGTAATTTTATCTTCTTGGTCAGAGATCTCTTCCAGCACAGGTACTGCAGTAGTGATTTATTCGCCCTAAAACAGACTCCCCTTCAGGGTCAGTGTCTTGGTCTCCTGGATCTTCTTACCATCCTCTTCTATACAAAGCCATCTAAAGTCTTTAATAGGTTCATCTGACCACTGTCTCTCATCATAACCCCCACAACATTTAGTTCACACGGCGATGTGATTGTTGTAAGCGAAACAATATTGCCCACAGGTCATAGCCTAGAAAACGGATCATATTTGCGGTCACAGGTTGTGCAAGCCTGGCCAGGTGTTCCTGGGTGTGTTAGGGATAAATTTTCACTTCAGTAGAAATGGAGGTTACATGAAAAAATAAAGAATGCAAGGCAGTTATTTAAACCTGCAGAAATGGTATAATGACTAGAAATATGCATACACAAAAAATCAAAGCAAGAAGCCATTGAACCTTTGGAAATTTGAGGGATTACAATGTCCAAAAGTAACTTAAAGAACTATTCAAGGATGGATGGAAAGGAAAGAAGCTAATGTAGAATATATTGTATTTTCAAGTTGCTTTTAAAATTAGGTTACATCTAGTTATACACAAGAAAATGTAAGATGTTAAAATGAATTGGGAACCAGTTGCTAAATAAAGTGTTTCAATTATGCTTAAATAAACATGCTTACAAATTTGCACACTAAACACCGGTCTCCTTGAAAAAAAGAACCATTGCCAAAACTGTTTAGCTTTGCTGAGGTTTGAAAAGGGATGTTGTGTGGTAAACAGCTGTGTGCAGTTTGTCTTTTCTGAGTATTGGAGAGCAGGTTTCCTC
This sequence comes from Astatotilapia calliptera, assembly GCF_964374335.1. NCBI lineage: Eukaryota > Metazoa > Chordata > Actinopteri > Cichliformes > Cichlidae > Astatotilapia > Astatotilapia calliptera. The sequence continues at coordinate 21,221,264 of NC_137429.1, read as the reverse complement.
CTGCTGCCTGTTTAGTTGTGAGTTGCTTGGCTGCATGCAGCACTTCAAAGGCCACTTCCTTCTACTGCTGGAGGCCAGAACAGGAAACATCATTTGCCAAGTTCTTTTTTCTCAGCACTATACTGAGAGGGACAGAACCTCCGCGATCGTAAATGCTGTATCGACCATCCAAATCCTGGTTTAAGCTCATTTACAGACACTCAGGTAACAGCACAAATACAAGAAGCCATAAACATGTGCACACATGTCACTTAAAGCTATTTCCAGTTTGTTGTGTGGCACATCACGTGGGAGTACAAAGAACCGCTTCTGTCTGTAAAAACTGCTTGTGTTGAGGAGCTGCACCAAACTAGCTTTGAGGATAATTACCTTGGGTAATCAGAACAGACTCGTGCTGTGCTTTTAGGAGACTTTTATCAGTGTTAGAGGGAAATATGTTAACTTTTTTGAGTATTATTTTAAAGGTTGAGATTTAAAAAAAACATTAGAGTACAATTTAACACAGGATGAGTGAAAGATAAGTAGCTAATGTAAAACAATCATAACTGTATGGTTGTATTTATTTTACTGCTGACATGCAGTTTATAAACATTCAAATCACACAGTCTGGAAACATGTTGGAATGATTGTGCTTCTTGTTGCTGGATTGAAAACTGCTGTGTTGCCAAGACCTGATTATTCATAAATGCAGATGTTGTACAACCTGGAATTGTACAATCACACCAGTGAGTTAGTGGTTACTAATTTATATAAGGCAAACAAATGTAAATCAACAAATAAAGTCAACAGCATACAGGTTTGTTTGGGGTTTTTTTGCCTCATATTGTTGGACTTCATTGAACTGTCATTAGATGGATCCCACAGCTTATTCGGTTTATTTGGTTTTGAAGGCAGCAAACTTATTTATTATTAATATTATTTCTCTAACAAATAAAGGGCTCTCTGTGTGTTGTACTGCTCACTGAAACATGTACTCCTGCTGATGCTGGCTTTTTTTGTTACAGCAGGTAGAGAAATCATTTTATTCGTAAATAAAGGAATCTCTGTATGTGTGTTCATCTTTCTTTCATCCTAGTCTAAGTGAGTGAGTTTGAAGTCATTTAGGTAAGCGGTGGTCTTTTATTGTTTTGTGAAATAAACAAATAATTTATTACACATAAACCTCCAGCAGAACTAGGCTCAGGAAACGGCAGCCATGTGCCATTAAAAGCCAGCAAAACTATTTGGTTGGTTTAATCAACAGTTATCAAAAATTAATAATTGATTTAATCTTTATATTGCAACTCAGCTCCAGTGGTGCAGTCAGCGTGCAGTGTTTCTAAGGCAGTAATGTATGAAGAAATACTAAGGTTGAGGGTTCAAGCCTCACCTGGACTCTTCAGTGTGAAAATTATGTTACATGACCATAAATAGCAATTTAATCTGTGTTAGTCTCACTACTTGATTTAAGTAAACGTTCATAAAAATCATTCAAAATCTTCCATTTTCATTTAAAAGAGCTTAACAGAATTTCAACACCATTAAGGAAATCTTCAGTCACAGTCTGGTGTTCCAGTGGGGCAATCAGTTAGTGCACAGTACCAATGACTTAATATACTGGAAAGCAGTTCTGAGTTCAAGCCTCATCTGGAGCAGGCAGCTTTAATCAATAGCAAATATGGTGAACAACAAAGAGCACATTCTAGAAAACCTAACAGTCCACTTATGGACCATCCATTTCATTTCTTAAGCACTACAGGACACATACTCTACATTAAAAGGCTTTTTAAATCCTCATGGCCAGTCAGTTTGAAGCAATAACTGGAATATATGTCTCTAACAAAAAAACTGCATACTTGTTTTAAGAATACAAGCTTGGTCTTTGTAGGTGTGGACAGATTCACACTTGGCACCTGAAGACTCAGAAGACTGTTGGTGCTTGTTTGAAATCATATATCTTGCTCTATGGTGGTGTCATTTTAATGTATTTACTTTTATTTTAATTATCTGTGCATGTTCTCATTTTTGTGAATTTGTGATATTATTTATAGTGTGGCTACAAACAGTGGTAGGGCTTACCTACTGACAGGAGACCATTATCAAAACTATGTTCCTATAGATGTTCAGTGTATGTAGGCGAGTAATTGTTTGGAGTTGTTTCTTTCAAACTGAACGATTCTGGCTTTTTTAATCTCATCTCTTTGTTTTTCTATTCAGCTCAATTCGTGCGTTAACTTACTTTGGCACAGTATATGTGTAACACTAAATTCAAGTCGACAATCATAATAAAAAGGTTATTTCTAATTTACCATGTTAAGCTTTGGTAATAATTTTGAGCCACATAAGAGGTTTTATGTGACTTTTGACATGAGAAGGGTTTTTTTTTTTATAGCTTATTATTCTTCCAATTATTATTGATGTAATGTTATTTAATCACTATAAATATTAAAGGGCCACTTGAGTAACTGTGACTCTTCAGCATTAAACATCACTTTTAATGTATATTTACCCAAACAAAAAGACACTCTTGCTGAGTTTTTTTGGTTCACCATATAAAACTGCTATGGACAGCTAGAGTCAATCAGGAGAATTAGGAGTGGCTTAAAAGGAGAGGAGCTAAAAATAAAAAATAGCTTGTTTCAGTGGATGATCTGACGAGCTGTTAAAAAAAAAAAAAAAAAACGTGGATCTGGAAATGAGCAAAACAGCTCCCCAGTAAGTTTACCATTGCTAGAAATCCAAAGTTTACAACTCTGAATTTTGGTATCCAGAAGAAATGTTTAGTTTCTTTATTTGTTGTTTATTTATTTGTTTAAACTTCACTCAAGCTTCAAATTGGAAACAGAAACAAGTCCAATAAACAATATTAGCTTACATACAAGGCTCACTGAGTCCAGTGAGGTAGTTTTACACTGGCTCATTTTCACGTCTTGTGTTAAGATCAGCAGAGGCATTAAAACTTGGCTTATATGTATGTGATCTCTATGTGCACTGCAGTGTGGTTCATAACGTTATGGGCTGGGCTCACACCCACTGTTCTGTAACCGGCAACTTGTGGACCTGCAGATAAGAGCAGCTGAGACAAAAAAGATTATCATCCAAATTACACTAGTATTGACTCATTTTCTTTATTTTAATGTTGCTAACAGAAGCACTAAATTCTGTTTTAATAGTTGCTAAGGTTTAGAGAACATATTCATTAAAATAAACTTATGATTCAGTCTTAGTTTTTTAAAATGTTACTTTTTAGTGTGCGTGTGTGTCTTTGTTCATTACATGGGAGCAAAAAGCCCTGAAGCAGATACAGCAACTAATCTGCTGAAATGCCTATAAATTAAAAACTATTAACAATAGGCTGAAGAAAAAGAATTCTACCATCAATGAAGGGGGGGGGGGGCTCAACTACAGCTGCACCTTGAGCTCTACCCCACCAATGATATGGTAAATATGCAGTGTGACGCACATACGGTAGCAGATAGTGTGGTGGTGTGTCGCCCGCACCCTGCCCTGGCTGCGGTCTGATAACACAGAGGCAGAGAGAGACAACACATCTGCTGAGAGGTCAACCAGTACAAGCTGTTTTCTTCAGACAGTAGGAACTATTACTTTTGCTCTTTCACTCATCCTTCTTTTTTAGCATTTAGGTTAACAGGTTAATGCAGCGCAAAAAATGGTTGATTAGTTTCTTGTTTGATTTTTTGGCTGTAAAGACCTAACACTTTGCATATTTGGCTACAGTGGTTCTGTGTATGATAGGCCACAATGTTGTCCAAGAAGGAAAAAGACTTAATTAAGGAAATATGGGAAAGACTGACTCCTGTGGCAGCAGAGATTGGAGCAGATGCACTCCTTAGGTAGGTTGAGACTTACCTGTGTAACCTTCATACTTTACTGCATTGTCTTTAAATGGTTTTGCATGAAGATTTAGGCTCCTACACACAAAGTAACATCTCCAGTAAGAGTGTGTGTTGTGATAAATAGATTCCTCTACCAATAAGCTTTCATTTCAGTTTGCAGATGTTAATATTAGATTTTAGTATTGTTACAGGATCGAGTTCACACAAATGATAGTTGGTGACCAAAGACAGTCAACATGTAGCACTTACTCTGTTGCTCCTATCATATCAGCATGGAAATAATTTCACTTTTCCCTTCTTAAGGATGTTTGCCTCTTATCCGGGCACCAAGACATATTTTTCCCATCTAGACATCAGTCCTAACTCCTCCCACCTGCTTTCTCACGGGAAGAAGATAGTCCTGGCTATAGCTGAGGGGGCCCAAGACATCAGTCAGCTAACTGTCACCCTGGCTCCCCTGCAGACTCTGCACGCCTACCAGCTTCGGGTAGACCCCAGAAACTTTAAGGTGCCTAAACACCTCAGACCTATTTACAGCCCTTCCATCCCCTTCTTGCATTGGATTTTTTTTTTAATTTACTTTTAATCTTTTAATCAGAGATAATCAGTTTTTTGTTATTCAGATTTTCCTATTAAGTATATCTACTAATCCAGTAAAGCCTGAACCACAAAATAATTGCCAGAAACTCATGTATCAAATATGATGCACTTGCTACAGGGTTAATATATATACTTGTGCAATTTCTTTGTTGTATGCTATAAGGCGTACAGGTGACTGCAATGTATGAAATTGTATTTATTTGTGCATTTTAATTCTGCATGCAAAAGATAATCCTATTAGTACGTAGGGATTTTTTCAGTAATTCTATAATAGAGTTTAACTGAACTAAAAAGAAAACAACAGATTTACTAACTGTAAGTCTGCTGCTGTTTTGTTTTTCCAGCCTGTTCAGATGACAAATCAACTAGTTTGTTTTATGGAGGAGGAAAAAAAATGGAAAAATGTTTTTTTTAATCTTTTGACAGCACTAATTAAAATAAATAATACATTTGATTAAATGGGTTCCTCCAGGAATATTGAAATGGGGTGCAAAAAGGCAGTATGTGAACCAGTCGGGAAATCTGAAAAATGGTTAAAAAAAATTTATAAGTGAACAAAATGACAATGTGTATAAGTATACGGTATTGTATTATACATATATGACAATTGTGGATGTTTGGGGAATTACAAGCTGTGAAACTAGCCGTTGTGAGGCGAGAGGGTGAGGAGGAGACGATATTTTTAATGCATTGTTTGGCACTTAAAATTATCAGACATGCTTTCTGTGCAAATTACACAATACTACATCACTATAATTAACAATAACACACTGAGGACGACAAATGGCAGTGTGTGGGTTCATGATTTTCAGAAAACTGACACATACTATAAATTATGTAAGTATGTTGTTCACTTTTTACCAATCTTTTGTGTTTCTCCTGCAGCTGCTGTCGCACAGTATGCTCGTCAGCCTTGCCTGTTACTTGGGGGATGAATTCACACCGGTGGCTCACGCCGCCATGGACAAGTACCTGTCAGCGTTTGCTGCTGTTCTTGCTGAGAAATACAGATGAGACTCAAGCACTGGGTTTCCAGAAAGCATACGAGGCATTTATGATGCTATGTAAAATCTTTTTGTTTTTCTCTGTATGTGTCTCTGTCATTACTTTGTTACATTTTTAATGGTAAAAAATGTGCAATTCGTGTGTTAGTTTTTGTGCTGTTATATTATCAAATAAAAACAAATCGAATCTGTGGTGTTTCACGCATTATCATATCACGTTCAAAATGCATTGTGTTGATCATTTTCAAGGAATTCATCATTTGACTGAGTTAAGTTTTTTTAGTTGCTCACCGTCATGTCAGCTGATAATTTACATTATTTTACTTAAGCAAGCTTTCCTACTGTAAAATATTTTCATAATAAATAATACATTTACAACTACAAAGGCACATTTAATATTAAATCTAATCTGTTTTTTGTTTTATTGTTTTATTTTTCTAGTATTACAGAAACAAAGGATTCAGGTTTTAACACCAGTGAATTGGGAGGACTCTCCAGGTTTATCTATGGACCTCAAATAAAGTATTTACGGTACACAGAGCAACAGTGCCCCCATTTGGTAAACTGGTGGTAATACAGACGCATGCTGATGCAATATTCAAAGCAGCTCATAGACAAGATGTTAAATGTCAGTTTTTTAGATATTTAAGTGAAATAACTTCTGTAATTTACAGACATCTTTGTTGTGAGGTTGATTACACAAAAATTAACTTTTTTTAGGATTGCCAAAACGTGCTAATACTCTTTTTTACTTAATGGGAGTGTAAATGTTTTTAATATCATGACAGCAGAATGAACTGCATTCATTTCTTCATCCTTGCTTTTACCTTTGCTGGGTTTTTGTTGTTGTTGTTGTTGTTGTTGTTGTTGTTGTTGTTTTTAACATTTTGAGTTGATTGTAGCAGTCATCTCATGTGAAGAGCATGAGAGATAATTTATGCCTTCTGTTTGTATCTGCGCACAGTTACGCACGGTTGTAATTTTACAATCTACATTTTACAGGCTACATAATCCAAATAATGCCAAATTACTCATAATTTAGGAGCTGTACTACGCTTAAGTTAAAATCCTCAGACTTCTTTCCCAGTAAAGTAAAAATGCACAGGCTTGATAGTTCCTGTGAACCCTAAACTTGCAGAGACTGGTGTTCTCACCTTTGGTTCTTATCTGTAGCTTCGCGTACGTGAAAATCCATGAGTCAGACAAGGTTGAAATATTTTTAATGAGAGGGAAAAAAGACAAAACATCAGAGACACAGATGAAATTTTTATACACCTGACATCTGTGAGGACCGTGCCCTGTTGGCCTGAAGTAAGAGTCTGCTTGAAGCAATCTTAGCATTAAAATAACTGGGAGACTGTGCAATATGTAAGGAAGCAGTTACAGTTAGAGCACATGCTGAAGAGTAGGTGGGGTGTGGGTGTAGATGAGATTGGTAGAGGAAGGGCAGGTGATTGGGGGGATTTGAGAAGATGAGAGTTGGAGATAGGGAGGGTGAAGGGAGCTACTGTTGTTCAAACGTTGAGCAATCAGCAGTCTTCTCCACCTTTCGGCTGCTGTATTGAAATGTAGTACTGTGGGACACCCTAAAACGTACATTTTTCTTCATAACTCACTAATAAATAATACATTTTCTATCATTTTAATAATAATAATATTACAGTAATATTACATTTAATGTAAGATGTCAGAATATCTAATTATGTGAGGGTTTTTTTAAAAAATTTAATTTTTATATAGTTAAAAACCAGGTGTAGATGTCAGGTACGCAGTGGGGGGAATAATTATTTGATCCTGGGGTAAATTTGTACGTTTGTAATTTGCAGGTTTACTGTACAGTGACTGTACAGAATATCAAACAAAAATCTAGAAAAACACATGAGACAAACATTATAAATTCATTTTCAGGTCACTGAGGAAATGATTATTTGATCCCTACAGTCCAGCCAGAATTCTGTTTGTGCTCATTTCTTTGGAAGTGAGAAAAATACAAATTCACCAGAGAATAAAACAATTATTTCCTCATCTGTACCATCAGACTTCTGTTCTAACGTCATGAAATGTGACGTCCTTGCAAGTAAAAGTGACCCTAGGTAATTTTGAAGAGTCTAATTCAATCGTTAGTATCATAGACATGTTCACAATTTCTCTTAAGAATATTGTTTGAATACATGAATTAGATACTTTTAAAAAAACCCAAATAGCCTGTGTTTAATAAGGAGCTGTGATTTAGCTCTTCAATACACCATTTTTCAATGTCATTTGGTGAAAAATATTTTTTTATTGACAGAAAAGTTTATTCTCATGGAAAGATAAGGTCCTTTTGTTGGGCCTGATTTTACAGCTATGACTCCAGATGTACATTTACAAAAGTTACTAAAGTGGAAGAAAATAAAAACTGTAACTGGTGATCTCTCTCTGGGCATTTGTTCTCGGTAGGTTATGAAGATATTCTTCGATCGTTATGTGTTTGTAGTTTTACTTTTTCAGGGTTGAGTTAGCACGTTTATTGTGTAATGTATTTTCTGAAATTATACGTTTTTGTTTTCCATTATTTCATCAAATGTGAAAAGCATAAATATCTACTTCTATCTTGTTGATAATGTTTAAAAACACAGAAGGAGCCCGTTTAATCTTTCGTATTAAAAATGAAGCTGCTGTGAGGACGTTGAACACGGCGCTGTCTCTGGTGCTGAAATTAGTTTGATTCCACTGCACTTAGCTATAATTTTGTATTTTCTAATTAGTTGTTTTTGTATTCAATGTCCTTTTTTCATTCATTTTTTTAAGTGTAGTGTAGGTTTTTTTCTGTTAATTCAGATTTTTTTTTCCACACCTCATTTTATTTTGTAGCTTAGCTTCGGTTAACTACATTAACTCTTCTATAAATAAACACAAATATCTTTATGCCCAGTTTGTGGTGTATAAATAGCTCTATTGTAAAGATGTGTAGAGGTGAAGGGCTAATTGATCAAGTAGTGGGGCGGTCACGTGCCCGCCCAAGTCCATGGGTTCACTGTTGAGTTCTCATTAATTTCTGGGGCTATTCCGCCACATTTGATAGTTTGCGTTATTCAGCTATAACTAAATAAACTAATCAAATGACCGAGTGACGTAAAGTCATCCGCATGACCATTTTTATCACTGCCAATTCTATCACAGCACCCTGCTGCTTTTCTGTTTCTTTCCCCGTAGGATTGTCTCCCACTTCTTTAATGTCATTTCTCTCCCTTACCTATCCTCTTGTGAATTATGAATTCCGCCGCTTTTCACAGGCTTAATGTCAGAGTTACAGATATATGGGACAGCTCAGGAACTGCACTGTATCACAAAGTCTTCCACCGTGTAAACCTGAAATCAGTGTTGCAGCTGACCTGTTCCGCTGTGGAGAAGAACAGCTATTGAACGGCTTAGATTTAAGACATTAATCTTAGACACTTCCACCCTTTGAGTCCCGTCAAAACTTTCAGTTTTGTTTGTTACAGATTAGAGGGAAGAAGGAAACAATAGTCTAACGCGAAACTTACCGCTGTGGGGAAAGGGGGGAGACGCGTCATTTCGGTTGTAAGATATGCGATAGTTGATGTGTGTTCATTTATTGGAAGCGAGTGCGTAATTGTGACTGGTGGGTGGCCCAAAGCTGTGAGCGGAATGCTAAATCTTTGGCTCTGTCCTCTAACTTGGTCCTTCCTGCTGCAGTGGGCAGACAGAGATTTTAATGTTGCATTAATGTATTTTCTATCATTAAAAAGGGGTAGGTGTCAATGTGACTGTGTTAGTGCGCAATCTGCAGAAAAAATAAAAAACATGGGCAGTGTGAGCATTTACGCATGAGACACATTAGCTATGTCTTCATTGCTAAATAGAGGGGTCGGGATCTGACGGTAAATGATGTTTGGTGTTCTTCTCGGTATAGCACAGGTCAGCTATACACATGGATGTCAGGTTTATGATGGAATAGTTTATAACAGTGTAGCTCTCCTCTGGATAAATCTTGCGCTCCACCTCAGTCTTGTTCCCCTGGAACACACTCATTCGCGGTGCTTTCTAACAAAATACTTCAACCTTACAGAAAACCATGCTGGTTCTTCTTCCGCCTCCTCTCATTTATCTTAACAGCAGAGACAAACACCTGCAAATCTCTCATTTGCACTCCCTGGTATGGTGTGTACACTTTTGAGCAACTAATCTGCGCTGGACATTGGCAGGCAATTATGGATTACTGATTCCATCTTTGCAATTAAATTAGCCCAATATTATATAACCCAAAGATCGTTCCACTCATCATTCTGACAGCTCTGATAGCTATAGTTCAATTAAACTATTGACCTAACTAACTGCAGTTATTTAGTGTCACTCCGATGCCCTCAAGTAGCACCACACCTTTACCTATATAGCTTCAAAGATTATGAATTAATAATTGTGGGAAAAGGTAGACAGTTGATACAGATTTCAGTGCTTTCATTTTTTTCTCTCTTTTCTAAACATAATACAGCGTTCCTGCGGGAAAGTAACAGTAATCTAATTTTTCTGCTCTTGCTCTTGATGAAGGCGGTCGCACTTTTCTCCTCTCCTCCTCTCCCTTAGCTTCCCTGCTTAGCCTCTTATGTCCTTGTCTAGTGTCATGTTTTTTGTATTACTTTTCCCTGGAACACTCTCTCACAGTCTGTTCTCTAAAACCTAAAAGAGGAATTATGGATTGGATCAACTGGTCCCTAGATGCAATTGACACCCCTTTCTCAACGAGAAGTTTGGGCTTGGGTGGGCCTGAGTGCTGAAGATATCTACCTATTCGGAATCATGGTAACAGGGTTCTGGCTAATCGGAGCTGGCTTGGCCCTGACTTATCGAAGAATTAAGAAAGCAGAACCGGCTGTTCAAACCCCCACAAGGCTGCCCGCTGGGATTGGAACGATGGGAGAGGCGTGAGTTTCTCAAAATGGGCTCATTGAGTGCAGCACGGATAAGATCTTGGAGATGCTACGGCTGCTAGCTCGGAATAACATCTCTGGGCGCAAATTGGATGACATCTCGGGGAGGCACGCTGCCGTGAGTTCTCAGAAATCGGATCCTTGAGCACAAGAAATGACAACATCACAGAACCCAAGTATGGCGAAGCTCGCGGCTCTCCAACGGGAGATTGAGAGACCAGTGTTGGACTGTAGAACTGCTTTGAAATTCATATGAGCTGTTCGCACTAAAGTAAAAACACCATCACTTATGCGGATACCCGTTTGGCGCCAGCTGCAAGGCTGGGGCTGAACAACAAGGACACCTGGGTTGGCTGGAAGACTGTTTACTTAGCCTAGCAGGGCGAAGGACACTGTCTCAGCTGAACTCACACATACATATACACTGATATGCACACACTCATCCCCCCTCCCTTTCCAAACGCCTTCGACGCTTATTCCCTTCCGATGCTGACGGTGGATCAAGGAGACCAGCGCACGCAGACCCGGATGCACTGTCTAAATCGGCTGTCTCTCACCCTTTACCCACCCCTGTTGCTTGTCATGAATGAATATGAATGAATATTCTTTATTGTCATTGTCACAGGTACAATGAAATTGAAAGATGTCTCTGGTCAGTGCAACATCACAAAAGATAAATACTTAAAAACTATAATTAAATACTTAAAAACTATAATGATAGGATATAAAAGATAGAAATACATATAAAATACAGTATTCTGATACCATAGATACACCCAAGCAATCCAGGCCTAAGGCCCCATACAGACACTCAACATACGACCTAGTTGATATATCACTCAAACAATCAATCACTCAATCAATTTGTTAGCGCATCCAACAAAACATGTCTGAAAGCATTCCAACATCAAGGGCACAAATGACAACAGGGGCAATGAAAGTCATCTACTTTTAGTAGCATTGAGACATGATATTGCAATTGGGTAGAAACTGTGTTTGAGTCTGTTAGTCCTTGTGTATGTTGTTCTATACCGTTTACCTGAAGGCAGCAGTTCGAACATGGAGTGTCCAGGGTGTGAGGTGTCCTTTATGATGTTATGGGCTCTTTTGAGGCAGCGGGAACTGTGTAGGTCTTTCAGTTTGAGGAGAGGGCAGCCGATTGTCCTTTGGGCAGCGTTGATTACTCCCTGGAGTGCTTTCCTCTGAGCCACTGTGCAGCTAGCGTACCATATGCCTATGCAGTACGTTAGTATGCTTTCGATGGAGGCTCTGTAGAAAGACACCAGCAGTCTCTGTGTGATGTTGTTCTTCCTAAGCACTCTCAGAAAGTACAGTCTCTGTTGTGTCTTTTTCAGTAGCTCAGAGGTATTCACACTCCAGGATAGGTTTCCCTCTATGCTGACTCCCAAGAAGCGGAAGTCTGCCACCCTCTCCACACAGTCGTCGCTGATGATTAGTGGTTGGATTTCTGTCTTGTGTCTTCTGTAGTCAATTATGAGTTCTTTGGTCTTTGGTCATGTGTTTCTTTGGTGTATTTAGAGTTTTTTCATGTGCAGAGGTGTTTTTTTCTGTTCTCAAACTGGTCTCCCTGTTGGAGCTCAGTCTGGGAGGAGTTATTTTTTTCTCCTTATCTTTCCTCATGTGGTGCATTTTCCATTGTTATACCTCTCTGACCTGTCTTCCCCATGTGATGTTTGTGTAATGTATGTGTGGTCAGAGGGTAAGATGGCGCCTCCATTACGTGCAATAGGTCGGCAGCCTTAGGAAATTTCCCCTTGTGGGACCAATAAACGTTTATCAAATCAAATCAAATTACCATTTTTGCAATAGTAATCCCTTACTTTACTCGCTACTAGGAAAAAGTAATCGGATTACAGTAACGCGTTACAAGTAACTGCCCATCTCTGATTGAGAGTGAGGAGAGCGGCATAAACAGTGAAATAGAAAGTGCAAGCAAGATAAATAAAGTACATTTAAAAAAATATAATCTTAAAATTAAATGCATGTATGTTTGTTTGTTCCAGTTGTAATTTACAACAAATCCCCAGCTGTGCACGCAATTCATCGCCCAACAGAAAATGAAATAAACAAAGTAGTATCTAGTATAGTGAAAAACAATAGGGTACTCTCGTTAGAATGAAGAACAGCCTGTTACTGGTCATTTTGCGGTTATGGTTGTTCTTATTTACAAATCCTATAAAATATATGGTTTCTATTTTGAAGTTGTTATTATTTATTAGTTTAGTTTTTATTATAACCTTTGCAAGAGTGAAATCCGCTCTCATATTTCGCCATGTTACAGTCTAAAAACCTAAAAGTACAAACGAGATCCTTTATTTGCCCTCTACTCGGCATCCAGCCCCCCAGTGTGATATAAGATATAACTTATAAGCATGTGTAAAATTTTTAAAAAAAATACAAAGGGAAAACGTAAACTTTGCTTCAGTGGGCCTTTATTTCTCTTTTGAGGTGATCCATAACATATTGAAACGGGCGTTAGATCTCCTTCTGGCTTCCAGATGCAGACGGATCTACATTTTAGTGGTACTGCTTTCCGAGAGCGGACACCACCACGGCCAAGAACTTCTGGAAGGTAGCCTGAACCTCTGGGGTGAAAGCGGAACCCAGTTTTCCAGCAATAACAATGGTCAGGCAGTCAGAAAGCAGCTGCATGGAGAAAGAAAAAAAGGTATAAGAAAATGTCGTGTTTGCATTAAAAAGAAGAAGAAGAAAGGCGGGTTCTGAGGTTTACCTTGAAGTTGTCGGGGTCGACATGCAGCTTCTCTGAGTGCAGGACGCTCAGCTCGGCGTAGGTGGCTTTAATGTTGTCCATGTTCTTCAGAGCGCGGTCCAGACCGTGGAGCACTTTGATTCCGTGGGCAGCGACTTTCGGGTTGGTGCTGATGGCTTCGGCGTTGTAGAGGTTACCGAAGGAGGAGAAATACCTCTGAGTCCAGGGGTAAACGACCAGACACCTGCGAGGGAGAAACACACGTGAGTTTGGCCACAGGGCACGTCATAGGAAGGATTGTCCTCTTGCAGAGGTGTTCCTTACCTGACCAGAGCCTTGGGCCCAACGTCGTTATAGTCCAGGTTGGAAAAGATGTTGGAGATGATGCTGCGTTCGTTTTCGCTCCACTCAACCATGGTGGCGTTTGATTATGATTTTTTTCTTCAGGCTTGAAGGAAAAGGCTGAATAGTGCTTCACTAGACCCCCTGCATCTATTTAAATGCGTCGAAGCTCCCCCACCCCAAATGAGAAGTCTGCTGTGATAGGCTGGAGATGATGCGCGTGAGATAAACTGCAGACTTCACCAGAAGTTTCTGGATTTGTTGATACGGTTTTGTTATTCGTGTCCTGCGCAATTTAAGCAAAGCCAAAAACAAAATTTCAATTAGCGCAGTTATTGTGCGGCCAAAGATTCCAAAGCCCAATATTTTATGCGCAAAATATTCCCAACATATTCTATTACAGTTATTTCAAATGCAGTCCTCAAGTCTCTGATAATTCTTATTATTATTTTTATTTTATTTATTTTTATTTATTTTATTTATTCAGCTGTTATTAGCTGAATCCTGAGTTGCAGTTGAGTTTTTTATTTTATTTTATTTATTTATTTATTTATTTATTTATTTATTTATTTATTTATTTATTTTACTTTTAAACAAATCACACAGAGGATAAAATTCATAAAATGCGAAAAAGGCCTTTTGAAAATTATCTGTCAACATTGATTAAAGTGCGTCCCCCACTTTTTAAAATCTAAATAAAGTGTGTATATATTTTAAATGTGAATTCAGATTTTTTTTTTAAATATGGAAATGCATAATTCGTCTGTATCTGCCTGATATTATACAAATAAAGGTTCAACAACTTCACATCTTCACAAAAATATCAACATTATATAGAAATATAAGTAAAAAGGCTAAACATTTATGCGGAGAAAAATGAAAGAATTTATTTATTTATTTAGTCTTTATTTGTCTTTATTTTAAATGTGAGGAATGGTTGCCAAGCAGCTCGAGAGTGTTTGACGCTCTTTAAGTTATATCTCGTAAACCACACCGGTGTTATCTGCAGCAGCGAACCCCCCTCCACCCAAACCCCCCTGCGTCCACAGATGCATGTGTTTTGATTAAGAACACTTGAGCTGGCTGATAAAGGCCGTCTGCTCTATTTTCTACCACTGATAGGAACTTATTTTATGAACCGAGCCAAAAAAGAAAAAAATGCTGAATTAAAAAATTAAATCTGATAAATCTGAGAAAGCTTTAAACAGCTTCAATTTGATAAGAAGAGCTGTTTTTTAATCTTGTATTTTTAGTATATCCTAGATCCACCGAGTGTACTTGCATATATTATAGAATTTTGCGCTCTTTTCTGTAAGTGCGTAATGTGCATGCACGCATTTTTGTAACTCCCACCTGCATCCATAAATGACCCACATTCTTTGCGATCACGAAATCTGTTTTTTTAATAGATCATTTTCTTATACTTATATTGTACTTCATTGGTAAAATTGTTTAAATGATGATCACATCACGAGAATATACTTAATTTTTTTATTGATTGATTTAAGTAGTACGAATCGAATCGAATTGTTTTGTAAATATTCAAAATTATCATTATTATTATTACTACTACTATTACTATAATTTACTTGGTTCAGGCCTCAGTAAAGCTGGAAGTAATAGAAAAATGTGTTCAGTTTTATGAATCAATCAGTTTTATTGGCATTAATTTCACAGCAACTCCTTAGACACGAGTTCACTCATTGTTCTTAGAACTGTAGACTTTCTGCACATGATATCACTCCGCCTGAGATGTTCTCCACTCATCAGTCATCAGGGGACCATGTGCTTCACTTCTAACTTCTCACAAACTTGCAAAGCAGAAAATGTGGTTACGTTGCACTTTTGGTATCCTACACGAAAAAATGCAGAGTGTTTTTGCAAATTCACACCCAAGATGTCACCAGCAGATATCACCCTCTGCGTTGGCCTAAAGCCAAACAAGTTTCTATCAGGTCCGGTGAATGAGTCCTATCTGCGTCACAGCTTGTGGCTTGGTATCAGATGCCCTGGGTGTGACCCAGGGGGGCAACTGAATTTAAGCACAGCTCCTCGCCGGGTAGCATCATCAGAGAGAGAGAGACAACCGATCCAACATGAGTCTGACTGAGAAAGACAAGGCTGCCGTCAAGGCACTCTGGGCCAAGGTCTCCAAGGCTGTGGATACTGTTGGAGGCGAAGCTTTGGGCAGGTAAGGCTGTATTGGCACTTCTTTATTGAATTCAGTACAATTGAATTTTATTTATACAGCGCCAAATTACAGCAACAGTCGCCTCAAATATTTAAACACACTTCAGATGTGTGTTTCCACTACTTAAAATAAGCTCGTGCTCCAGGTGAGGCTCGAACTCACAACCTCGGCATAACTCTGCAGGCTACTGTCTTATAAGTACCGCGCGCTGACCGATTGCGCCACTGGAGCTTGTGACCCACCATGTTCATCTCTGCTTCCACAGGATGCTCCTCGTGTATCCGCAAACCAAGACTTACTTCTCCCACTGGCCGGACCTGACTCCCGGTTCTGAGCCCGTGATGGTTCACGGAAAGCTGATCTTGGGTGGAGTCACTGAGGCCGTGTCCAAGATTGACAACCTGAGAGGCGGCCTGCTGGAACTGAGCGAGCTGCACGCCTTCAAGCTGAGGGTGGATCCATCTAACTTCAAGGTAAGACGCGGATCATGTGCATTTGCGATTTCAGTTATAAACAGAGGTTATTGTCTGTTCCTATTTCACGCACGGTTAATTTATGTAACAAAGTAATCCAACATATTGAAAAGATTGTTCTTAAGAAGATCGAGTTTATTGACTATGCATTTGTACTAACAAACAGTCTGTTTATTAAAAGCGATTTCTGCCGAGCAAACTTCATATATTTGGTGTAAACTGTTTCCTCTCTCTGCAGATCCTGGCTCAGTCCCTTATGGTGGTGATCGCCACTATGTTCCCTAAAGATTTCACCCCGGAAACTCATGTCGCCTTCGACAAATTCTTGGCCGCCGTGGCCCTGGGTCTCTCTGAGAAATACCGTTGAGATGTCGGCAGCGAAAAGCGCAGTTTGTGACCATTAAAATCATGGTTGGAAAACGAAAATAAAGCATGTCGCCAAAAATAATCCTGCTCTGTGTGTGTGTGTTTTTCTTTTTTTAAATATCTCACTGTGTCGTTTCACACCTGCACACGTGACACTGCAGAAAAAAGTCCCAATAAAGAGTTTAGATTAAATGGCAGTGTTCTTTTTCTATGGGGAAGAACTGAGAAAAAATGATTTTATGTATTTTTCTTGATTTATTTTATACTAAACAACAATCCATAGATTACAAACTGCCATGGAATAACAGTATCAAAAAGAAATATCCAAAAGTATGCCCTTTTTTAAATATATGGAATGAAAGACAGAGCTTATGGATATATTGAATCCTGCACCACAGCTGTAAATGGAGTCATTTCATTATGATTCGGAGTTTATCATCACCCAGAATGATCCTGCAAAAACAGGAAGAGACAGTGACACTGGTGTATCATTCCTGTGGTTTAATTTAGTAATCCAGTTATGTGTAACTTCTCTTACCTGACCAAAGCAGCGGCCACAAGACCTCCCCCAATGGGACCGACCCAGTACACCCAGTGGTAAGTCCAGTAACCGGTCACCACAGCTGGACCGAAAGCTCTGGCAGGATTTAGACATGTTCCTGATATATCACCCCTGCACATAAGTGATAAAGTTAAACAAGAGGAAAAACAAGTTTTTAAATCATTTACTTAAGCACAATATAAAATCCTGCTTAAGTAGGCCAATAATGCAAAACACTTTAGAATATGCCTAAAGCACCAAAAGCAATCAGACCAGGATATCATATATTTTTACAATATTATTAATGGGTCAAAATTTTTGATTCATTAATATATCAAGGTGAACAACACTAGAGGGCAATTTTAAGCCAATAGCACAAGTCATCTTCAAGTGCAGGATCTACCATGGATCGCACTACCAGAAGGAAACATTGCAGAAGTTGAGGACAGCTACACGTATCTGGGAATCCCACAGGCAAATAGCAAGAACAAGATCCAGGCTATCAAATTAATATCACCGCCCTGCCTGTGATCAGGTAAAATGGTAAATGGCCTGTATTTGTATAGCGCTTTACTAGTCCCTAAGGACCCCAAAGCACTTTACACATTCAGTCATCCACCCACTGGTGATGGCAAGCTACATTGTAGCCATAGCTGCCCTGGGGCACACTGACAGAGGCAAGGGTGAAGTGTCTTGCCCAAGGACACAACAACCGAGACTCGAACCGGCAATCTTCCGATTACAAGGCGAACTCCCAACTCTTGAGCCAAGATCGCTGCTGGACAGGGCCCTGTGTCTCACCCTGCCAAGACATTGATTATGACCGTACAGCCCACCAGGAAAGGAGCCAGTGGGGTTTTCGTCCTGGTATTGACAGCCACCAGCAGCACCACCAAAGTTATCAGGCAGGTCATGGCCACCTCTCCGAATATGGCTCGTGACAGCTGGCTGTCTGACTTGAGGATAGTGAACGCTGCTCCCGTGGCATTGATGAAGCGTTCTGGAGGGGTCATCAGCTATGAAACAGTAGAGTTGTGGTGAAAATTTCACAGGATACTCAAACATGCATTTAGAAGATGTGAAGGTGCTGAACCTTCAACTGACCTTGGCCATTCCAGCTCCCACCACTCCTCCAATCAGCTGGCAGACAATATAGAGCCCCGCCATCATCAGGTCCATCCCTCCACACAGGTAGATGGCAACAGTGAAGGGAGGGTTAAAGTGAGAGCCACTGGGAGGAGGCAAAGGAGCAACAAAGACAAAGTTGAGAACAAACTGAGCTAACTCCACTCAAATCTGGTAAATGTCTACACCGTAAACCTTTAACCCAGAGTTATCAAACATAAGGCCCAGGGGCCAGAATGGGCCAGCAAAGACTCCTGATAAACACCTCCCCATGAACACTCATGCTACTTCAAAGTAAAACAAGGTGATAGATTAACAATGAAATGACAGAAAAGTTATTTTTGTCACTTACTGTAAAAATTTATTTTTGTTACAATGAAGCCACAGTCAAATAAATAAATCTGTGCATTAACAAAAATGGTCTGTTTTATAATTACAGGATAGTTTGGGCGATGACCTATAAGAAATTGTTATTTGTTATGTGATTTTACACATTTAATTCAAACAATTTAACCCCAAAGAGTTATGCCGACAGATTTCTTGCATTTTCTGCAGTGACGCACTGTCGAAACTGACCTTCCTTTTCTTATATAAAGACATCACAAGGATTAAATGTGTCATGTGGCACGCTACGTCAAATCCCTGCTTTACCCTCTAGATTTTTTAAATTGATTTATTTGCATCAATCATACATACACTGCCTCGTTTATCTACAAAAGATATCCTGAAAAGATTTAAGGTAGGTAAATGAACTTTATCTTTAACCTTCAAGTAACCAAGGTTAAAGTTTGACATAAATGATATTCAAACAAACAATCCAACAACTAAAACATAAATGCCAACGTTTGACTTAATAAATAACTTTACCTGATTTTATCCATGACAGCCACCAGCACGGCTACAGCCAGACCGTGCACCAGGGCTGGCTGTAGCCGTCCAGCTTCTGGTACGTTCTCGATCACAGACACACAGCCGATGAAAACAAAGAACAAGGTCCCCACAATTTCAGCCAAGCAGGGCTGGTACAATCTCTCGTATTTGTTAGGTTGAGGTTTCAACACGGGTTTAGTCTTCATAGGCTCCATTAGAGCAGAATCTCCCATTTCAATTTGCTCCTCGCCCATTGTCGCTCCTTATTTGCCTGCACCTGCAGCTGGCTTCTCTGTACTCGGACCAGTGTGCCGAAGTGCCGAAGGTGCTGCAAGGTGTTGGGGTTTATTAATAATCATCCCCCATAACCTGCACACTGCAAACATATTGCATCACTGGTCATAAAAGCATAAAGAATGAATTATTGAGCCATATAAATGTTCTTCACACCTGTTCAGCCATGCTTGGCAGTGTTTGAAGGAGTGCACTTAAGTGACATCTTTTAAAAAAATAAAACATAAAACGCATAAAACATAATGATGCATGAGGGAGGGGTGGAGGTCACAAGTTCCAGAGTTAAAGTATTCTTCTGTCATAACAATCATTGTCTTTGCTTTATTTGCATCCCCTGCCAAACCTAAAGCAATCGCCAAGCGTCTATATAGATAAGCTAGATTAGAGACTTTGCAGAAAGTTATGGTCCAGGGTAGGTGGATTTTACACTCTTGGATAACAACACTGAACTTTAGATTATGTCAGACTAATTACATCCTAAACTAAGATAAACATGTATGTACCGAAACATATTTATATTATTTAATAGACAAATGGCATCAAAGAGGCCAAACGTCACAAAGAACAAAGAGAAAAGAGCGGTCAGAATCGTGCATCTGACCGTGAATCAAAATCTTGTTTCTCAAATTTATAACACAAGCAGCTCAGCCAGTGCAAATACAGCAGAAAATAATCAAACAGTGTCATATGACAATATATCAACCATTGGGACGTTTTCTCTTTCGGCAAATCCTCTTTTTTTAATATGTGTGACATTTTTTTAGCGTTTATGCACTGCTGCAAGTACTTTGATACTTTCCCTCTATTGACCCTGAGACGCGACGGATTCAATAAAAAGAACTGAGAAAGTAAGTAAGTAAAAATATTATTTATATAGCACCTTTCAGGACAAAGATCACAAAGTGCTTCACAAGAAAAAAACATAATGTTGGTCTGTGCTGTTTTGACTTTGTTTTGTATTTTTGTTTCCTTATATTGTTGGAAATATGTTAAGTTCTTGTGTTGCCGCTAGTAGTTAGGATTTAGTCGAGTTTCATTCTCGTTTTACTACTTTTATAACATTTATAAGTCTTCTCTTGTCTTCAGTGTCAATATGTCGTATTTCTTGTCTGCGTGTTACATGTCATCAAGCTTGTGTTTCACGTCTTCATTTCTCTGTTTCCTGTTTTATTTTGAACGTCTCTTGTTTCTCTGTTCAATGTGTTTACTTTTCCCCTGTGAGGTAGTTATGTTCATTTGTGTCAGCTGTTTCTACTTCCCCTGATCACCTCCTGTGTGTATTTAATCTGTTTGTTTTCATCCATTCCTTGTCAGGTCATCTGTTGTTTCTTGCCATGTTTCCAAGTTTCTTGTCCAGTTTCATGTCAGGGTTCTTCATGTTGTTTTTTTAGTTCTCCCAGTTTAGGTTAATGTTTAGTTTTGTATCAGTGTGCCTTACCTTATGTTCTGCTTCTGAATACTGTGACAAATACCAGGGCATTTAAAACAAAGACAAAAAATTAACCAAATGCAATTCCAAAAAGATGAGTTTTTGGGGTTTTTTTTTAAAGAGACTACTGAATCCACAGATCTCAAGCTCACAGGAAGAGAGTTCCTTAATGTGGGGGCCACAGTGTCAAAAGCTCTGTCTCCCTGATTTCACAGCCTTGTTTGCTGTATAACAGGGGTGGGCAACTCCAGGCCTCAAGTGCCGGTGTCCTGCAGATTTTAGATGTGTCCAATTAAAAAAATTTAAACGACCTCCTCAACATGTCTTGAAGTTCTCCAGATGCCTGGTAATGAACTAATCATTTGATTCAGGTGTGTTGACCCGGGGTGATATCTAAAACCTGCAGGACACCGGCCCTCGAGGCCTGGAGTTGCCCAACCCTGCTGTATAACAAATAGGCCCTGATCACATGACCTCACGGACCTGCTAGGGACACAGGGCTGTAGAAGTTCAATAATCTAAGCTGGTGCTTGTCCATGAAGAGCTCTAAAAGTCAGAACCAGAATCTTAAAATGGAGCCAATGGAGCTGTATTAGCAATGGCGTCACATGCGAGTACTTTGGTCAGAAGCCTTGCTGCAGCGTTTTGAACAACCTGCAGATGTTCCAGGGAGTTTTTGCTTAGACTTATAAATGATCAATTACAGTAGTCCAAATGTGATTAAATAAATACATGTATAGCAGCCTCCAGTTCAGTACGTGACACAATAGGACTTAGTAAATAAGTAAGTTAGATTTCTTGATTGTTTCATTGATTGATTGATTGACTAAAGCTTACTTACAAAACACTAGAAGGTGTTGCGACCCAACTTGTTTTCCTTGAAGTTTACTATTTCTGTTTTTAATTCGTACAACCTGTTTCTTCAATCTTATCACATCTCACAGTGAGGTTAGATAAGATTATGAGATGGAGATCAAAAGATTATAGTGATAAGATTGTACTATAATGTTATGTGTATTATACAACACATCTATTGACAGCATTCTTCAACGGAGTAATTGTACATCCACCTTTTTTCCTATCTTAAATCCAGTACTGTGCAAATGTCTCATTTCTTTTTATCTTTTTTTATATCTTTCTCCCAAGGACAGACTTTATTGTTTTTTGGTCTGGAAGTTCTCCGGGCTTCCTAAAGGTCTTTCAAAGTTTTTCTTGGACATTGACTGCTTTTTCACTCACTTTTAGTCAACTGCTTGTACCTGAGCATTTTCAGAGAAAACCAGAGCCACTTAACACTGACTCGTGAGTCGTGATTTATCTAACCACTTAAAAAAGCACATAACTCAAGGGATGAACCAGTGTTGGGTTTTCACATAAAACACGAGTTAACAAATAACCTATTTTAAATCTTTAGGCACTTTGCTAATAGCAACCTGTTGAAAAACACATCATTTATTCCTTCCAAAAGGTTGATTCTGTTCATCTGGACGTAGCATTTTCAGCATAGCGTAGCGCAACATAGCATTTTCAGCGTAGCGCAATGCTATGTCCAGATGAACAGAATCAAACCTTTTGGGATTTACTTACCTGAATGATTGAGCATGCATCAAGACATTATTTATTTCTATTTGTACAGTTAAATGATGCTGACATGGTTTGACGGGCATAAAATTATAGTTTTGCTCCACGAAGCTGATTACCAAAGAGCTATTAGCTAAAAGCCTGACATATCTCAACATTCTGTGGAGGACAAAAACAAGAAGTGGCAGGCTAAAACCTAAAAAACAATCAACAGTAGGGGAACAGTATCTGAAAGTCATGTCCTTAAGACTTGACAAAGGCCTGTTCACTGAAGCCTCATCAGAAATGGTCTCTGTGGAAGACTGGCTGGAAACTGGAGACTGGAAAGGAGGGAGAAAAGGCTAAGGCACGCTAGCTTACACGAGAACTGGACTGAAAAACGGCGGGAACGGGTTTTATGGTGTGTTGAATTGAGAATTGAAGCAGGTCAGGAGAGAGGTCCAACAGCGAGTGCTTACAGCCATCTGTAAAACAGGTGGAGGCTCTGTCATGGTTTGGAGAGCCAGTGGTGTTGAGGATCTTGTCAACATTGATGGAATTATGAAGACAGACAAGAACAGTCAGATTTTGATCTGCCACGCAGTAACATGTTTAAGGCATCTGATTGGCAAAGGCTTCATTTATTAACCTCACACCACCACTGCAGTAAAAGCATACGTGTATAGAAACACACACAGTGGACACTATCAGTCATGGGCTGGTCTACCTAGGCAGAGTATAAAAGCGCTACATAAGAAGCAGTCCTTTTACTTTCAAACTCAACAGAATTGTACAAGCTAGGTTTTTTCGTTATATGCTGTCTTTCATCAACATGTATTAGCACGTTTCAATAATTCCCCAACGAGATTTACAATGAGTGACTCAAGACTTTTGTTCATTTTGATTATGAAATTTTCACTTGCAACGGAGTATTTTGTCTTAAAAAAAAAGAAAAAAAAGAATCTACGTTTCAAGTATCATTGGATCGAAGTACACCAGTTTATGATTCTAATCTGCCTTTATATTTTAAGCCACTGGCCTGTCCTTGTACCGTCATTTAAGTAATAAAACTATTAAAATACTCCTTGCCATGTGGGACTTTGATTCAAACAAATACAAAAGACTCAACTAAGTAGTGCAGAGAGCAGACAGTGTGAGCGTTTGAAAGAAACTTTTATTGTTAAATATGCCTGGACTTTTTCCAGCCAAACAATAGAAGCCAACAGTTATGGTGGATATCTGTAGGCACAGATTCTTCCCATGTTGCTGAGAAATGTATGACCATCCGAATGGAAAAGATGCCAAGATACCCATCAACTGGTTGTGGTCTCTGCAGTCCTCTTTAATGAATTAGGCCTTCACTTTAGCACAACTCGAGTTTTATGGTCACCGATCAACAACCTGCGAAAAAAGATAATCTTTACTGGTTGTTTCCATCACATTTATTATCCATTTATTGTCATGACCTTTCATTCATCTAAGAAAGATTTGCTAAAATGCACATGATGTGGTACAAAGCCACTGTGTGCTTTTTACACATATTCCATCTTTTGTAGGATGTGTGTATTCTGAATACACAGATTCTTCAAAGAGGCATAATCTAAATAGAAACAACATTAGAGAGACTTAATGTAACTGCAAAGTGTTTCTCATAAGACCCCAGGAGTTCCAGTGTAGTAGGTGTGTTGGGTCTATAAATGGTTAAGAAGGATTTAATACTTAAGCATTATGATTGGCCTTGCAGAAGTAACTAATAATAAATAAATAAGACCTACCGAAATACTAAGAGTATTTAAAAAGGTGAACGTAATATTGTGGCTGACTATCGTACTTGAACTGACTTGCCACCCACTTTCATCCCAACAGTAGTACTGCAATGCTACATGAATATGGCCTTTTTTACGAGGAACTACAAATCTATACTAGACATATGTGAAATGTGCACGTTTGACTTTTGGACGCAAAAGCAAATAACATGTCCTGAATCTTTACCTGATGATGCTGACAGTTAGCAGTGCACCAGCAACGGGTCCAACCCAGAAGACCCAGTGATTGTCCCAGTGGTTGGCAGCCATGGCAGGACCAAAGGCACGGGCAGGGTTCATGCAAGCTCCAGACAAAGTCCCTCTGAAATAACAGTCATGACAAACCAACACGTTAATACAGCTGGAGATCAGTGATGCAGATCAGCAGCACACTTCTCATGCAAGAAAAACAGGATATACAAGCAATGGGATAATGGTCCACATGCTTGTGCATGACATAAAGACTCATTTAAAAGGGAAACTTGACGAAGTTAATAAACTCATGAGGATACATTAGAGGAAACAGAGATTAACCTGTTCCAGTGGTTCTCAGACCTTTGCTGCCATGTCTTGCTTTATGAGCTGAAAGAAGTTCACACCCTACATCTTTTAATTTGTATCAGTGATTTAAGTTTAAAAAAAAAAGTTTAATTTTAGTAAAGTAAAAAGATGATGTAGTAGCAGTAGAACGCTCTTGTTTATTTTCCCAAAAAAAAAAAATCATATTATCATATCATACTAGTTTCACTTTCATTCCCCCCCATTAGCAACACCCCCCAAGGTGGCACTGCCCCACAGTCTGAGACCCCCTGGGCTATAATAAGAACCAGTATCTTTAGGTTCTGCCATTTTGAATTTTACTTTTTCTCCTTTTCAGTACTTATTACAAAAGTCAACCAAAAGCAGGACAAAATAAACAAGTAGACCTTTTTTTTATTATTATTATTATTTTAAATCTGAAACCACGGCTCCTATCAATGCCCTAATAGTGATCAGAGTCTAGCTCCCAGTGATTCCTCCTGAGATTCTTACCCAGCAAGTATGTTGGCAGCCACAGTGAGGCCAATGCAAAAAGGAACCCCGTCTGTTTGGGTTCTCCTGTTGACGGCCCCCAGGCACACCACCATGGTGAGGATCAGGGTCAACAACATTTCTACCAGGGTGGATCTACCAGCGTCAGCAGAGACCACTTTAAAGGCTCCTCCGAGGGAAGCGGTATAGTTATTAGAGGGATACACTGCCTAAAAGCACAACAAGTAGAACACATAGGATATAACATGACTGGAACCTTAACTCTTTTTTCAGTAAATCAAAATATCATTTAATGATCTTAAATTACAATCTTGTATGGTAAATGTTTTTGGCTCAGTCTTGATAAGGTCAAGTCAATGATGTTATCAATCTTGAAGTCAAAGTGCTGCTTGGTAAGTAATCAGAAATCACAATTCTGAACTGTCATAGTGTGTCATCCATATTTATACACAGCAAGTCGAAAATATTGGGTTCAATGATGTAAAAATGATGACATAACCTTGTAAATTCACATTTTACATGACAAAACATTAGAGTCATGCCAGAATAAACAAACGCTGACTTACTCAAAACTAAGATCAAAGTAAAAATGATGAAAAAATGAAAATTCAAGTCTTGAGAGCCCATTTTGACTGATTTTTACAGATTTTAAAACATATCACTCCATCAGTTAATTAGTTAATTCATTTATTAATTATTATTATTTCTGCATTGCAAGTTTTTTTTAAACTTTTACATTGAAATATAGAAATAACATAATTAAATGAAATATATAGTGATTTGCACAACTTACAGAAAACTATTTGTAACAAAATAAAACCCTAAACATATTGTTGACATCTTCTTACCACTATCTAAAGGCCAATGATTACAAAGAAAAACTAATTTTCCACACTGGCAGTGCATGAAATAACATTTTTTGCATTTTAGCATTTAGTTAAAAAAAAATCAACAATTAGACTGACGACAAAATTTAACATCTTGACTTATAATGAATTTGCGTCTTTAGTATTTCATCTTTTATTTAGACTATATCTTACCTTTGACAAAAAAGCACCAACCACTCCTCCGGCCATCTGAGCTACGATGTAAGGTACGAGCAAAATCAGCTTCATCCCCCCGCACAGGTAGACGCTCAGCGACACTGCAGGATTAAAGTGTCCCCCACTGCAAGAATTGGAATTAATTTTAGTCTATAAAGTGATCAAGCAGTCACAACTGTCCGTCAAAAATGGATGAATAGATGAAAAAGGATCAAAGAATAGAGTGGGATGAAAAGAGCATTTGAATAATGTGTTTATGTGTGTGCTACCTTTGTTGTATCAAACTGAGGCAATACAAAGTGTGACAAAAAAATGCATCAGAATATTTTTAAAAGGGTTTTTTTGCTGTGGTTTCCAACACCTAGATGCTCTTTAAATTAAAGCAACTTCTACAAGTTAGGGCTTTTTACTCTAAGCACTAAATCCTAAAAATATCCATAAATTTCTTTTTTCTTTGCTTTTACACTAACCAAAATCCCCCCAAAATTCTATTTTAATACTGTAAGAACAAGAAGAAAAAACAGTATATAATAAATCAGTACCTGATTTGTCCAAACACTGTGATCAGCACTCCCAGGGCCAGTCCATGTCCCACGGCAGGCTGGATGACACCCCCCGTTTCCACGTTCCCGATAACAGAGGCACACCCCACAAATACGAACAAGCAGGTTCCCAACAGCTCAGCCAGACAGGGCTGCACGTACAGCTCATATTTGCATCGTATCTTACTTCTGTTGCCAATGTCTTTCTCCACCTTCGGCTCCCCCATTTCGGTTACTGTGAAGACCTCTGTCTTACTTTCTAGCCCTGACATGCTGTATTTGAAACCTTCTGCCCTGTGCTTGACTCCCTCCACTTCCACTGGTGGACTACAGTACGATCAGCATATAGTTCTGTATATAAGCCACACATATGATGATGCAAGAGGGAAATGCGTCCATGCGTTTTCGCTGTGATGCCCCTCCTGCCTGCAATTTTTTATACTGCCAAAATATTTAAGATGAGCTTGTTAAATGATTAGTCTTGTCGTGGAACATCAAAGTAGTCAGGGTGAAGGTCCTGTTACACAATCACAATGTTTAGTTGTGTTTTTTTTTTTTATTGCTGAACCTAAGCTCATCAATAAGCCTACAGATACCAATACAAATAAATAAGTAACTTTTATGATCTATAAGGTCCCCTAAATAAAGTCATCAGTCAATGATACAACCCAACACAAAGTCTACCTGCGCAATTAATGCAATCAAGAATTCTCAGAACTTATCGTGGTGTTCACTCCCAAGAATATCGCACGCACTCTGGATAAGCCAAGGCTTTAAACATAATCGTTCAGATATGACGTCCATAACAAAGTAGATAACTGACAGTTCAACGACATCTTACACAAAAGATTTTCTTTAATTATCTGCACTTGATTGATCATCAAATATAATCAATAACAAACTAATCTGTCACTTTCTCTCAGCTAGGGTCAACATTTTGCAGGTAAATGTGAAATTAACGAGCATTTGTATGTATTTCACTATTTATGGCATGCAAGTAATAATCTGATCAATAAATTAAATTAAAATGGCACATGAAAATCAGGAAAGCACAAATAAGTAACATCTGTGATTCTTTATACATTCTTTCATCTCCATCACACAAGAGCAGATTTGTTGATGTTTTGGACATGTTCACAATTCTCATCATGTCTTCGACACATACAGGGATATCAAGGATGCTTGTGAAACTGCATTTTGCTGAGGCCGGGACTTTTCACACCGGAACGAATCCCAGATGCGGGGCTCGGCAGAGAATTAATGACTTCCTCTTTCCTTAGGCCTCCTTTAACACGTCTTCTCCCGCTGTTGGTTTTGGCGGACACACACAAAAAGTGGCGCAATTTAATGCTCAAAACGCCAACTGAGAGAGACCTGTGGAAAGAGAACATGACCTGTTCTTGTTAATGGCCACAGCAGACATTCAAACTGATGAGCGGGGGATCTGAAAAACACGCACGAGTACGACAAAGTAAATACGCTGACAGTCAGTTTGTCACCATTGTAGTCAGAGAACATCCTGAAACATAGCGTCTGTCACTTTGATGTCCTCTCACAGCTTACGTGTCCATTCATAAGGCTAACATTAAAGTGTGCATTACCCAGATTAAGCTTATCCTTGGTGGCCCAGCAGATATTGTAGTGCTGAAGAAGTTGTTGCAACAGTTCCTTCTCATCCAAGAACTCCAGACGCTCAATTCTGAAAGAAATGAAAATCTACTCAAGACTTTGTCTTAAAATGTGACTTTTCATTTCAGGAAGCTACAGTCATGTAGACTGTGGCGGGACCTTAAAAAAGCTAAACTGAAGCAACACTGAATGATTTCAAACTAGGTTTCAATAGATTGCTGCACTCAAAAAACAATATAAATAAATCGGGGGGGCTTGATTCACAGTACTGGATAATGCAACAATCCTATAAATACCTTTCACCGAGGCTTTTTCCAGATGAATTCCTCATAGTAAAACTCCACAACATTCCATATACAATATTCAATATTCTCGTTATCTCCAGTCAGAGAATCCATAAAAATGGACATCAATTATAATGTCAGGACTTCAAACTTTACTGGCCTTCACTGGCAGCTTTACTAGCGCATAAAATGGTAACAGTCGCAATTTAACTGGATTAAGATGAAGAAGCAAGACAAGAACCCGAGCAAGTGCACTCTACGCTCGGCGAGTATCAAACGTAACCACCAAAGCCGGACCTATCGACAATAAGAAAACTGGAGATATAGATTAAGCTTAAAAATTCTTTAATGAGCTAAAAATCACATAAAACTCAACTAATGTATATAAAGACATAAGACATAATTAAGTGAAACAATTTTAAAAACATTTCCATATTTTAAAAAAAACAGATAAAGATGAATTCATAGCTGAAAATGAGGAAAAAATGTGGAACATTTGATTTGCTAAATATATATTTGCTTACTTAATCCAGTGTAAATGTATAATGGTAAAATAAGGAAGTGAAAGCACTGTGGGAAAAGAGCAGAGAGGTGGAGAAAGGGGAAGGATTTGAAATAAAAGAGTGTTTTAATGAGTCAGCAAGGTCACGAGTTCATGGACGACAAGAAGCGAATTTCGGGTAAATGGCCCTGGAAATGTACCAAAATGTGTAAATCATGACTCTGCCACGGCATTCACAGCACTTCCATTTACCAACTGCAAATGAGCTAACTTGTAATATCCGTATCGGAAAAGTGAAAAGGGTTATAAACATTTAAAGCATTCAAATAAGTTCAGAATCGTCTGCTTCAGCACAGCTGAGCTGCTTTATTTAACCAAGATAAATAAAGCAGCTATATGTTGATATGTTAGAGGACCTGAATACTAGAAATCCCTCCACCATCCACACACAGGTGGAGATGGGGAAAAAAAGACAGTAAAATAAACTCTTTTCCACCAACGCAGAGCCATTGCTGGTGCAGAGCCAGCACTCTGACAGTACTTTAGTGCATCATGACATAACGTAACCAAACATTACATAGAGTTACATAATAAGTGTTTGGGTAATTTCTACAGAAGCACAGACCAGATAGCAGATATCAGATAAGCAGATATCCATCCTTCCATAGAGAAAGCATTTATATAGCCCCAAATAGCAACAACAGTTGCCTCAAGATTCTTGATACTGCCTGCATTACCTTGCCACATCATCCTGAGGAAGCATAGTGTAGACCGTCATCATATCTAGAGCGTCAACGTGTTCCCAGCCAGTTTTCAGAAACCGATCCTTCTGCAAATGAAGACAAATTAATGTCCTCCCAAAACAAAATAAATAATACAACCAGCAACGCAGTGTCATTTGTTAGTGTACACAGCATCTCTTGGATGTTCAATTCAATTTTATATAAGGAGCTTTATTATTGTAAGGTAAAGACCTCACAATAATAAAGAGAAAACCTCCAAAATCAGCCGACCCCATGTGAGCAAGTACTTGGCAACAGTGGGAAGGAAAAACTCATTTTTAACAAGAGAAAAAAACCTTCTCCAGGCTGAGTGAGGGGACTCAACTTGTTGGGGGTCTGTCTAAAACTTGACAGCTAGTTAACCTGCTCATAATCCCTCATGATGTGTATTGATGCTAACAAAGTCACTGATGAGATGGAGGTTACCTGAGAGTCCAGAGTCTGGCAGGCCTCCACTCCCGCCAGGGTGCACTGGCGACGCTGCAGGTTCTCGATCATCACTTGACCAAATCGATCGCTCATGTTGACCTGGACACAAAGACAGCGCATAAATCACATTTTGCTCCCTGTTACTCAGCTCCAATCTACATGAAGCATTTCAAATACTCAGTGTGTCGTACTTAGGTTGCAAACAGTTGATGACTAGAAAGGTACAAAAGAATTTGCAACTAATGCTTGGGAAAAAAAAAAACAAGTACTTAATTATGAAGTTGTTAAATTTGTTTACCTGTTCATAGTTGATGAACATGGCAGTGTGAAAGGTTTCTGCTGCCCAGTGAACAAGGTTGGAGGAGTGAGATGGTGTCATGTAGACCAGCACACACTCTGACAGAAGCAATGTCGGTAACCTGGAGATGAGACCAGCACGTAAAAGAACAACATATCAAGAATGCACTTAGTGAGATCTCGGCAAAGACAAAACATTTATCCACATGCAGAAGAATATAATGTGCAGAAATGTCTTCATTTAATCCAGTGTAGTGGAAAAAAGTGAAGGTGCTCATATTCCTGTAATGCTGGTAGATGGGGAAAAAACAGCTTCCTGTTCTTATGCAAGCTTTCAATAGTAAATTAGGCCAAAAAAAAAAAAGTTCCCAGCTATCTCGAAAAGGTCCACTGGCCCTGCTGCAAAAATGTCCTTGTCTTATCTCTCTATGCCCTATTTTCATTCAACACAACTGGTAAAGTGATGCTACAGCTGAAATCTAAATATCAAACAGCTGAAGGATAGAAGGTGGCTGTAAAGATTCCTCATAAAAAAAAAAATGTATTAAAGTGGTGTCTAAGGTTGTAAAGGCAACCACAATAACACAATAACTTAAAAATGAATAATCTATTATGAGGTACACATTCATATAATAGACAGAACAGGAAACCATAAAAGCACACCACTGTT
The DNA here is from genome assembly GCF_964374335.1 of Astatotilapia calliptera. NCBI lineage: Eukaryota > Metazoa > Chordata > Actinopteri > Cichliformes > Cichlidae > Astatotilapia > Astatotilapia calliptera. The sequence goes on along the minus strand of NC_137429.1, from coordinate 21,189,956 downwards.
AAGGTTCTTTGTGTTTCATTTATAAAGCCAATTACTGTGTAAAATGTAAATGAAAAATTAAAAAGCAAATGATTTCCAAATCTCACAAACCCATATTTTATTCACAATAGAACACAGAAATGTCACAGTAAGAAAATGTAGCATTGTAAGAAAAACGTTTTTTGATGGCAGTAACATCAAAAAGTTCAGAAAATCTGTAGGAATCTCTGTGCGCAAGAGATAAGAACGTACATTTTGCACATCGTTTACAGGCTCCCCAATTGCTCAGTGACCTCATGGTTCTACTAAGAGTTTTGGGCTCCTAACGCACAGGAAGTGCAAGACACAATATTCTAAACTCTTATTTCAAACATTTTTTTCTACAGATCTTAAACAGAATCCTGCATAATTTTAAACTTAAAAAAGCTCATTTGTAATAAGTCATAAATAATCTACAGTGCTGTGTAAAATATTTCTTTTAAAATGTATTTATTTGAGACATGTGTCACACTTGCATGTTTCACAAATGCAATTTTTAAATGATCATTTCTAAAGGGACAAAACTTTTGCTTGTGTTTCTCGCTGGCTCTTTTTGTGTGTTGCAGAGTTGTATGTGTCATGTACCTGTAAATGCAGTGGTGTGTGGCATACAAAGAAACACAATAATATAAATAAACTACAACTATGGCGGTTAAAATGAATCTTCCATGTCGCGTTTCGCAATAGAACAAATTAGCGCTCAGATCTGCTGTTCATGAGTCATGCTAGCTCCCCGAGTTAGCATGTTTAGCAGAATGTAAGCAAAACCATGACTAAGCATACAGACGCATTTTAAGTCTGACTGAGTTTTAGTGTTTCATACTCAAGTGTGCCTTATGGGCGTGGCATGCAAGCTGCAGAAGGTTGACATTCCATCTGCTTTGCAGCCACACACATCAGTAGGGTGCCTCTTGTTATCTTCAGCTACTTACACACAACAAAAAGATAAGCTGCAATTCTTGAGGCCCTGAGCGAAAACAAATTACAACTGATAGAGAGCTGTAAAAGGTACTAATAAAGTGGAATGATAGGGAGCTTTTTTAAAATAGATTTTTCCATTTAAGAGATAAAATACAAAAATGTATAACACATACTCTGGGTTAAGTTGAAACTTTTTCAGTTTTTCATCCAAACTGGAGATGTCTCTGAGGTCCGCCCCAATGATACAGTAACGATCTGATTCGAGGCTGTGGGCATCTGGAGAAAGACAGAACCACAGTTAGAAAGAGTTGGAGTCATATAATTGGTATTTAAAGCCACTGAAGCATCATCTGGATACCAAAATAACTGCACCAGTTACTGCGTACCTAGCAGTAAGGAGTCTGTTGAGTGGGTTTCGATGATGGGTTTGGACAGAGGAGGTTTTGTCCTAATCAAAGAAAGCAAAGTCATAATTAAAACAGAATATCAGCAGTAAATAAGTATCCAGGTGTTCATACAAACTAGCAGAGATTTTCAGTTCCAAAGTGTTAAAAATGTATTTATACATTATAAATATACAAATCAGAACTATATAATTATTAGTTCATTAAGTGCATGTAGCTTTTAGTGTATTTTTCAACTCAAATTCCCTGTTAGTAAATTAATTAATGTGGCATTTAAATTTTTCTTACAGGCTGATTTGTTTTGCAAATACAGTTACGATGTTACTCCAGCCCTTTTGTGGCCCAGCTGTAAATGATCTTTTTTATGAAACAAGAGGCTCTAGCTCCCTCTATGGATCGCTCCTCTACATTACAGTCACCAAAGAAACCAATATAAACATGACATTCCCTTTCCTTTCATTTAGTCATAATTAAATCCGCAGAGGAGGTTATAAGAACCATTCTGTATGCAAATATCATTGAATGAGGCTCGCTTCATTCCCCTAGAAAAATCCCAGATCCAGGCATTTGATTCTTGCATGCATGCACAAAAGGTTCAGCCTTGGGTGATCTTGTTATATATTTAATGGATATAAATTAAGATAATTAAACCTAAAACGATGACTAATATGCAAGTTCAAACTTAGAATTTTAAAGACTGGAATACAGCAGAAAAATCACGTTGTCTTACTTTATATTGTGTATTTTCCTTGCCACAACAGTTGGAAAGTCAACTTCAAAGAACTTCCGTGGCATGAGGTTTTCATCCTATAACACATATAAACACACAAGATTAGCAGTAAGTTTTTTGAGGGCAAATAGAAGGTATTTGGATGCAGTCACGTCACAACATGAGACATGATTAAAGTCACAGATTAATGAAAATCAGATTTAGAGCAAGCTGATTGCTTGCAAACCTTTAGCCTCCAAAATGTGGTATCCAGTCCAGCACCCAGGTTGATGACTTGACAGTCACACTGTGTTTTCCTTAGAAACGCATCGAGGAGGTGGTTCACTCCCTGCACACGGGCGTAGTAACCTGTCAAATCACATGAGACACGCAAAAACTAACTAAACTGTACAACAAGTGTTATGAGCTGGTTATATTTCACCAGCTTATATGTTAAATGACAAATTATGAAATTATATTACAAATACTAGACAGAGATTGTCCAACAAGCTATAAAAGGCCACGTGGTTTTAAGGAAAGCTGCTTCATTACTTGCCTCTGTTGATTTCAGGGGCCTTTCGGTCTCCTACAGATCTTACAAAGTATTGGATATAAGGGTCCTTCCAGTAGCCTTTACTGGTAGCAAACCTATAACATAGATTTTATATACTACATGAAGCTGTGTCATACATTCAAAGCCAGATTACTCATTGAAATATTAAATTGATGCTTATGATAGAAACCCACAAACAATACTACTAAACAGCCTAGTTGTGTCAACAACAACCAGAGAGGAGTTTCTGTATTTCAATGGTGTTGCTGTAAATAACGATAGCATTGAAATATCAGGGTAACTGACTCATGCAGAATGAGCTTTAGCCTTTGACTTCTTCGCCTTACGTTACCTTTACTGACTCCAAATGATGTTGTTACCTTTTGCATGTGGTTGCATCGTCACACGTCGCCCTCACTGCTTCATCAGCAGTGTCCGTGTCTGTGAAGGGTTGCCGAGCTGCCATTGGTGATTCCCGTCCTGCTGCTCGTCCACCTGCTGGGCTCTGGTTACCTGCTACAAGCTAACTAGTAAAACTGCAGAGAAAACACCGCGAGCGTAGTCGGGAGGCGGAAGTCCTGGTGAAAAGCCTGCAAGTTACGAGATGGCAGAAATAATAACCGGTACGTAACGAGGTTATAAATATCGCTGCCTATTTACAAACTACTTGGAGCTGAAAATGTATGAATAAACAACTGCCCGGAAGCAAAATATAATCACCTCCGGCTTGGGTTTGCTTTTCAGATTAAGAGTACTACAGGTGCTCTTATTTTGAAAAAGGAGGAAATAAACCTCGAGAGGTTAAAGGGGGGGAAAAGCAACGCAGAGTGCTGCAGTACTTTTGTGCAGTACTGCAAATGTTAGTATTGATCATATTGTGGTGGACCACTAGAGGGCTCCACTCACACCCAGTGTAGAGGAAGTGTGTTCCTGTGTTTTGTGGCGCGATATGCGCAGTTGATGTTGGAGACGAATAAAGAAGGAGTGAGAACTGAGAGCTGTGTCGTTGATGCTTACCTCCACAATATACCAAATAAATAGAGGGTCAGTACAGACAATACCAATACCAACATTAATACCTTTAACGTATAAAGACCACTTATGCAGGGGAGAACTGTGTGTCGTGATTTATGAGATGAATCATGACCAATTAGCACATTTTTGACACATTTTAATGGGCCACTGAATCACTGTGATTGTTAGTTTCTATAATAATTAGTTAATACATGGGGGGAAACACCTTGAAATATTTTGAAACTGGATTATTTATTTATTTATTATTTATTTTGAGACCTGGGATCCAAATGCACCTGTCTTTGAAGCACTTTGGGTCAGCTTCTGTTGTTTCAGTGTGGTATAGGCTATAAATAAATTAGACATGACAGTCGACACAAAAATGTTCAGACATTTTTTATTACGTATGTTTGAGATATCTTCTTCATCGGATGATACCCTAGACAAAATATGTTAAATTTGGAGCTGCCAGAGAGGACGTTCATGCAGAGGGCTGGTGTGACAGAAAGCTCTGGATCGGTTCAGATGGGAGGCAGATGATCCGCAGTAGCGACCCCTACAGGGGACAGCTGGAAGAAAAAAAAGGTGTGTGAGGTAAACCAGCTCTTACAGGATAACACTAACAAAACCACAACGATCAAAAGAGTTAAATAAGCACGTAGGTGTGCATATGCAGAACAATAACATATGAAATTGGACCTCTGACACAGGTGTGGGCAAACTGAAAGGGAAATCCCACCACGTTAAAGTCAGTCTCACTGAGGACACCGAATGTCACTCAGATGATCAGACAATTAATCCTTTTGAATTCTGCACAGGAAGATAACAAAGTGTACAGCTGCTGAGATCATGAGACAAAGACTGTAATAAGCAGCTGTGAGGTTTGCATTAAACAGTCTGATACTGTCAGAGTGATTTCCGAACAATCCACATGACTGCATTAATGAACAGCTGAGTGGCAAATCTTTAAAATCCACAGTTTCGATCTTACAAAAGCGTAATGCATTTGGCTCTTGGCATAAGTCTTTTGGAGCCATTTCACTGGTGTCGGTTACTTGAGTTGAATGGCATTAAGGGTGAATATATAGCCTTTTTTATTGCTGCATAGCAAAAAGGATGTGGGCTCCATTCCCAGACTTGGTGATGCCAATGCTTCCTGTAAAATCCATCTCTTTCTGTGTATTGTCATTGCTTTCGTTTTATTTATTTATTTATTAGAAAGAACATCTTTTGTGTTCATTCTTGGTGGGTTTGACATAAATTTGAGATCATTAAACCCTGGAAGCCACGTTAAAAGAGTAGATCTTTATCAGTTGAATGAAATTCCTAATTATTATTAACATAAAGCCACATAAAAAGTCTGTAATATCAACAGCTTTGAAAGTGTCTTTTGCAGCAGCTGCATACCCTGCTCCCATTTTTTTCACTTCCAAGCTGTTTAGTCACTGGTCTTTGTGGAAAGTCCCATCTTTACTTGCATTTTTTCCTTATCTTTTTGTTTTATAATGTGCCTAATTTCTTTTGTTTCAGGTCAGTGAAACTTTTTTATTGTATTTTTGACTGGCTTAGGTCAGAATATATTCAAATGGTAATATGTTTTTTTCTTTAGATTTTAGTGACTTGTCGTTTAGGAAAGCAGCAAACCAAAGGCTCTTATCTGTCCTGCCAGTTTAAATTAAGTCTTTTTTTCCTTTGCTTAAATACAATGAGTCTGGAGACTTTTATTAGATTTTGCATAGTGAATTTTTGGTGGTGTGACTGTAGTTAATGATGTGGTCCATCTTCATGTTAAAGAAAAGGAACATTACTGGAGTCAAAGTTCATTACTGGAACTTAAAACAAATTCCTATAGTTTTAAGTTTTACAGTAGAACAAATTATCGGCCAAAAAAATACACTGCGTGAATGAGCATATAGAGGGCTTTCAAGCCTGCAGGAAACATAAAGCAGGAAATATTTACAAATTCACAAACAAGCTAACAAAGTTAAATCTACAGTTGTGTGAAACAAAGAAGGTTTTTAAGCACACCCTCAACTACTTCTGTTGGAATTAAGAGGGTCAGAAGGAGCCAGCTGCTAATGCACTTGATTCATTGGCCATTAGCAAGTGTGAGCACCTCTGTTTTGGCAGTTTGTAGGTCTGGAGCATTCAGGTGCATTAACATAATACCACAAGAGAGCACATTTACTCCGAGGTCAAACCGTGCAATGCTCAGAGAAACTGAAAAACAAAAACCCTTGAGCTACATCTTAGACTCTGCAGGCTTCAGTAACTCATTAAATATTAAAGTTCATGACAGTACAATTAGAAAAAAACAAGTATGACTTGTTTGGAAAGGTTGCCATGAGCCCTTTCTACCCCCCCCCCCCCCCCCCCAAGAAAACAAACAAACAAACAAACATGGAAGCATGGTTTAGGTTTCCAAAGTTGCATCTGAACAAACCACAAGACTTTTGGAACAAGGCAAGAACAAAGTGGAGATGTCTGGCCATAATGCACAGTGCCGTGTTTGGCAAAACCCGAACAAGCACAAAAACACCTCAGACCAGCTTTCAAGCACGGTGGTGGAGGGGCGATTTGGGCTTGTTTTATAGACACAGGATCTGGGAGCCTTGCAGTCATTTAGTCGGCCGTGAACTCCTCTGTACATGCAAATATCTGGAGTCAAATATGAGCTCCAACAGAAAGACTGAAACAGGAAGGAAAGGTGCTGCAATCACTCAGCCTGACTGAAGTGCTGTGGCGGGATCTCAAGAGAGCTGAGCATACGAAACAGCCTGCAAACCTCAATAAACTGAAACAATACTGTAAAGAGGTTTGGGCCAAACCTCCCCAACAAATATGCAAGAGACTGATAAACTCACACAGAAAGCAAACACCTGAAATTACTGCTCCTAAAGGTAGCTCTACAAGCGGCTCAATCACTTGCACTTAGTTTTTCACAGAACTGACTGAAGAAAGAAAGCTTCCTTTTTCACACCACTGTAGATACTATTTTTTAAACCATTTTAAGCTGCTGGGAAGAGGAAAGAAGGTTGAACAAAATGAATGTGGTTCTATGTGGAAACCCTGTGAGCAAACTCCTAGATGCTTTATATTAACTAGATCCACAAGGTTTAAGTGCATTCAACCCATTTGAGCTAAAACCAAAAATGTGTCTGTTTTTTTTTAATTTTCACTATATTAGTGATATTATATGATAGTGATATATATATTGCTAGAAGCCCTTTGTACCCCCCCTTCCCCCATTTTCCACTATACTAATATTAGTGATAGAAATGAAAAACAAAAACAAACAAACATCCTGGTGTTTTAGTTTAGGAGGGCATTGTTTTGAGTAGGTTTCTCCTGGCAGTGTCCAGGTGGAGGTGGTGCTGCCTGGCAGATGCTGGCCGTGCACTTACGTTACTTCCTGCCGCTGTGTGTGTGTGTGTGTTGGCAGTGGCAGAGGTGAGGTGCTGCTGCTGCGCATTCAGCTCTCAGTCATCTGCTGTGCTCTGGTGGAAAAAAGCGGCCGACGGATTATCCAGCTCCCCTAACAGTGTTAGCTATTCGGCTAACAGACAAGCCAGCAACCGAGAGGAGCCATGAAAAGCCGCCGGAGCCGGTGAAAGTTAGCCACGGGTTACTTTGGGACTTTAATGCACGCAAGGATACCAAAAAGGAGGTTCGCGGGTCATGCCGTCGCCCCCAGCGGGAACTTTTGCCTAGAATTTCCACTTGGGAAGGGCTAGCTCGGGGGGCTAGCTCGGCTACGAACTATTTTTAATTGGCTTTGGGCTCAATGGCTCTCGCTTGTTTTTCCCTGTCATAGCGACAGCTTGGAAAATTGGGAGAGGCCCCCTTGTGAAGTTCATGACAAACCAAAGGCCGGTTTTGAAGCTTAACTTCGGACGACTAAACTGGCAAGGGAGCGAAAATGAAGAAGCAGTTCAATCGGATGAAACAGCTCGCCAATCAAACAGTCGGCAGGCAAGTATTGTGTTCAGCTCCGAAGCTTTACAGGCGAACTAGCAGACACACTTTTCTTCTTGCTGTTCTGAGCAGCTTTCTAAAGCTTGTTGGACCGGAATTTAACTCTTAACCTTATTGTAAATTAACACCAACTTGTTTGGTAGCAGTTCTGACTGTGAAATTCAAAGAAAGAGAGTCACATGAACTGATATTAATTTAAAAAAACCTAATAAAAGGAAAGGCTACACTGGCAAGTAGAGCAGGTTTCATGAATGAATCGTTTGACAACCAGACTGAAGGATGAAAAACTCTTAAGGCTGAACTGATTTAGCAGCTTTTCAAATGGTTTTTTTGGTAAGTGCTTATGTAGAAGAGGGTGAAGATTTCAAACCTGGCCATTTATTATTAGAGCATTAAAAAACAGTTATAAAAGATACTGGGTTTCCTACCATATCAGCTGTTAGTCATATAAAATGATAAGAGTCTGTGTCTGATATCTCATGAACACTATACTGATTATGTCTGTGACAAAGGGGTTAAACCTTTGCTGTCTAGTCCATGTCTTTTCCTGCTTGCCCCCGTGCAGCTGAGTGTAGGCATCAAATTCAAGCGCTGTGCTGACTCTAAAGCCTATGAGACCGTGGCAGTGGCTTTATGTGCCGCCTCCACTTTTATTTTTGGGTTGTTTTACAGTTAAAAATAGCCCTCTTTTATTCTTGACGGAGCCCTTCACTCAATAATGGGTCTGAAAATCAGTGTTTTAGCTCATCTCTCTTTAACACAACGCTCTTCTGGTTGATTGGCTGACCCTTGCAAACAGAAAGTTTGAGCAGCTGCTTCAGCGCTGGCATCCAGAGCTGTGTGGCTGAGATCACTCCAGAAGTGATATCCTCAATTATTAAAACTGTCTGAAATGGAGCTTTAAAGCAGTCCAAAGCCTGAGATATGGTTTAATATTCACATCCGTCATTGTAATCATATTTAAAGGAAAGAAAACAGAGAAGAGCATAGCAAATCTCCTTTCGTCATTCCTTTGAATTTGAGGCGTGCGGCAGTGTTGAGGCTAGATCCGTTCTTAGAAAAAATAAGTAAGGGTTTATTTTGTCGTGTGTGGACCTGTCGGCAAGTGCTTTTATGTTTCTGTGTGATGACACATGCTGTCCCTGTGTAACTGGATATCTAAAGCTGGCGATAAGCTCAGCCTTGTGAAAACATGAGGGTGAGACATGTCAAAGGATCTTTTCACCCTCAGAGGTTTTTCTCATGATGTCAGGTGTTATGGGTATGCACCTTAGGCAGATATTGGGCACAGCCAACAGTGAATGGTACCAGATAAAAGACCCTAACAGGTGGGTTCAAGGATTTTTTATTTTATTTTTTTACAATGGTTAACAGTGGTTTAAAAAATAGAATATATAAGTCGCCTAATTTAGAAATAATTTGTGTAGTTTGGACTTGTAACATTTATAAGTAATAAATCGACCAACTAATCAGCAGTAAATGAAAATGCACATGAGCAGACAGGGCTGGCAGAAAATAAGTTGTTGGCAGCTTTGTTAAGTTGCGGTTATTAGTGTGTTGATGCGCATTCTGTGTTTACTTTAGCAACAGCAGCACTGACATGGAGGTCTATGGAGATATTCTGCTCCTAAAGCCAAAAACTCAGGACCAGGAGAAGCAGGACAGCTGGAATACTCATAATTCCCTGTCTGCACTCAGCAGCAGTAAATTAGAAGTGGAGAGAGTGTAATGCAGAAAACAGACACGTGTGTGCATGCAGTAGTTACTTGCTCTTATGTATGCACAAGTAGGGTTAATCCCTCATACACTCATATGCACGGCCTTCTGAGTGAGTGGTCTGTCAGCGGTTGGATTTGGAGCAAAGCGAGCATGCTCTGTTTCGTCCATTATGTTTGTGGCTGCTTGAGTCTGCAAAAAGCCTGGGAGTGCAAAAGGCCGTCTCGGCCGGCCCCCCTGGGTTCCTGTGATTGTGCGAAGGCAGAACACTGTGTCCAGCGAGCAGCCACTCTGAGGAAATCTCTCCTTCTACAAACAGGAAGCTGCGTCCCAGAGCCACGCTTTCTAAAGAAGAAGGAGAGAGAGTTTCGGGAGAACTGATGTTGAATCAAGACAGTGAAACAGAAAGATAGCGGCATGTGATTCATGTTGGGGATTTTATTTTCTCCTCTCCTTTTAGATTACTGTGGCTTGCTGTCAATGAACTTTCTGACCCTTGGTCTATCTTTGTTTGCGGCAGGTAATGTGCTCAGATAGTGACACCTTTGGAGGAGATAACTTGGCAATAGGAAGTTATAGACTATGACTGCTGTCTGCATTAAAATGAACGCTCACAGACCTTGAATGAAGTGAGAATTTTACTCCATATAACTTTCAGTTAATGGGGACTTCATATGCTTTTCCTATTTTTTTTTTTGCCATACAGTTGATGATCTGCATATTAAACATGAACAAAGCCTCCGGTGAGTTAAAAGTTACAGCTTCAGGCTGCTCTAAACACTTTGTTTCAGATAGTTTTTCTGCTTGTGAGAGAGCGTATATCCTTAATATCTTAGGCACGCATCAAACCCACAAACCTGCCATTCAAAGTTGATGAAAGCATAGCTTAAGATAAGAATTATTTTGAATCGGAGATCTACTCTTGTTAGAGAATAAAGCATAAGGAGCTGGAAATGCACGTCACATGTCTTATCTGTGTTTCATGTCAGTAACTAGAGTGACAGTAACACTTTGGCAATAATGGGTGGTGCTGAAGTGTGAGACAAGCACATGTATGTGTGGGAACTCGGACATAGATGAACCAGAAAAACATCTCAAATGTTTAGAGTTTTTCAAGTTAAGCATGTTGGCACACCCCACTGCCTACCACCTCAACTAAATTTAGATGTGTGTGACATAATCTGGGTTGCAGAGGTAGATTGCCACAGTCACTTGCATCTCTTTTAATTATAGCTGCTTTGTTGTGTGCCTCTATTCTCCCAAGCGTGCGGTCAGCACATTGACAAATACTTTTAAATATCATCCTCTCAGCTTGCACTGTTTTCATCAACGCTTTTATCCTTCTCCCCCATTGTTAATAATTGACTGGCTTTATAAACAACAATATTATATAATCCTCTTTTGATGGTATATCTAACAACATAGCTGAGTGTTATGCAATTTAATCATGCATTGTATTTGAAAGTCCTTGATCGACTTGAAGAGAGGCTCAAGTTGAAAAGAAACTCTCCCTACAGGAATCAACAAAATGTCACCGTAGAGCTAACAAAGATAGGTGACTCTGGGCGTTCCCCCTCCACATTAACAATGGCATGTATCAGCTGGGATGCCTCTGTGGCACTGGTAAGCTATACGTGCAAGGTTAGGCTGCTGTTTCCAAGTGTTGCTTAAAACCAAGCGCTACATCTCAAAGACTGAAAATGACAGTGTACTAACAAGATCACTACCATGTGTCTCAATAATGGTTCCATCATAAAAAAAGTTCAAATAACTTAGAAAACTGCCTGTCACCAGGGGAAAAAACTGGTGGTTGTCAAGTGACTGCACTGAATATTTTTTGCATTTGGTGATTGACTAAAAGTATAGTTGCTTGCTTGGTTGAGTGTGGAGTCAATTCAATTCATATGTTGCCAAATCACAACAGCACTCACATCAAGGCACTTTATATTGAAAAATACAGACCATACAACTTTACAGTGAAAATCCCAACAATGAGACGTCCCTCTTTCAGCAAGCACTTGGCGACAGTGGTAAGGAAAACTCCCTGTTGACAGGATGAAACCTTTAGCAGAACCAGGCTTAGGGAGGATGCAGCCATGTGCCGTGACCAGTTGGGGGTGAGGGGAGGAAGAGATGACGAAATAAAAAGCACACTTTAGAGAGAGCCAGAGCCTAGTAATAACTAATGATTGAATGCAGAGTGGTGTATAAACGCATAATGAGTAAACAACCCAGCGTCCAATTTATCACAAGGTTGTCTGGTCGGAGGTCACCTGTCTCCACCCAGCTGCAGTCTGACTCACACTGATTGCTAATTTGCCGATGCGTTGCAGTCAATCTGAGCCAGTCTGCGCTGAAGAGCACATCTCGTGTGCACACGTGGCTTTGTAGCAGGTGACTCCATCTTATAGCAGTTTAATCGCCGCCTTGATGCACCACAGTCACTTTGAAGATGGCAGCTAATTATGAGTGGTTGCTGCAATTTCAAAGCAACCATTTCAAAGCCAATGAGATGGCACTTCATTACACACAGCCACAGTAATTACTCTAATAGTAAACATGGAGCTTATTTAAGTTTCAGTTTGACAAAATAATTTTTAAAACTCATTTTCTGCAACTTTCTGTCATATTTGAGACTTTTGAATCAAGAAAATAATTGTTGTTTGCATCCCTTTTACGGTTTTGCACACTGGACTGTAGTTTAATTACCTAGTTATTATTAGAACATTTGGATATGAATATTGGTGGTTAGCTTTATCTTGATCTGTCTCTATACATCTTTGCTGTTCATCCCCATCTTATGCTTCAGGTTAATTTATCGGCTTACGTAATCAGCCACATTAGATGCGCCGTATGAGCTGAGTCACTCCATTATACCTCCAGCTCCTTTCATCTAGGCCCAGTATCCATTACCGTATGCCTTAAGCTGCCAACTGTTGCTGCTGTAAGTGCAGACCCTTTTTGGCTCCTGAGTTTAGTGACTGTGTTGAGTGGCCGGTAACAGCCGCTGTATTGTGTTCACGGCTTTACTTAATCGCTTTCTGCGTTCATAGTAGATCACCATGGTTACCATTCTGAACAAGCAGCATCCACGGCCGTGCAGCGAGGCGCTCTTGTTGTTAAGAAGTCACATGCAGCGCACAGTTGACACACTTTTCTCCAGAGGCTGCTGCTTCAGTGAGGCACGTCGGGGTCAGCTCTATTCACTGTCAGTCAGCTGATGCTGGCAAAACAATTATTGTTTTGTTTGTTGTTTGTCCTCTGATCTGGCTGCACACAGCCTATTTTTGACTCTGTGACACTGCATTTAAAGGTTTAAAGTGTTGCTTTCAGGTGAAATACCAGCGTCTCCACGATTGGGCACGTCATAAACACACCTCACCAGGTTCCTTTGTTCACATCAGCATCAGGAAGCTTAGCTCAGGGATACCAGTCAACTTCTTGTGTTTCTCTTGGCTTGTAAATGGTTTAGTCTGGTTTCGATTCAGCTCATAAATCACACATGTCATTAATTGGGCCAGTTGCAAAATGGATTTAAATGGCATGAATATGGCAGTGAGTTTTTTAAGTGCCTTTCCCGCAGTTTTTGTTGAGGTACCCTAGAAGTGTGGCTACTTCTTATTTTTTATTATTAATATGATCCTTTCTGTTAGCAATCAGAAATATGATGCATATTCTTTCAACCAGCTACATTTAGGCCAGCAACTGGAAATTGCTGATGCAATCGCAGGGCTGTGAGTGCAACACCTCAACCTTTGCATTCATTCAGGTTTTGCAACAGAAAAACAATAAAATGATATATTTAGGGGTTTTTTGTTTCAAAACAGGCAAGGGACCTAAACCAAGGGTGTCTTGCAGCATCTACATGAACAATTGAACAAACTGGTTGGATAGTATGCCCTGTTTAATGATCTGTGAAACGGTAGCGCCACTTGGCCAGCTTAGGCCTCAATCACACAGGCCTGTATTTTCCAACTGGTTGGCAAGTGTTTTCTGGAGGTTGCTGTCAGTCACTGGTTGGAATCAGACACAAAGAGGGTACTGCTCTCAAAACCTCCTTATGATTTCTTTGGTTGCTAACATATTTAATCTAAAATTAAATTAATTAAAATGATTCTAGACATAACCAAGTGGCACAAGGGTGTGATCTGTAGTGTTGCAATGAAGGGAAAAGTACTTGATTTTTAAGATCAGGACCACACCAAGAGCACTCCAGCATGTACACTAGACCAAAACATGGATTGCATATTGTGGTTTTGTAATCACTTTTTGCATGTGTGCACATTACTGTGTGTGTGTGGGGGGGGGCGTTTGCATTTTTCCACATCTATGTTGAAGTCTTGTCTGTAGGTTTCTGTGGGTTATTAGATGTTTTACTGTGGCTTTCTTCTGGAGAGCATCTTTCCATTCATCTCAGATTCCAGATTATTCTGGTTTGGAGTCTTTAACTCCCCCCTAATCGCCTCTGAAAAACATAAATAAATAAATGGATTACCCTATTTGTGCGTCTTTCCTTCGGACCCCAAACCTATAGTCCCTTCTCTGTCAGTCTGTTTCTCCTTGCTCCCTGCCTCTGTGTGGTAATTGAAAGCAGCTGTGTGGAGGTTACCATAGTTCATAGAGAGCAGTTTTTGGAGGAGGGCCCAGGATTTGTTTAGAGCTCAAATCTCCCAAAATTCAGGCAAATGACCGTCTTCAGGTTCTCTCAGTTGGAGGACTGAACCTGCACTTGGAAAAGTTTGCACAATAATTGGGCACAACTGCATCAGTGTAGACTACTTAAATGTCATGCCTCCCTTGCTTGACTCACAACTAGGGATGGGTATCGTTTAGGTTTTATCCGATACCAGTACCAAAACGGTACTTTTAAAATGGTGCCGGTGCTTAAACGGTGCTCGAACCGGTGCTTAAAGAATGGAGAACACACACTTTGTCCAAAAACCTCTCATGTTCAGCTGTTTTTTTTTGTAAAAAAAAAACAAACAAAAAACAAAAACAATGTTAGCCTTTTCTGCAGCTATAGGGGATTTATGGCATCACTCTTGGCTGGAAGCAGTGCTTAAACAATGGAAACAACACAAACTTTGTCCAAAAACCTCTCATGTTTAGCTGTTTTCCACTTTTTCTTTGGTCATTTTAGCCTTTTTGGCCAGGGTGAAGGGAGCATCTGCCATCAAACAAGAAGACAGCCGCATGTAACTACGACGGTGTTTGCTAGTTCACCTTACGTGCATTAATGTAATAACGTGGTTAGCCTACTCAACGTAAATTACACACGAACAACATTAAGCTACTCACGCAGAGAAGAACGGCTGCTGCGGCCATCATCATCCGTCATCATTTCTGCTACACTGGCAGGGCTAGGGGCCAGGACTCTCCTCTTCGGGTTTTGGGGGGATGTTGCTAACTCCGGGTCTGATAACAGACACCACACTCGCAGTAGATGTGCACGGTGTGAGGTCTCGCAGCAATCTATCAAATACAGTGCATTTCTTGGCTTTTAAAAAAACCGCTATGCATCGCCAGGTGTTTCATTGGATTTGAGGTGTTACCTCCTTTGCACAATATCACCTTAAAGCACTTGTTGCAGGCTGCTGAGTTTGCATCTTTTGCTGTGAAGTACAGCCAGACTTTTGGGCATTTTTAATCTGTAGCTCTGCTCTAAAAGAACGTATGTACCTGGGTCCGCCTACTATCCTCGGAAACACAAAATGATTGGCTAGAATTCAAAGTGTATCACAGCTCAGGAAAAAAAAGCACCGAAATAAAGCACCGAAATGTGCGCTGCTTTTTGGTCTGGTTACTACCGTTTATGTCAGAACCATACCGGTACCCATCCCTACTCACAACCATTTATTAGTTCATCCCTAGAAATTCAGATGTTGGCTAAAATACAGCACTTATTCATTGGAAGTATTGCTTGTATGAGCTTAATATAACTATGGCACACAAGGAAAAAAAATAACAATACAGCAGGCAGTAAACTGTCCCTTCTCTCTAACAAGAAGCCACCACCCCGTGTGAAGGCATTAACAAGCAGTCTGAGGTGTGCCTGTGTTTTCCCAGCCTTCTCTCTTTAAGTGAATCTAATCTGTCTGACCTCTTCAAGTCCAACTATTAGTTTGCTATTAATAGTTCAGGCAGAGCAGGGCTGCATGCTGTGCGCATGAAGACATGAGTCTGAGCTCTTGCAGCTTAAGGAAATCAAGGCTTGTTGAGCAAACAAGAAAGAAACTGAAAGAGTAAACAGAAACACACCTTCTGTATTGTTGCTCGTTTTATTCACTTTAAGGACACACTGAAGTTTGAAGAGAAACATGACTTGCTTGACTGCTTGAGCCATGGAAACAAACTAAAAAGATCAACACACTCTTTCAACATTCCCACAGATTCCAAGGGCACAGCTTTGATTTTAATTTAACTGTGGAAGCCAGCGTTTCAGGGTTAACGTCATTTCCCTCAGATATTTTTCAAAGTGTATTGAACCACTTGTCTGCCGTCATCTGTCAGTGCTAATTTGTGCTCTCTTGTTTATTTTTTCTCACCCACAGAGCAGAGAAAACAGAAGTTCTCAGTGATGACCTCCTGCAGGTAAATCATTAACCGGACACTGTAGAGCTCTGACCAGCACTCAATGTGGGCGTATGTGTCAAGCAGGGGTTGTAGCTGGTTGTGCCATTGTGTCTGTGTTTTGTATGAAATCAGTTTTTATTTACATCTCTACAATTAAAATATTTGGAACAGGTTAATTGATGACATGTTCCTCAATAAGGAACCAGGAGTGCTCTCAAATGCACAGAGTATTGAATCCAGCACTCCACTGTGGTGCTGACACTGAGCTTGAGCTTATCGTCTACTGAAATTTCTAAAGTATTGTGTAGTAGTGTATAACTGATTGTCATTAGTATTAGATGTACAATGCTGTGGAAAAGTCTTGAGTCACTCCTCATTTCTTTATGTTTGACTATAAAAATAAACAATACATGCAGTGCTTTGTTGAAATATCTGATGTATAAGGCTGCTGCCGATTGGGAACCAAAAATTTCCCTTTTGAGTTCATCACCTCTTGCTACCGACTTTAAGTCCTTGAGCCTTTTCTCCCTGTTTCCCTTCCCCACAAATGGCTTCTTGACAGCCAAACTAAAATT
Organism: Astatotilapia calliptera; assembly: GCF_964374335.1. Taxonomy (NCBI): domain Eukaryota; kingdom Metazoa; phylum Chordata; class Actinopteri; order Cichliformes; family Cichlidae; genus Astatotilapia; species Astatotilapia calliptera. Next base: position 21,173,498 of record NC_137429.1, on the reverse strand, counting down.
GATACCATTTCAGATTCTGCTTTAGCAAACAGTAACTGGATCAACTGAAGGTCCAGATGCCTTTCAGGTCGTCTGTCATTTCTTTGCTGGATTTTGTTCTGTCTCTCAAGGACATGAATTTGCTCTAGATGGTTTTTTACACCTGCCAACTTGTGCAACAAGTTGAAAAAAAATATGTATCTGAAAATGGGCATCTACAAGGACTGGATAGAAAATGACTGAAACCAAACCAGAAACACTGCAAAACTTTCAGAGGGGCTGGAGAACAGTTGCTTAAGACTTTCTCAGCTTCAGCAGATTAATACTATAAATTTGCCATTCTGTTGCTGCTTCATGCGACAGTTACAGCCACAGTGTAGGACGGATCGCTGTCGTAGGAACTCGATCTCAACAGCAGTCAGACTGTACAATATCCACACAAGATAAATGCTGTATAAAAGCACATGTATATTTTATCATTCCCACTGCACTTTATGTACATTATAAAAAAAAATATTGGTGTATTCTGGCTTTTCTTTTTTTCTATTTAAATTTTTCTAATATAGCTCTAATTCGCCCTTTCTTCCTGTCGCTTGTGCAGCTGTAACAAGTGAATTTCCTCAGTGTGGGATTAAATAAAGTCTATGTTTATGCCAGTTACTTGTCTTGTCTTCTAGGGTAGTCACTGGGAGCACTTTGCTGTTGACTTCTCGGTACTATGAAGTGACGAGCCAGGACATGAATTTCAACCACGGAAGCGTTAATTTTTAACTTAAAGAGTGACTTCACTGAGTACTGTAAAATTTAGCAAAGAGTTGTCATGACAAGTGCTGGGTGAATAACGGTATATCAGTGCATTCATTTGAGTAGTACTTGTGTAACTCATGTGGCTGTTGCTGGTACAGGTGAGAGTCACCAGGCACTCTGAGACACAATATTGTGATTTTTAACATTTTGAGATATGCCGAGTATTGAATAACATATATTATAACATCTGTAGTACTGAATATTGTAATAACGTATATTGCAATTTATCACCTTTTTAAAAACTGCTTTGTCTATATCTGTTTTAAACGATAAGATACAATCATCTCACTTTGGCTAATTTTTGCTGCAAGATAAGATTGTCAAGCACGCCATCACTGTCCATAAATGTCAGTCAGTCTGCAATTGAATGTTGCAGTCGAGTTGGCAATTACATGCAGTCTATTTCTGATAATATAGCAATTAACTGTGATAAGTCTTGAAAATCACGTATCTGTTGCTGCCTACAGAGACAGAAGTTCACAACACCCTCACATTCCAGACACAAGCTGCAGTCGGTCACAGAATATGTAAAAATTCTGTGCAGCCACTGATTTTTGTAGATGCAAGGAGGTTGCTGTCTTGTTTTTACTCATGTGACTGAACAGGTAGGAGACAGCTTTGTTAGGCTAAGTTTGTCCAGTGTTGAATGATGTTACGATTAAGCTGATTTAATGTTTACTTGGGTAACGTTAATGTGAACGTGCTTGAGATGAGCTCTCTTGTTTGTAATATTTCATTTATTTCATAAAAAAAATTCAAATACTACATTGATACAATATCACCATGCTAAACATTGCGATACTATGATCTATCAATTTCTTTCCACCACCTCATTGCTAGAAAAGTGCTGTGAAGCACATGCAAAGTACTTCTGAACTCTGCGTGCAGAGCAGCAGATATATCTGTCTGCTGCCTCTGAGCTGATCTGAGGCAGACAGCAGGTGGGGCTGGGGCAGAATACTGGCTGCTCAGCAAAGACATTCCAGCAGTGAACATGGTCTCTGTTTTAATGGGAGATGAATATAAACTGTCAAGGAAGCTCGGCTGCCTTTGCGCCAGTGTGTGAATGTGTGTGTGAATGGGTGGATGACTGGATATGTAAAGCGCTTTGGGGTCCTTAGGGACTAGTAAAAGCGCTATATAAATACAGGCCATTTACCATTTACCATTTACTTCCTGCAAAGAGATGCAATGTCCATCACCCTCCATTATTTTCATTGGTCTCTGCACTGTCACCTTATATTGCTGATTATCTAAACCAACAGTAAATGAGAGATGATGGACGTGAAAATGAAGTGAGCCTCATATGGACAAAATGCACATTTGAGTGACAGCTAGAACATCAGATTCAGAGCCAGCTGGACTTACTATAATTCAAGTGGACAACAGTGGTGACTTTAACCGCTTGGGGTGCTTTTTCACTGAAGAAAGGAAGTTATATTTTTCTGACAATTGACTTTGACCGCTCCTCAAAGACACTGTTGTTCTACGTCTGTCTGGAAATCAGCTGTTGTTTTCCTGGAATCAGTCTCTAGGATCTTTCTGATAAAGAAAAATGGAGTGAGTCACTCAGAGATGGCGACTCAATCACCTTTAATTTCTCCGAAGGCTGCTTTCACTTCTTGTCTTGAAATAGGAATTCTCTGTTTGTTTCTTAGTAAACTTTTGTGTTGTCCTAATGTTTTTGCAGAAGACAGTTTAATTTGTTGTGGTACATCTTCTGTTAATACCCAGTGATAATGTATAATTTCCAAAAATGCTTTTAATCCCACCTACTGTATAGCCACTACAGCAACAAATACTCTGCTTTGGCAGTAGATGTGTTGAGTATTGTTAATTTCTCATTTCTCTCAAGGGCCTTCTGAGCATGACTTAAAACGCTAGTAAGATACATTAGCTAACATAATGATTGTCTATACACTTAATTAATATCCACTGAGGTTCTAATACATACCCTCATAAAAAAACAACAACTTTGTTTGGATGTACTGTATAGAGGTAAGTGTGGCCACATCAAAGCAGTAAGAAAATCCTCATTGCATCTTTGTATCCAAGCAGTGAGTCGAAAGAATTCTCATTCATGTTTTTGTTTTTTTATACTGTCATGTTGCACACCTTGGTGCCCATTTGCAACCACTGTAACTCACTCAAAATGCCACTGGTAGAATATGGATGAACAACAAGTAAAGATAAACCAGTGCTCCAGTTTTTTTAGATCCTTAAATAGCTTCCAGTTAAATATCGAGTTTAAGTCTCATTATAGATAGATGTCATAGATGTGTTTGCTTAGTACATCCCCAATAGGAACAAGGACCAGTGATAACAATAATGACCACTGTAAGTCCAGGCAAGTATTCTTAGTAGTTTATTTTGCTCCAGTCCACTCATAAAATCCAGTTAAAGCCTGCATGTTGGCATGGTAACCCACTAGTGTTGACTCAAACCTACATTAGACGAAGGTGGACAGTTTGTTCCTGAGTGTCTGGCTAGAGATAATCGAATTCCCTACGTAATCACTGCTTACTATTAATCTGCTATTGTGCCTATGTTCATGTTTTACTTATTTGTGTCTTTATTAAGTTTGTCTGTAATATATTTGGTTTTAATTAATGGCACTTTGATTAATCTCTTTATGTAATAAGGGATGATGGAAGTACTGTCTGAGAAGCAGCTTAGATTAGAACAAAATAGAATAGAAAAGAATAGCTCTTTATTCGTTATACATGTAGAACAAAATTGTGGTTGCTCAATGCCAACTATGCAGGAATAAAATATAAATGATAAGACAGCAGGCAAAAATAACAAACAGGGGAAATGTACAGAATCAAGAAGAATATATGCAAAGCAAGAGAAAGGCACAGAATGCAGAACAAAGTGCAGTCAGGTTCAAAAAGTATTTGAGCAAAGACACAATCTTTTTTTTGCCTCTGTACACCACCACAGTGAGTTTGAAATGAAACATGGTGCGATTGAATTGCAGACTTTCAGAACCATTTTTATATGTAGACCCACATTTCAAAGGCTTCGGATGGATAAAATTCCTTTGGAGTCTGTGACTGTCTGAAGTCAAGAGCCCATGGACGTCACTAAATGCTGTATTTCCTCTCTTGGGATGCTCTGCCAGGTCCTCAGCTGCTGCTTATTTGTGGGCCTTTCTCCATTCTGTTTTGTATTTAATAACTGGAAAGCATGCGCTGTTGGACTGAGATCACATGACTCAGTTGGCTATTGAAAAGAACCCACTTCTTTTCCTTGAGAAACTCTTGCTTTTGCTGTAAGCTTTGGGTCATTACCCATTTGCACTCTGAAGTGTTGTCCAAGCAGTTTTCAGGATTTGAAAGCTGAGCAGAGAGTACAACCCTGTGCACTTCACAATACATCCTGCTACTTCTATCAGCAGTCACATTATCAGTATATCTTAGTGACGTAGTTCCAGTGGCAGCCTTACATGCCTCCACTATGTTTGACAGGTGTTGTGCTATGCTTCAGATCATGAGCTGTTTCTCTCCTTTTCCATCTTTTCAGTTGTCATTCCAGTACTTGTGGAAACTAACCAACTCTTTACAGTCAGCTTCTTTCTTAGCTCGATTGCCTCAAAGCGGTCCTCTGCTTGATCCTCCGAGGTGGGAAAGAGTCAGCCAGCATTCCTGTGCCAGCTGCCTGCCCATTTCTTCTTCTCTGTATATAGCATCAGTCCACATGGGTACTGCAGAAGTACTTCAGAAATATCGTGTTGCCAGTGTAATAAGTTCGGAGCCACCTGTTTGAACACTTCTGTCATTGATCCCTCCTGCAAACAAAGAATATTTTGTTTCCCATCCAAGGCTTACAGAATAATTCCACCCTTAATGCGTCATCTCAAGCTATTTTTTGCTCTTTCAGGACATGTTCAGACATGTTAACATCATTTCTCTTAGGAACCAATAAATAAACACATCCACTGTCTGTCTTTTTCCTCCCTGTCTGTCCTACATATTATTGGGATTCCCTTTCCTATGACGCATCATGGGATTGACCAAGTATTGACCTCATCACACGGCAGGAGGGGAAAAAAACACGCCCCGCTGCTTTTCAGCTTCTTTTCGGATCTGCCGAGACTCCTCAGGATAATTTATTCTTTCTCTGGCACTTTCTAACAATGTAAGGAAGAAAGTTCCTGCCATGTAATCCAAACATTTCCCATACACCCACACAGGAATTTAGGCCCTTCTAGAGCATAGGGAGGGGAATCCCCTGAATGTTTTTGTACCAGGCACTAAATGAACTGGGTCTAATCACTGTTCCCAAGCCTATAACGCGTGTATCCTTGTGTTCATGTGTGTGTTTTGGTTAGATTGTATTTAAGCCAGCTGTTTTAGGAATGCCGGGGGCCACCATGGGTCGGTACTGACGTAAGAGCACAAGGAGAGGGGAGGGAAGGGGCGGCACACGGAGGCGGATATCTGCTGTGCAGTTCCTGCGTTCCGACTCCGTTCTGTTTTTGGAACACAATTGTGCGGTATTTGGTTTATCCTCCTCCTGAAGTCGCCTCCCTCCATTTCTGCTCGTGTTACCGTCTAGATCTCACTGTTCCCCTTTATAATTTGAACATCTCGTAAGTGCATGTTTAGCGCTTTGAGACATTTATAGAGTTCTGATTTCTCACTTCAGTAGAAACCTGTTCTGTGAAGTTGCTTTCCCATTTTTCACAAGTAAGGCCAACTTTAACCAATCCCTTGCGTTGTCACGCTGTGTTCACCAGGCTTCTAAGTACATGTGAACAGTAACTCGCCATCAGCCCTTCCATTCCATAGCGACAGTCGGCCTAATGTTGACGCTGACCATCGCAGTCAGACACCTGGCACGACAAGCACAGTGAATAGTGACCCTGGGGCGTTTCAGTTGGCCTCTGTCCTTCAGCCTGAATAGCTGTAACTTCAATCAATGACAGTATTATATCTGGTGTCAGACTAAAGGCACAGAGTGGATCTGTGGAGTCAACTGAGTAAACAGGAGAAAGTCTGTGTAATCAAAAAAGCCTTTTCAAAGCCAAAGAGCTGCTCGCCATGGGTCACATCTCGGTGGGCGCTGCTGGGAAGACATTTCCGATGAGTCACGTGTTTCGAAGATAACATTCCAGCGTTGCTCCGCAGGAGCAGGCCTTATCAGTCACGCTTGAACTTTGACCCCTGACCCTGACAAGGCCATCACAAATCATATTTCTGCATGGAGCTGGAGCTCATTAGCCCTCAGCTGGGCGCTCTGCCATGTTGGGTTGTGATGACAAGTTAGTGGGGTTGATGAGATTAATCTAAAGTTCTTTAAAGAGGCTGGTTACACTTTTCCTTTTACAGTGGTTGACACTAGCGTAGTTGATACTACGTTTAGTTTTTGCATAGGCCAGTACAGACAATAACATCAGTGACAGCACTATTAAATTGTCTAACACAGTGGTGGACGTACAGTAACATAAGTGTAATGTATTTGTGACACAGTTCAATGTTCTCTTAGGTAGTGCAGAGACGAGGAAAATAGTTTTGTTGTCTGAGGTCGTGCTGTGCTTCTGGTTACTTGGCATCATATTTCCACGCTATCAGAGGTTGGCTCCGACTGCTTGTCTAGCCGCTGATAGACTTCCTCAGCTTCAGTCTGGGATTTTAACAGAAAACGACACAAATAACTGCTAATCGGTTGAGTTGACAGGTTATGGGCAGGATTCATCACTTTTGCTGCCTAACTGCTGCATAATTATTCTGTTATTAGCCACAGCGGCTATCGGGTATAGTGAATGTTTAGCATTTAACATGTGCACTTTCCAAGTTACCTTAAAGTGTTGCTCAGTGTTGTAAACATACGCTACTTCAGCTGCTAGTGGGGGGCAGAGCTGTGTCAAGTTGTGTATCAACTGCATTTTCTCTCTGTAATCTTCATTGCTGCGTTCCAGTTACCTTGGAAGTTGGGTGTCGGTCACTTCTGAGTTATTTAGCTTGTGGCTCTATATAATGTTAGTGACAGCTAATATCCCTCTCATTGGTTCTGACTGTGATCACTGCAGGCCCACCCAGCTGCTGTTTAAACCTTCTGTTTGGGATGGGCAGCCAATCAGAAGATAAATGAAATGTAGGCAGGTAGAGGATGACGTGGTGGCTATGAGTCATGTGAAGTACTCTAAAGGAGTGCCTGAGCCTGGTTCTGCTGGATGTTTCTCCTTCCCACTGTCACCAAACTGCTTGCTCATTGTGTTTTTCTCTGTTGCGTTATTGTACGGTCTACCTTACAATACAAAGCGCCTTGACACGACTGTTGTGGTGATTTGGCGCTTTATAAATAAAAATATGGTTGTCTCCTTTTCTAATTGTGATAAAGTATAACATTTCTTGGGTGTTTGTGTTCTCAGTGTGCTCTTTCTACCTCAGCAAAAAGCTCTTTATTTGCCTAAAATCTCTTCTTGTATGTCTTGTGCACAGATTGAACGGCGCATGGAGCTGGTACGCGTGGTGTCCCACAACACACACAAAAAGATGGTGTCGTGTCTACAGGGACACATCGGTGCAGAGGCAGAGAAGAGACATGTAAGCCATCAAGCTTGTGGCTATAAAACCTGTTAAAGCAAATCAAGCAGCTGTTGCAGGATTTAGCTGTTCCTCCCACACACGTCGGGTTCTTTTTTATTTATATATATTTTTTCCTTGAATGTGTCCACAGTAGGAAGCACAATCTATAATTTCTCTTTTGTTTTGTTTTTCTACCCTACACCACCCAAAATATCCACCTCAGTCTGTACCACGCCTCTATACAGGAAATGGTCAGGTAAAAGCACTTATTCCACTTCTCCAATCCTCAGCACCACTTGCTCCATTTCCCATTTCCAGCATCTGTCATCTTCATTCACTATGCATGACACACTCGGCTTTGGGGATTCTCTCGATTAAAAACAGGATGCTGCACACACATCAGTGTTTATTCGCTGATGTAAATCATATAACTGTAAAAATAAGCTGTCATTTAGCAGAAGTGTCACTTCCTTAGTTTTCGTCTTAAATTGTATTCATGGTCTATTTTTTTCCCTCTTCTGCTCAAAAAGCTCGCTTCCTCTTTCTGAATTTACGCTTGATATGTTCAATGGAAAGTCCTAAACCAGTTTTCCATTGGCTTGACCTTGTATGCATAAGTTCATGTGTTTGTGCACCCGCATCTAATCACTGTTTGCATTTTTTCCTCCACTAAACACACAACAGAAAAAGCTTCCCCTTACGGCACTGTCCCAGGCAATGACTGAAGGTGGAAGCCAGTTGGGAGAAGACTCCTTAATAGGGTGAGTGTGTGATTGATTGACACACCAGAAATCTAATTGCCTTGTCTGGGCAACGGTTGCCGATATAGAGCAGAAGCACCCCAGAGAGTGTGAAATGCAAGGTCTCACATTCAGGGTAAGCGGCCTTCCCGGTTCTGTTTGTCTGTCAGGGGCTTTCAGCAGTTCCCTTACAGAAGAATCAGATCAGCTATTCTGGCGCTCATACGCAGAGTAGTTGAGGATCTAGAAAGTAGATGTCTACAAATCTACACTGCAGCTATGAGTCTGTCTGGAAAGAATAAGGAAGGGGAAGTATGAGAGTCTGCTTGCACATGTGATTCAATCATGCCAACAGTTTTATTGATATCTGGAACTCGCTGTTTCTCGTGTCAAGGCTTATAGGTTTCATATCTGGGAAAACTGCAGCTCAAAACTGATTCACTCGTAGATAAAGTGTCACTAGGTCACTTTGTGCTCCTGGCTTTGAGCGGCTACAAATGATGACATCAGTGACCTGGTTTTGTTCTCAGCTGTTGGCTGTGGACAGATGAAGGCCTGGTTACGCAGACTGTGGTCCTTCTGTGTTGTTATGTAAATTCCATTTTGCAAAGAACACGTGTGATTACACTGGTTACAGAAGACCTAACATCCACATCTGTTAGTGCGGATATGTTAATGAGGCATATGTGTGACTTTGCTTGATTTTAACAGGCCTGTCTCTCTCTCTCTTCATGTGCTTGTCAATAGGAAAATGATGGAGGTGTGCGGAGATGCAGAGAATCGTCTGGCATCAGAGCTGATGCAACATGAGCTGCAGATAGAGAAGGACGTTCTGGATCCACTTAGCCAGTTAGCCGAGGTCAGAAACCCTACGCATTAATATTAACTTAATATAAAGGAACTGCTTTTTGAATGGCTAAAATATCAGCTGCACCCATTTCTCCACTTTAACTGGTGTCATTTATACTTTATATGATTAATTTTCTCTTGCTTTGTGCTGCCCAACTCCAAATGAACGAAAGCTTTTTAGTAAAAAGCAGCTAGTTGCTAGAGCAGTGACCCATTATGGTGATTGTCCTGTGTTTTTCGAAACATCCCAGCCCTCATAACACTAGCCAAAGTATCCTTGTCCTAGATACTGAACCCCGAGTTGCTCCTGATCAATTCACTAGAGTGTGAATGTTGGATAGTAAGCACTTAGGCATAGAAAAAGTGCTTGTGTGGATGAGTGAATGAGACGTTTTTTAAAGCTGTTCTGAGTTAGTAACTAGAGTACAATAGTGCTATATAAGAACCAGTCCATTTAACAATTACCATATTTTATTAAACCTCCAATAGTCATGCAGGAAAATCAGTGGCAGTGCCTTGCAGGTCTTCTTCAGAGGTATATTTTCTTAAGCTTGGTGTGTTTTAACCATTCATTTAGGTGGAAATCCCTAACATCCTGAAGCAGAGGAAACAGCTGGCCAAACTGGTGTTGGACTATGATTCTGCCAGAGCAAGGTGTGTCTGAATGTCTTTCTGCTTGTTAGGCGATGCATTCTAAAATACCTGGAACTGCTAACACAGTAGCATAAATCACATTTATTCACAGGCATTAACTTTTTTACAGTGCCCACATTTCAGATTGCCGTCTGCATTTCCTGCTTTTTCCTCTTTTCTTTCCGTATTCAGATGGTTGCAGGCAACCAAGTCAATAATCTCAGGAACAAACACTCAAGCACTGACGGCCAAGGCTGACTTACTCAAGGAAGAGGTGGATGAGGCCATGAACAAAGTGGAGCTTTGCAAGGTAATCTTTATGTGCAAACATACTGATTCATTTCTGCAAGTCTATATCAAGGCAAACTACCAGTCATGTCAAATCATCAAATCAGGACCGTATCGAAGAAATGCCACTTGCAAGGTCATGACCTGATTGATAATGTAACTCAACTGATGCCATTAAATGTAGACTACTTTATTCATGGCTACTTGTTGTGTTTAAGACTACTTAGGCTTAAAAGCAATCACATAGCAGAGTTAAAGTGATCTGAGTAAAAGAAACTGGAAATAGGCCTGGGAGTAAACTCATTAGAGCAACAACTGGACATTCCAAGACCCTTGGAATGGCCGGTTTGCTGACGCATGCAAACTGACTCTGTCCTGTCAGCTCTCTGTGTGTTTGTGTGAATCTACTGAACTGAGTCACTGGTGACTTTAGTGTCATGACTCCATGATGTGTGTTTCTGTCCAGGAAGTACAGGACTTTCTGTAAAACTTAGGATTTATGAGTCGTGCGAAGCTTAACCGGCCACTGACGCCTGAACTTGTGCCACCTGAAGCACTTTTCCATTCGAGGGATGACATTAGTAGATATGATCCTCTTTAATAGCCTCACTAATTCCCCTGTTTTCCCTTATAAATGATAACTTAACATCATCTTTATATATCTAACATCATGTCTTTTTGTTTCTTCTACAACAGGATCAGCTTGCTGCCGACATGTACAGTTTTTTCTCAAAAGAAGGCGACTATGCCCACTATTTCGTAACGGTGAGTTCACTGTGTCAACAAGCCAGCGCTGTTGTTGCATGACTTTCCGTGGGAACATTCACAGCTGCAGAGTAGCTGTGGGGCGGATGCTTGGCAAGCTGTTTGTATTTACTTTGCTGTCATGTACTTTACTGCTCTTATTATTCTGCTGTGTGTGTCTCTCTGTTTCTGTAGCTCTTAGAAGCTCAGGCAGATTACCACAGAAAGTCTCTCACTGTTCTGGAGACTGTCTTGCCAACCATCCAGGCTCAGCAAGGTATAAGATATGCAAACATGCTTTAAGCACACACACCTGTTTAGCACAAAATAGTGCAACGTTGTTATGGGGAAAATAAAAGTCACTTTCCCATGCATAACATGTGACGTGACCCTTTTGCTTATTTCTTGGAGGAACCTCCTGTACCTCCTTCCCAGCAGCAACCTCTGTTTTACCCGTTTTTTTGGCTCCCCCTTTTAAATATCTACTTTACATGGAAATTCACTCATATGTGTCCTGACTTGCAATGAGGAGAATCAAGTTTTCATTCTCAGCTGACTCTAGAAATCCAAAACCGCTGCTTTCAGTTACATCCCGCCAATCTCTTTTTCTTCCCCACGTTTTGACATTGTTAAAGGTACAGCGTGTAAAATATCACCACTAGATGGTCAATAGATTACAGATTGCAGTCAACTGAATTCTGTCTTCTTACCTTGTCAGATTCGAGTGCATAATCTTAACGACGCTGGCTGCTCTAGGACAATCACTTGGCCCTGTTTCTATTACTATTTATTATAACATAGTTGAATATTATCAACACTTAGCAATAGATCAGGAATAAAATGAAAATGGATATGTGTTAATTAAATATTTTGGAGTATTTTGCATATTAACTCCATGCCTCTAGCTACGGTGGCCGTTTTAGGACAAACAACTCTGGCTGCCGTTCATCTGTAGTGTGTAGGCGGTCAGTGCGCTGTTTACCTCAGCTGCTCATCCTCGTCTATTCACGGGGAGAGGAGGAGACTGCAAAACTTTGAAAAAGGTATCCAAAGCAGTGTGATGAGTCAGGAAAGCTCACTTAGCTGTTGTTGTTGAAGATGGCGGGGCTTCCACCAGTCTGTGCCCGCTCCTTTGTATATTTAATGGGTTAATTCTAAGTTCAGTTTTTTGGAAAATGTAATAAATAATCATATTTATGAGTACGGTATTTTTCTTTTCTATTAAATAAACTCTAAAAATGACTGACTATACCTTTAAAGGGGTCCTGACATTAAACAACAGTCCTCGACTCTGAGAATTTTAGGATTGTGATGTCTCCTCTCAGTTTGTTTTCATCTTACGTGCACTCTTTAGCTGTGTCTTGTTCAAGGAGTTTGTTTTTTCTGCATTAAACACATGTGGTCTTACACAGACTAGCCTGGTCTCCCAGCATGTGGCAATGACTCATGAGCTCCACACACACCCACCTGGTTTTGGAGCGCCCCACACCACCCCAAAATTCTTTCCCCGGCCCTCCCTCCTTACTTGCCTTTAAGCTCACGTGCTCACACTCGCTCATAAACACATAAAGATTACAGAACAGTCACTTCTGTTGGCTGAGAGCCTGTGGTTATTATTTGGCGACACCTTGTAGGGGGAGTTTTTTTTTGTTTTGTTTTGTTTTTTTTAACAAAATGGCCCAAAGGGAAGTTTTTGACCCAGATATCTACCATCCAAACCAGTAACAGGCCTTACTCACACTTATATGTATTTTACAATTATAATAATCTGGTCTTTCATGTGTTTCTAATTCCACTCTTTGCTCCTTTCTTCTCCTCTCTATTTATTATTAACTCTCTTTACATTCAGATTCATGGACGGAAAAGCCGGCGTTTGGCACTGGTTTGGATGAACACCTGAAAAGGAGTGGGAGGGAGATCGCCCTGCCAATAGAGGCTTGTGTCATGATGCTTCTAGAGACGGGCATGAAGGAAGAGGTATGGAAGTTATAGATTGTGGCAGGGAGTGAAGACGAGATACTGATTGAAATTTAAGTGCTTTGGATCATCGAAGTAAGATATACGGTCACCAGATCCTTTCAGTTAAACCTTATTAGTAAGTGGTTGCTTTATGGCCGAGATTCAGTAAGGTGCTCGCAACCTTCCTCAAAGATTTTGGTTCATATTGACATGATAGCATCACATAGTTGCTGCAGATTTCTTGGCTGTGCATCCATGATATGAATCTCCCATTAAACAACATCCCAAACGTGCTCCATTAGATTGCGATCTGGTGACTGTGATTTGAGTACAGTGAAGTCATTGTCACGTTCAAGAAACCAGTTTGACATGATTTGAACTTTGTGGCGTGGAGCATTATCCTGCTGGAAGCAGCTAACAGAAAATGGGTACACCGTGTTCATAAAGGAAGGTCAGCAACAATACTCAAGCTGTGGCATTTAAACAATGTTCAGCTGTACTAAGTGGCCCAAAAATATCCCTCAAACATTACACCACCATCCTGAAACAATGTTTTTTACATCCGATTCACCATCCAAATGTTGCAATAGAAAACAAGACTCATTGGACCAGGCCATGTTTTTCTCTTATGAAATGTAGCCTCTGTGTCCTGCTCTTAGCTGACAGGGGTGGTGCCGAGTGTGGCTTTCTGCAGCTGTAGCTCATCGGGTTCAAGGTTCAGAGATGCTCTTCTGCATGGAGTGGTTGTAATGAGTGGTTATTTGAGTTACTGTTGCTTCTCTGTTAGCATGGTTGTGTCATTCGACTTGTGGCACTGTGGTGGAAAATGCCAGCAGATCAGCAGTTTGTGAAATACTCAGACCAGCCCATCTGCCACTTAAACTGCCTTGATGCTTCATTTGACCTTCAGCGGGTCATCTTAATCATGTCTATGCACATAAATTAATTCATTTGCTGACTTATGATTAGATATTTGCCTTAAGGGGCAGTTGAACAGTGTATAAGGGAGCAGCCCAAAGCAGCTTTAGAAGAATTTCCATTTTTGTCTTGTTGCTGTTTTGCTTGTTTAAAATGTGCTCGTCCGTTTGTTAATATCAGTTGGAAATAGTGCAATAAGGGAGTTGTCATCTAGCATGTAGCATGTATCAGCTGCATAACTACGGTGATTAGTGCTTTGCTGTCTCATAGGGTTGCCAAGTGGCAGCATGCATGATGAGAACAGTAACTGATCGAGACAACTGCCCGTGCAGAACCACAGGAAGTGTTACGACTGTTTGACAGCTGATCTCCAAAGGTGCTGATATGTGATCTAAACCACTCAAGAACGTTATTGGAAAAACGTAGACGCACTGCTCCAGAGAGTGAGCGAGGATTTTGGGATCGGTCTTGTCAACAGCTGCACTTAAGCCAAATAAATAAGAACAGCAATCTTATTAGCATCATACCGCAGTGAACACTTACTATGGTGAGGGCAGTTTCTGTGCTCTTTATCAGACTGGAACCTATCAGGGATGACATATCGCTTTAAGAAAGCACAGACTTCCATGTTGTTCTGCATTTACTCGGTGTGCTCCCGCCAAAGTTTGATTTCTATAAGAGGTTTTAGTACAGCCTCTTTTTAATGCTTTTGATAGGTTGTCGATGCTCGTTTTAGAAATCAATTCTTATCTAGTTTGATGAGCTTATTGGCTTTTACTTTATTACTCGTTTTAACCAGTGAACTAAAAGTAATGCTGGCATTTTAATTAGAAGTGGCATAAACGGCTCGACTGGTCATTGAGAAAATTGAAACTAAGCTTTTAATTGTTTGTTTACACGAACATCTAAGGAGATGGGCAAATTGCAAATGATTTTCCGTAACGCTGTTCCAGAGAAATGGTCGCCATGTTATGATGAACGCGAATAGACATGAAATGTTTACGTCTCTCCACCCTGATACAAATTTAGAATACAATGTGCTGGGACGTGGTCGTCTCCTGTCCATAAATCAGAAGGTTTTGTTTCCCCTGTGATTGTGTAAAAAGGGAGGGAGGAAAGAGGGCAAGTGTTAACTCCAAAGCACATTATTTGTTTCCTGATTCATTCCTCTGTGAGCCCAGTCTGTGTCATTATGGTGTGAAGACAGCCTTTGTTTATGTGTAAAGTAAATAGCTCGCTATGCTGTGACTGGTGGGTGTGTTTGTTTGCCTGCTTTAAGGTTTCATTGTGTGCAGCTGGCAGAGGGAGTATACGTAGTGGATACAGAGTCCGTCTGTAACTGTGTGTGTGTGTGTGTGTGTGTGTGTGTGTGTGTGTGTCAGGGTCTATTCAGAATTGCAGCAGGGGCATCCAAGTTAAAGAAGCTAAAGGCGGCGCTCGACTGTTCCACTTCACAGCTGGAGGAGTTCTACTCTGACCCCCACGCTGTCGCTGGTACGTTCCAAACCAGCACCGTTCTTCAGCTGTTGTATCTCTTAGTGTAAAATTTGGACCAAAATCTAAAAAGCAAGCAAATATTTGCTGTTTATTATAATTAATGTTTCTTTCAAACTTTGTCTTTTCTTCTTCATATTTCAGTGACAAACTCAGGGATAGTTCAATTTCACTCTTCACGATTCTAACTGATAAATGGCGTAGCGGCTCGATTTTATTTCATCTACATTTTTGCCTGTAATAGTGTTTTTAAATAAAACTATTGTGCACATGTGTGGTTACAGGAGCACTAAAGTCCTACCTGAGGGAACTCCCTGAACCTCTAATGACCTTCCAGCTTTATGATGAATGGATCCAGGCATCCAGGCAAGGCTCTAAATAGTCCTGCTCAATCTATCTTTGCACAGCACATGACAGATTCAAGTTTTACTTGCCATCTGGAGATTACACCAGCAATTATAAAGGACGGAAACTTCAAAAGTTGATAAATAAACATGTAATCAAAGGTTTTTAATATGCTTCTTTAAGTTTCCTGTATAATGTGAGAAGTGAGAATGATGACAAAAACTCTCAAATGAATTTGATTAAAATAAAAGCAGGGTAGTTTATATAAACAATTTTAAATTTGCCATGTGAAACCTATAAATAATTAAATTTTAATGCTTTATTTTGGTGGATTTGAAATACATATTTTTATGTATATTTTTGGCTTCTTATGTCTTCCATAAATAATGAGCTGTGCTGTTATTTATCTACTTTCTTCTATCATTCTAGTGTGTCAGACCCAGACAAACGGCTCCAGGCGCTCTGGGTTGTATGTGATAAACTACCAAAGAACAACAAAAACAACCTGAGGTCAGTCGCTGAAACCTACATAGGGACTGATTTTGCTTTTGTCTGTCACGCAAGACTATTCTCAGCTCTCTGCCCTCCGTGTTTTCTTTTAGGTATCTGGTGAAGTTTTTAGCCAAACTGGCTCAGGAGAGCGAGCAGAACAAAATGACCCCTAGCAACATTTCCATTGTCCTGGGACCCAATTTGCTCTGGGCCAAGACTGAAGGGTGAGCGGGCAAGACAGAATAATCTGTTGCAGCTTACTTGTCAGTCATGTTTAAAACAAGGGAGATGTAACAGTGTCTGGGAGGTCAGAGCCTAGTCTAGGGTGGTGAAGAAAACGTAGAAACGATAGTCTGTTATTTAAGCTTATTTCAGTTCATCCCTCATTATGTCAGAAAGCATCTAATTTTTGCACATCTATGTATGCACACCCAGGAGTCTGGCTGAGATGGCTGCAGCTACCTCTGTGCACGTGGTGGCCATTGTTGAGCCCATTATCCAACATGCTGACTGGTTCTTTCCTGAGGGTAGGTCTTGGGTTTCCTCTATAGCTGCTTATTTTCAGTCTGACCTTATTTACCTTCTTTGAAGCCATTAGTCCTATCAGTATATACGGCAGTCATGGGGAAGGCAGCTGATATTGATTGCCTTGCAAGGCCGATAATCAGGAGTGAAAGGGGACTGAGATAAGATGACCAAGGTCAAACAGTTTTCGTACTTTAGAGGCTGGCTGGAAGATGTCTTATACATACAAGTTGCTTTAAACACTCACCAAATCCAGTGAACTGAAGAACTAAATGAAAGTAAAACTCCCTCTTACTGTTAATATGTAACAGAGTCAGTAGTTTACATGCTGGGTTAAATAAACACACACGCCCCCACTAATATCTTAGAGAGTCACACCTCGACCAGGTGCTTTTGGTGGATTCCAGAAAATCCCAAAGACTTGTTCATCCAATTCTTGTTTTTTAAAGTCATTAAGGATGGATGGTGTGCATTCATTGCATCCTGGAAAAAAACTGTTTAACAAAATCATGAAAAGCCAGAAATACCATGACATCCATACTGATGTTGGATGTATGTAAAGTTCTGAGGCAGCTGCATATTTGTCTGGGTTGCACAGGCAGGTTAGTTAAAGCCTCTCTTATAGTCTCTGTTGAGGGCCTGTATCTTAGGCAGAGATGATATATTACTAGTGTTGCCATAATTGAGCATCTCTGGTGCACATACAGAGAGGGATGATGAGACAGTGGGAGCTATCACCTCACAATAATAAGGACTTTGGTAAATTGCTGACTCTGTTTGTGGAAACTCCTTTCACAGTCTGTAGACAAACACTTTCAGGCAAATCTTTGATTCTTAATTTCGTTCAGTTAAATTTGAATTGTCTTTTTGAGCAGCTTATGAGAGGTTTTTGGAGCATTCCAGCCTAATGTAAACTGAATAATAGGCTAATGTTTGTGTCAGAATAAACAAAGTAAACATCTGTCATCTGGCAACATCTGCTTCTTCTTACACATAAAAATGAGTGTTTTCTGTGTTTCAGTCTAACAAGCTTGGATAACGACCCGAGACCTCCATGGTCTTGTTCAGTTAGCTTCTCCCTCTATCACAGGTCACAAGCTAGCGTAAAGTAAAGAATGCAAACATGGATTGATTGAACATTCTGTGCATTACAGTGAATAACGTTAAATTTACGTTAAATTTCTTCGTTTGCTGTTTTTTTTTTTAACCAAAAGGGGGCGCTATAACACCCACCTGCACTCTTTCTTTATACAGTTTAACCAGTTTTTCTTAACTGTGTTTTTATAGACGTGGAGTTCAATGTTTCTGGCATGTTTGTGATGCCCACACCTGCATCCAACCACAACAATCACTTAGATTATGACTCCGGCACCATTGAAAGGAAGAGACCTGGCAGCATGGTGGGACCAGAGAACGACACAGGACGCAAAGACAAGTAATCCTCCAGAAGTTGCTCGCTGATCACTCTGATTCATTTGTGCCTTTTAATCCAGCTGCTTTCTTATGCTTCTAGATAATGTTGGTGTAAATAATCCGGTCACTTTTCTCGTTATGCTGTGGTGATTCTGCCCTAATCATGAATCTCTTTTGGTGGTTTTTGTTTCTCTCCTTCACCGTCTCCCTGCTATCCCTGTGTAGTACCACTAACAAGCACTCGGACCACACCCTTCGTAGAGGCAGTAACACTTTAGGTAGAAAGCAGCACACTTCACCTGCTTTCCAGCCTCCTTTACCCCCCGTGGAGGCTCAGGGACAGGGACACGGGGCTGGGCAGGTTCCCCAGGCCTCGGCTGAGCCCCAGTCACAAGCTTCACCTGGGGGTTCAGGGTCTGATCCTTTCCAGCAAAGTTTGGCACAGGGTCTTGCTGCTCTTGCAGCTGCTCAGCAGCTTCTAGCCCAGCACACAGAGGAGCTCAGGTAAGAGGTGTTTCCCTGCATCTCTGCTGCTGGTGGCAAAAACGTAGCATGCCTTACAAGCACACATGCATGCTTTTATGTTTTCAGGGTTCGAACTGCAGGAAGACATTAGTGAATTGTCGGTAAACGCACAACGTCAATCTGATTAGTTGCATAAAGTGGAGAGGTTTATTAATGCATGGCTCACTGGCACCTCATAGACATCAGCTCTTCTCTTGGTCACCTTAGTTCAGCTGGTGGTTTCTCTAACAAAACCACAAGTTTTCTTACGCCACCACCAGTTGCAGCTATGCAGACGACTCTAAAATCAGCCCACTGAAATGGCACAACAATGGCCTCTGTCATTCCACTAACAGTCGCTCTCAGGGCCTCTTGACTTCCCATCCCTCTGCTTTCCTCCCCAAATCACTAGAATCAGCAGGAAACTCACACTAACTGGCTCAAACTGCTTTGAAAAGCCTGGACATTGGCGCCTGTTATGCAAAGACTGAACGAGTGTCTTTGATTTAGTTGCTGAAAAGACAACATTCATTTTCAGACAGATGACACTATTCAGCTCAGCTTTTTTGGCTCTACAGACTCCACTGGGAAAGCAAATTTAGATGAGCCTCCCAGATTATATTTGTGGCACATACTATGCAGCACATGAGAGGGGTTTGCTACTACTAAAATAAATCTGATTCTACTTTAATAGCTCTTAAAAACATTCAAGGCTGGATGCTGTTGCATATGTGCTACTCAGTTTCGGCCAACTTGATGGTTTAAAGCTTCTTCTTTTTTTTCTTTTTTTTTGGTGTGTGTGTGTTCTTTCTCTTAAGCAGCCCAAAGCTACGTGACTCTACATCCACCCCAACCCCTGCGCTCCAGAGGAATGGCTCTGGAGGAGGCAGCCAGGCTGCTGGCCAGCTGGGCACTGGAACCCCTGCGGCTGGATCCATGGGGCCCAGTCCACATATGATGCGCAGAGGTAAGAATCTACACCCTAAAGTGGTGCAATAAGTCAGTCATTCATTGCTTAGAAATACTAATTAAATAAAGATCTAAATATGTTTAGGACATCAGTACAGCTTCTGCATGGGTTGAATTCCCATAATTCCTCCCTCTGAATAGCCAGACCCATGCAAACAGACTTTAGGGTGGGACCATCACTGTTTGCATGGCTCTTGGAGATGGTATGAGATTGATGGCTAGTGAAAAATTAAGCCAGTACCCAAGTCCCAAAAAAATACAGTTCCTCTAATGGTCACTTCAGGTTCCAGCAGCTACTCACAATTGATCAGGGAATGCACGTCTTTCCCTCGTGACCTGTGGTTGGCAGAAGGTGCCTAGGCCTGTGG
Organism: Astatotilapia calliptera; assembly: GCF_964374335.1. Taxonomy (NCBI): domain Eukaryota; kingdom Metazoa; phylum Chordata; class Actinopteri; order Cichliformes; family Cichlidae; genus Astatotilapia; species Astatotilapia calliptera. Next base: position 21,153,938 of record NC_137429.1, on the reverse strand, counting down.
GACTGGGGCCTAGATTTTCTTATACAGATGGATATCGTATGTATACTTTTGGACTTTTATTTATGTTTCCCACCAATAATGGCAGTTTACCTTTTGCTTCCAGGTACCAAGAAGCAGGCTCCTGCTCCTCCCAAACCCACAAACCCTCCACCCAGTCAGCCCTGTAATTCTGTAAACCACTCCTCATCCTCTGTCTCCTCCCAGACTTTCAGTTCCACCCCCAGACCCCTGTCTAGCCACTCGTCCACCTCTGTAACCTCCCCCACCTCACATCCAAGTGCCACACATCGGCGCCATTCGAGTAACCAGCCCCCGATCCAGGCGCCGAGCCATCCACCCCCAGAACCTCCGACGCAGGCCAATCCCTCTGTGCAGCCCACATCCCTCGGCCAGCCCAGCGGAGACCAGCACAGCGCCGACCCCTCACCCCCGGGAACCCCAACCCCTCCAGACACCCCTCCACCCTGCACTAACAGCCAGGATGCAGTTACCCCTCCATCCCCATCTCCATCTCCCTACCAGTCGGGCTCGCTTCCCCGGCCGCGGCCTGTCCCCAAACCACGGAACAGACCCAACATCCCCCCGCCGCCCCAACCCACCACAGTGACCAATGAGACCAACGGGATCTGCACCAAGATGATGGGTGGGTACCGTTTCTTATGTGAAGTGTGTGTAACAGTGTCATTACTAACCTAATACTAATGTACTGTAATTCTAACACTCTTCACTGTAATACCTCTGCAGGTTAAAGACACACTTGTGAGGTTTGTTGATAATTGACACTTGCAGTAGCACTTTTTTTTTTTTCCTTTTAAATACATATCATCATCACAGCCTGCCGGCTCTTTCACATCCTTTTTTTTTTTTTTTAAACTTTGATGCACGACTGTCCCATGATGTGTGATGGATTTTAGTGAGAAACCCACTTCTGATGTGAAAAGCAGATATTTGATACGGTTGCACTTGCTGCTTCCAGTCGAATGATGAGGAAGAAATCTGCAGATAATATTTGTTCCTCTTGAGATCTTTAAAAAGAGAAAAGAAGAAAATGTTGTGTTTTTAAACACTCAAACTTCAATTCATCAGTTGAGTTGCAAAGTATAGAGGGAATATAGCCTCACTGATCTTTACCCACTTATAGTGGGCCATTCATTCGAGTCATTGAGACACATTTCACCCCATGTTTTCTAAGCACCTCCCACAGGTTGGATTGGATTAATGTCTTCTTCTTCTGTACCATACAGACTTTGCTAGCTACTCCATTATATAAAGAAATACCTCAAGGTGAAACACGAATCATTAAAATCTTTCCACCAAATTTTTTGGCTTATGTTTGTTCACTAACTTTAAAAATGTTGTGTTTTTTCCATTAACACGGAAAGACACCTAAGAGCTTCACACTGATGGACTCGATTAAACTGTTCACTTTATCTTCCACTGCTTCTCAAAAACATGTTTCTAGAAGTGAATGTCTCACTACAGGTAATACGGCAGTCTGGCATCAGAGCTGTCATTGCTCACGAGTCATTTTCATCGGCTGTCACTGTGTAATCACAAACAAAGGGGTTTGAAACTCTGATCAGCTCTTAGCGAGGCTTTCAAACCCTTCACTGTCTGGGAAACTCCGTTCAGATTTTCAGAAATATGAAGTGATCCGTGTTGTGGAGTTTTTAAGCTTTTGTATTTTTTTAACTCATGTGCACCTCTAACATGCATGTTTGTGTTTCCAGTATTCAGAATCATGTCCACCCCTCCACCCACCCCCAAAACAGTGTAATGCCCTAGTTTTAATAATTGCATTCAAATGCAAATGAGTTTTCCAGCTAAAATTAAACAGAAACATCTTTCCGGACTTTACATTTTCTCTCTGCTTTCACTGGTTTGTTGCACTGCTGCTTGTCAGTCTCTGTTGCACAGCGCCACCTGCTGGCTGGAGAACTCCTCACTTGCCAAACCTCTGCTCCAGTTTAGTTTTAATCTGCGGAAAATGTGACACAGTTTGACTGCTCTGCAGCAGCTTTAAGTGTTTTCATACGTCGGGCACGTGTTTGCCATTATGGCTGCTGTTTGTCATGTGGGCATTTATCTTTTTGGGATGTTTATGTAGCGTTTTATATGAATTCCTACATGCATGGGAAACCCATTTGCAGTCCCTTGCTAACATAAACAGTAAGTGGAATTATCTGCTTCAGCTGTTACCACACACATCTCCTTTTATCTAAAGATTATTTGCTATTGTGACTAAGCTTACGTGTTTCCTCACCGCAACTAATCTGTCTTCCATGATGTGTCCCGCTTTGTAGATCCGGTGATTCCTTTCCTCACGGCAGTAGACCAGCAGCTGCCGACTGCCACCGCCTTCTCCTCCTCCTCCTCCTCGCCGCCTCTTCCTAAAGACTGTGACCTGGAGAGCGAGAGCACTGTCCTATAAGGAGGCGCCTGCCCATATCTGCAGCCCTCGTATAAAAGATGAACCTCTCCAACTGTGCCTGGTCATGAAGGACAAACTAATGGTGGCCATCATGGAGGTCAAACAGCTTCCTGTCAGCAAAATACATAAAACATTTCTCCAGTCACATGATTAATCTTTGACATGCTAGTTTATTATATGCGAGCTCTATTAGTATTTTTACCCACTACTACACACACATTTTAACATCACATTATTATAGGGGGTAAGCTAGATGAGTGGCAGTGTGTCTTAGAGCGTTACTACTGGTTGTCTTCACTTTTATAAATGCCATAAGTACAGCTTACAGTCAGTATAGTTATTGATTATATAACACATCTTTAAGCTAAAAGGGGTAAAACATCACTATAAATTAACAGAACTGAGCTGATCCCAGCTCACATCAGCTAAAGGATCCGCTTTGCAACCCCCAGCTCCTTCGCTTCATTCTGTTTTTAATTTAATTCATACGTGTGAAACAGTGTACTAGGAAATCTAGGAGTGATAGTCATGTAAATGCCAAATTTTTGGTTTATAGTCCACATGCAATTGGTGTTTTCCACTGTTTCTACTGTTGTTTAGTGCAGTTCGTGTGTCTCAGCTGTCATCGGCACTCGCTTCCCGACAGTCTTTTTGACCTCCATGATGTTGCCAGATGTGATTTTTGCAGGGAGACTCGTGATACAAAGCCTTCACCCTGCGACATGTACCGGCCCCTCTGTCTTTACACCGCACTCCCTGCAGATCAAGCTCCAGACAATCGTCAAAGAAGAGCGTAGCAGAAACGAAGGGCAGATGTTGGATCAGCACTGCTGTTAGAGACGGTGTTACGGCAATATAAAAGAACACGGTGGGGTAATGTGGGGCAGCTGCCAAACTACGGACTGATAGGACTCAGTTGTATTTGGTGTGAGGTGGGGGTTTTCTGTGTGTGAGTATTTTTCAGTGTTGAACATGGCCTTTGATCAAGAAATAAATAAGTTGTATTTTTAAAAGGTGGATGGAATAGAAACCAAAACAGTTGAAGTGTAGCTGTGACTGCAGGTTTCCAGTCGTCTCAAACACTTAACTTTCCCTTTTCTCCCCCTTTATACTTTTATTTCTTTTTCCTCCTGCCTGTATTTATTTACCAATTTAAAACAAAAATACATTCCCTAGTGGCTTGACATCTTTAATGCAGTCTTTAAATATGCACCATGCCTTATTGGTTCCTCCCAGAACTATGAAATACGCATTTACTGTATGGAGGGGGGGGGGGTATTCCCTTCTAGTACCACAGTATTTCTAAGAAGCTGTGTCGGTAGCGGGTATATTTCAGGCCGTGTCCGATAAGAAACTGTGCGCGTCTGCATTGTTCTGCAGAAGTTGTGTATTTAAATATATTTTGGGTTTTCTAAGCAGACGTAGCAGGGGTCGACCTGACCCTCCCAGCCTGAATGCAGTCAGTATTTTTTGCCTTTCTGTTTCTCCAGTCTATCTTAGTGTGCTCTCCGGCGTTCGCCAGGGCATTACACACAGCGGGGCTGAGCGTGAGCGAATGTAGTGAAACATCACCCTGAGCAGAAAGATGCATAAAGAGCTGATTTTGCACTTGAGCGCAGGCCAGACTCATTGAGTGGTTTTCTAGTGAACTCGGTTATAGAGGGCTTGGGTTTTTTCCCCTCTCTCTCTGTCTTTCCCACTGAGCTGAGTGAACACGGTGCTGTGATATCTCAGTAGTGATGTGGTGTTAGATTTTTGCCCGGTCTGTTGTTTTTGGATTTTTTTATTTTATTTTAAATGGCTTTGTTGTATTTTCTGTGTAAACTTTGCTTTATTGTTATTATTATTTTTTTGGCCTGATAAATGCAGATTTTGGTTCTTAGAGAGCTGACCCAACATGGTACCAGGTGAGAAGGTCTTGGATGCTGGAGTTGCCCTGAAAAGAAGTTGAGTTGTGTTTTTCAGAGACAATCAAAGCATTATGATCCCCTCCTTTCTCTCTCTGTGCACTCTTGTACCTTGCTGCCTTATCCTTGTGCGTTGAGAGAACAAACAAATGCCATTAAACTAGAAATGATGATAATGATGCTGCATTTTTAAGTTCCATAGTTTTATATGTATGCTGTCTGGTGAGCTTAAATATGGGGGGAAAAAACATGTAATATGAATGCTTTCCTTTCCAAAGAAAATAAAGTATATGAAGAAACTATTTAAATCTGTTCCAGGTTGATTGTCTTGTGCCTCGACTCTTGTCCTGTAACAGCCTTAAAGAATGAGGGTTAAAATATTCCTGTAATATGATTTTAAAAAGGGTGACAAATTGCTAATGTCACTGATTAAAAAGCTTTTTTTTTTTTTGAAATTGCATTAACAAAATGTTACCTATAAACATTTGTTCCTGTTGCCACTGAAGGGCTATATGCAATTATGCTAAAACAATCAGGTTAAACTGAAATAAGATTATTTGGGTCATTAAAATATTTCAGTTGACTGTAGACTGAGCTGTTCATATGACGACCATCCACGCTTTCCACGAGGAGGGTAAGCCACAGAAGCCTGGCCCTTCAGAGTGCTGCCACAGAGGATATTAATGGAAAGATGACTGGAAGGGGAAAGGGTGCACAAGCAACAGGGATGACTGCAGCCCTGAGAGGATTGTTGGAAAAAGTCGATTCAAGAACTTGGGAGACCTTCACGAGGAGTGGATTAGAGCTGGTGTAAGTGCACCAAGAGCCTCCGTCACGCTGCTGTCACGTCCCTAATCTCAAGCCACCAAAGACCAACCAGATGAAGTGTTTTACGTGGGCTAACAAAACCAAACTGTCGCTAAGTTGTTCCCTTTTCAGATGAAAGTACATTTTAAATTGACTAAAGTCTGGAGTAAGAGTGGAGAGGGTACTGTTTCCACAGTCACGTCAGGTGCTGCTGCTGGTGGCGCTCTGTGTTTTATCACGTCCAGAGTAACAGCTGTACAGTGGGGCAAAAAAGTATTTAGTCAGCCACCGATTGTGCAAGTTCCCCCACTTAAAATGATGACAGAGGTCAGTAATTTGCACCAGAGGTACACTTCAACTGTGAGAGACAGAATGTGAAAAAAAAATCCATGAATTCACATGGTAGGATTTGTAAAGAATTTATTCGTAAATTAGGGTGGAAAATAAGTATTTGGTCACCTCAAACAAGGAAAATCTCTGGCTCTCACAGACCTGTAACGTCTTCTGTAAGAAGCTTTTCTGTCCCCCACTCGTTACCTGTATGAATGGCACCTGTTTGAACTCATCATCTGTATAAAAGACACCTGTCCACAGCCTCAAACAGTCAGACTCCAAACTCCGCTATGGCCAAGACCAAAGAGCTTTCGAAGGACACCAGGAAAAGTATTGTAGACCTGCACCAGACTGGGAAGAGTGAATCTACAATAGGCAAGCAGCTTGGTGTGAAAAAAATCAACTGTGGGAGCAATCATCAGAAAATGGAAGACATACAAGACCACTGATAATCTTCCTCGATCTGGGGCTCCACGCAAGGTCTCATCCCGTGGGGTCAAAATGATCATGAGAACGGTGAGCAAAGATCCCAGAACCACACGGGGGGACCTGGTGAATGACCTGCAGAGAGCTGGGACCAAAGTAACAAAGGTCACCATCAGTAACACACTACAACGGCAGGGAATCAAATCCCGCAGTGCCAGACGTGTTCCGCTGCTGAAGCCAGTGCATGTCCAGGCCCGTCTGAAGTTTGCCAGAGAGCACATGGATGATACAGCAGAGGATTGGGAGAATGTCATGTGGTCAGATGAAACCAAAGTAGAACTTTTTGGTATAAACTCAACTCGTCGTGTTTGGAGGAAGAAGAATACTGAGTTGCATCCCAAGAACACCATACCTACTGTGAAGCATGGGGGTGGAAACATCATGCTATGGGGCTGTTTTTCTGCCAAGGGGACAGGACGACTGATCCGTGTTAAGGACAGAATGAATGGGGCCATGTATCGTGAGATTTTGAGCCAAAACCTCCTTCCATCAGTGAGAACTTTGAAGATGAAATGAGGCTGGGTCTTCCAACATGACAATGATCCAAAACACACCGCCCGGGCAACAAAGGAGTGGCTCCGTAAGAAGCATTTGAAAGTCCTGGAGTGGCCTAGCCAGTCTCCAGACCTCAACCCCATAGAAAATCTGTGGCGGGAGTTGAAAGTCCGTGTTGCTCGGCGACAGCCCCAAAACATCACTGCTCTCGAGAAGATCTGCATGGAGGAATGGGCCAAAATACCAGCTACTGTGTGTGCAAACCTGGTATAGACCTATAGTAAACGTCTGACCTCTGTTATTGCCAACAAAGGTTATGTTACAAAGTATTGAGTTGTATTTTTGTTATTGACCAAATACTTATTTTCCACCCTGATTTACAAATAAATTCTTTACAAATCCTACCATGTGAATTCATGGATTTTTTTTTCACATTCTGTCTCTCACAGTTGAAGTGTACCTCTGGTGCAAATTACTGACCTCTGTCATCATTTTAAGTGGGGGAACTTGCACAATCGGTGGCTGACTAAATACTTTTTTGCCCCACTGTATATCAGCAGGTCGATTTATGATACTTGATATGCTTTCTTCCTTTTACTGCAGATTAGAATTCAGCAGAGATTTGCACATGGACTGATTCATGTTGATACTTGTATATCTGCTATCAGCTGATAATAATGGGCGTTCAACACGTGGGTCACTCTAAACCTATCACCTGAAAGCACAGATAAATCAAACGGCGTTACTTTCAGGCATTTGTTTTTATTTAAAACATTTTAAACATATCCTCCATCTGAAAGCAAACAGAAAGGTAAAATGATCACAAAACATTAGCAACTTTTCATGAAAACATATAAAACAGTTATAAAAGAGAACCAATAAGTTAACCTAGCTAGACTAACAGAAGTGTATTTAAACCTAAATATCCAGGGAGGGTAAATGCTACCAGCTGCACAGCTTTTATACATTAACTGCACCGACATGCAAATGACGGGGACGAGAAACACCGTTACTAGACCTGTAGCAGCTAGGAGTGTATTTTTACAAGGTCACAGTCACCTCGTGAGCCTGACTAAAGCTATGCATTAAGAATAAATAAAACGGTAATTTCCTGGTGACACACTTGGATAAGAAGGTGAACTGGGACTTGGAGGACAGGGGAATACAATTTAAAAAAAAAGAAAAAAAGAAAGAAATGAGCAGTGCATAGCAAAAAACAATGAATTTACAATTTCAATAGTTCATAAACAGAAATACAACACAGCTACAGGTACACTGTACTGTAGAGGAGTCATGACATCACCATGACAACCAGAAATGCAGGAAATGTCCATTTACAGTGTGTTTTTCCTCCCCGCACCCCCTGTTGACGCGCATTCATCCAGAGGCCGCCCACTTGTTGGAGCAGAGATGCATTCAGAACACTAGAAAGACTCGACAAAGTGCACAACCATTAGCCGTTTGCCAGAAGCAAACAGCTCACGCTTCACAACCAAGCTGGCTTTCACCTTTGAGTACAGCCAACAACAAAAAAGGACACTAATCACCCACATGCTCTGAAACTACAGAATTTGACGATGTGCCGATGGCGGGCCGTAAAAGGTGCAGCATTGTTTGCAAAACGTCACTCAGAACCCTCAAAACAAATGTGCAAATGAATGTGGATTTCACCGAGTCCTCACAGGGAGAACAGCAGTGATGCTGGATGAATACGAGCGGACGTTCACAGGCTTTAGTTCGGGTGCAAATGGGCTGCATTTACTCAGTTGGTCAATGCGCATGTTGCAATGGATTGTAAGTTGCAGTGACCAGCTGCTGAGGAGTCACAAGGAGACTGCAATTGTTTGGAGACCGGTTGCCTGGTGGGAGGCAACATGTCTCCAAACAATTGCAGTCTGCATCTAATTTATAAACGCAGACAGATTGCATGTTACACTGACTCTGAGTCAGTCTACGCCAGTGTGCGCAACTCATCTGTGTGGTTTCTCTTTGCAGTAGGGAATTCAACTCAACAGTTTGCCAATTGGTTGTATTCTGTTTATCTTCCTGTAAGGTTGCCTAGCACCTATTTGATTTGCAGTTAAATCGCCAACCTGCAGCAACTACGTCACTAGTGGTGGAGGAATTTATGGGCTTCTGGCTGGACTGGGAATACAAGTGGTTAATTTTTGTTTTATGTGAATTTTGACATCAACAGATTTCATGCGATTGCCGGCTTGACCCCCTTCAATCGCAAACTGATAGCAGTCAGACTCCATCTTATTGCCGTTTTATTTCCAACAATTCAAAGGCAAAAAATTGATTGCGAGCTGTCATGGTAGAGTGTTTACACTTGACTGACATAACAATGTAACCTTAAAGGATGCAGGCCAAAGAATCCTCTTCAGATCTGTTTGTTTGTTCAAATGACAAATTTGATTTTATCACTGCAAGATGAGTTTTGACATTTTGAGTTATTTTAACACATTTTATAATAATAATAATAATAACAAGAAGAAGAAAAATTAAAATATTAATAAAACTTAAATTTGTAAATTTCTACAATCTTTACGGCCTTGCTTTGCTTCCATAGACATCAGATCCTCAACACTTTAGGACCAGAGCTGGGTGTGTGTGACGTTAACTCGCCTCTATCAGAAGAGAAAAGAAAAAGGATTTTCATCATAGATGTCACAGTAAAGGAAATAAATATGACTACAAGTCATACAATTCATGTTCTAGATTCACAATTTGGACATAAATTGTTTAAAAACTCCTACCGTCTACTATTTCTGAATGTTTAAAATATATCCTGCAGTATGGGAGGCAGTGAGCGCACCATCAAACACTAACACTGAACTACACCTGTCAGTCATCTTGAGTCCAGATAACTGTCATCAGCCTACATTTATGCTTCGTCTTTACAATTTTCAAATATGATCTGATAGAAAATATAAACTTTATATAGTCGTATAATAAACATGTAAATAGTCATACCAGTTGTTGTCGTTGCTTAAACCTCACTTTAATGCAGCATCACAATCAACGGCCTTGAAAGGCTTCCTTCTAACAATCTTTACAAATTTACCAATTAATGCGCATTAAAAAGAGATGTAAATAACGTTGATAAGTGGCGGGAGTATTGCGTGTGTGCTGTGGAGTTCCTATTGATCTGTGGACACCTGAATAGTCCTGCTCTACCAGCACCTGAAGTAATAGCACTGCTGCACACGGGGCACTCGTTAACTTGTGGTTTATCTACATACAGATACAGCGCATTTCCATTGTGTTTGCTATAGATGACGTGGTCTCTGTTCCCGTTGGTTTGAGTGTCTGTGTGTGATCTTGGCACTTTGGTTATGGAGAGCAGAGTGAAAACTGAGCCAGCCGGCCTTTTCGGTTTGGCCCGACATCTGCCCGCATTTCTTGCTTCTACCAGGCCAAAGGGGAAGACAGTCTGGGGCTTCTGGGGTTTTCCGGAGTCTGGATCTCACTGAGAGCTCTCTGCAAAAGAAAAACCATAATCTCCTCTTATTTATACTCATTTTACCCCATTATTTTCAGATTTAGAGCACATTCATTTATTCCATAGACAGGGCCGCTTTGCAGCCTAATCAGTTTATAGCTGCAGGCAGCCGGTCTGTGTGAGAGCACTGTTTGAATGCCTCATTGTTTAGTAGGTTTGAGTCTGTCACACGCCTGCTAAATATATCCAAAATATGACTGTCACCTTCTGGAACAAGTCAAATTTAGCCTTGCTCATCTATCAACACCTTGACAGAGAACAGTGGAGTAATAGCTCACCTCAAACTTGGATACGAACTCTGAAAAAATGCCAAAGAAGGTCTCTGTGCTGGAGGACTTGCTGTCCTCTCCAAAGTAGGAGGCCACCTTGGAGAACTCCTCCATGGCTCTGGTCTGCAAAGATTCAAGAGACTGGATCGCAGGGTGGCTGTTCTCCAGGAAAGTCTGTGGGCACAAACATACAAATATACAGGGGCTCTTAATGAATGGTGCAACTGGGTGAAGATTTAGAAAACAATTAGTGATGCTGCCATGATGCCCTGATTTCTCTTGTCTCTATATTTACACTCCTCCATGATAATGGATGGGTGCTACAAAATTGTTTGAGGCAAAGCAAGGTGCCACCACCTGTACACTAACAACTCTTTTACTGAAGTAGTCCTGGTTTGGAAATGTTATTGATATCTATTGAGAGTCCATACAAATATGTCTGGACTTTCCTCTTATACTCCTGGTTACTGACACCTAATAACACGAGCACAGGGAATGTATCGTATTGTTTCTTTGTTGTTTTTCTCCAAATACCCTGCTTTCCTCCCACAGACCGAGGAGCTTGCTTGTTAAATTCGGATTAAATGTCAGACAGATACAGTGCACAAATAAATGTTTGAATGAGTAGCTTTGTGGTCAATTAGACTGTTGAAGTGCAACATTATCATATTATTTGTGTTTGTGTTACTATCCTAAACAACCAGGAAACAGTTAGCTTAGCAGTGCGAAACGGGCAAGTCATTATGTCGCTTGTTTCAACAATATGGAACCCAGACAACAAAACCAGCTGATTTTGTCAAGTTTTTCCTGAGCTTTTATAATATTTTTTACACTTATATTATAACCTGTATGGTAGTAAACATCAGAGTGCTTGTATTCGATGAGAACTGGACAGGGCCAGCCAAGTGATTCCTTTGCTAAGCTGAAATTGCAAAGACACAAGAGTGTCTCTTTAACTCTTAACCGTTGATAAACATCATTCATTTATTTACAGATTTTACTGTAGGGGTGCATGGTGGAACAGCGGTTAACACTGTCACCTCTCAGTATAAGGGTTCAACCCTGCTGCCCACCTGGGCCTTTGTGTGCATGTTCTCCCTATGACATTAATCTGAGTGTCGTTCCTACTGTTTCAGCTTTGTGATAACATGCAAACTACCCATTGTACACCCTGCGTGTGCTGGAATAGGCTCCAGCCTTGAAAATGGATGGGTTTTATCGTACACTCATGACTGAAGTGAAGTGATCGTCAGGGGTAGACTGGATCTTCTGACAGGCCGCCCTGATGTCCTGCACGGTGGAGTGAAGGTCACTCAGCTCTGTTGTAATGGCCCTCTGGTTCACTGTCACAGGGAAATATTGGAGATGAGGTAACAAACCCATTGAAACTCAAAGGAAATATGCAAATCAAACTGTAACAACAGCATAAAATATGCAAAAGAAGCACACCTGATTCTACTGTATATTAACTATTAACTAAGAGCATTGTACCTTTAGCTGCCAGAGGCACTGTTGTGAGGTCTCTGGGAAAGCTGAGCAGCTCTGGGAAGTGTTGGCACAAAGACTTGGCCAAAATGTGGAGAAAGGTGGATTTCCCGTCGACTGTTTTGGTTGTGCTTAGCTAAGAGACAGAAGGAGAAGCGCATGAGCGACTAAACACTGAACTCGAGCTTACCGTGTTGAAGGCACAGACATCCGTGCTGTACCTCAGTTAGGAAGTTGATCTTAAAACTGGTCGTCCTGTTGCTCTTCGGCTGCCCGTTGTTCAGGTAATTTCCCATTGCAAGAACAAACTGTTGGTAAAGCCGTAAGTATTCACTGCTAACACAGATATTCACAGATTTATTTTCATTTCGACTGCTCATTTCATACCTCCAGGATCTTGGCTAATTTCTTGCTGCTCCTGAGCTCCACTGAAGCCTTGTAGATGTAATCGTACGCGATCTTCATCTCCTCCGTCCTCTCCTGTAGGGTCGTTTTAAAGTAGAGGCTCCGCAGGCGAGTCTTATAATCAGGCACCATTAGCATCTGAAACACAGACAATGTTAAATCATTTAGTTTTACTCTTTAAAACATGTCTGATCATCTCTGACATTTTTCCCTCACAGTCACCTGGAAAATGAACTGGTCCGGCTCGCTCAGCTTGCCCGGGTCCTGATCAAACTGTTCGTACTGTTTCACCTCTTCTTCGTCTGGGGCATACAGCAGCAGCTGCTTGATGTGGGCCGGCTCCAGCCTGTCGGTGGTCATGTTCATCAACACCTGACGCAGCTCTTCGGGGGAGATTTTCAGATGGGCGATGAGGATGGCTGCAGGGAGGAGGAGGAGGGTGAGTAGGCGGGGGAAAATGTGGAGAATTTATGTACCAAAGAGGATCACTGTGTTCCCGCTCTGCTGACAAACCCTTCATCTGCGTGTCTTTCACTCACATTTATTACCATGTGTCTGTAACATGTAGCTCTGAAACCCAGAGTCACATCATAAACCCGCTAATTAACAGTGAATTAGCAGTGCCGTGACAGAAGACAGAAGTTGCTGTGCCAAAGAGTCCAATCTGGATAACTGCAGAGAAGCAAGGCATCATTTTTAGACTTTTCATTGTCTTGCTATATTGCTACACTGGCCTCTATTGTTACACTGACGTAAGATGACTCTTTGTAATTCTTTGATCAAATTTGGCCAAATCTGATCCACGATCTAAGAAGAACATAAATATACATGTCTTTTTCTTCTTGTAGAGACTCACTCTTTTTCCTTGTGAATGAAACATGAACGACCTGTTGGTACTGTTAGGTTTGCCTACTTCGTGACTTGCTTGCTGTGTAATTATATTGTCCTCAACGTTCCAGCGAATAGGTTCAAGCTACAAACCTATCAGGTACCAGTTAGCACAAAGCAAATCTAGAGAAAAATCAGTCAGAAGGTATAAGGAGAGAGCAATGATCTGTGGCCAAATCCATTTTCTTTAAGGGAGTTATCTCGCTGTTACTTCTGCAGTGCACTTGTTTTCACCTTCATTCAGGTTAATCACTTTATCAGTTAATTTTCATCAAGTTTATCAGCTATATATTATCTTGTGGGCACAATGTGGATTTGATACCTTGTCTAAATAGTGTCTATAATTCCTCTTCCACATCAGTTACGCAGAAAATGTTTGGCCTTCGTTAAGTGATGTTCTTTGTCTTCTACTTGTGCAACGTTTTTGTAACTATAAAAAGGTATTTTTGCTGCAGTCTCACATCCTTGATCCTCGACCCTTGTGTCGTGTTTGTGTGGCACTCACAGGCATTGTAGGCTTTCTTATGAGACAGAATCTCCACCACGTCTTTCTTTTTTAAGTTCTCTGGCTGGAAGGCTGGCTCTGGAGGAGAGACTGATAATTTTAACAAACAGTGTAAGGATGCGTTCTCCTGGCACCAGGGGTCAATATGCAAACTAAGTCTAAGAGGCTGAACGTGGCGGGTTGGTGGGTTAATAACACACTCTGCCATTAGAGGCCAATAAAATGATTTTTAATCGGTAACAGCAAGTTGTGTGGTTTGTTTTTTACATAGGCAGATCTGTGTTATTACTGATAATCATGACAGAAAACAAGAGGGGGATATGGTGCCGTATGGAGAATGGATTTGAGGTGCAGGTGAATGAAGCAGCTCCAATGGAGAACATAACTGTGAAGGTACAAACACAACAGGCGACGTCAATAAAGACACACATATATTCAGATGCAATGCAAATGTATCGTTTTAGACACAAAGAGGTTAAGATGACTTGATGTGTATGAATTGATGAAGACGTGACAAAGTTACAAAATCACTCACTGGATCTGCGTTGAGTCCCAAAGTGCAGGTCCAGGTCTAAGTGCTTCACCATGTCGGTGAGCTTGTCATACTCTGAATCCTCCCCGAGCTAAACACAGACAAGGACACACTGTACTCTCCGAAGGCACAGTCAAACTCAGCTTTTTTAACTTATTTCTTTTATGTTTGGTGTTCAGATTTTATTCATGTCTGATAGGAATATATGCTGGGATCAAAAAGGCTCAACGTTTTAACATCTAAAAGCAGATCAAGTCTGGCACAGCCTCTGTTTACAAAAACAACATTGTTGCCTTGATGACTCATCGGAGACACATAAGGAGGTTTTTCCAAATATGGATGGAGATATGTAGGAGTAGTGAGAAAACTCACAGTCCGAGTGGGTAGATTCACATGTTGTTTTCTTTTTTTACCGACAGAGCCATACACATACGTATCCGTACAGCCTCTAACCACAGGGTAATGCAAGATAACTGGAGATCACCACTCACCTGACCCCATATTGTTCCCTCAGAGTTCTCCACCTGCTCCCAGCGGAGCCTCTTTACACTCATGTGGTTAACGTCTGAGGCTTGCTGGCCCGGCTTGGGCAGCGGAGGTGGGTCACAAGGAGGAGGTAATGGTGGAGGAGGTGGTGGTGGAGCCTTGAAGATGGAAAAACAGTTACTTAACACTTAAGCCATAGTGTTCTAGTTCAGCACAAAGACAGCAGTTCTCACTACTGAATCATATTCCCACTGTGCGCATGGACCTCACAAGTTTCTTGTATACTCTTTAGCAGTTGTAGACAAAGAAATTATTACTGCTATTATTAGTTATTTAGGGTATGGGTCTGTCGTGGAAAGCAACAGCAAAACCGGGGACAGAGCACGAGGTTAAGCTAGAAAGAGCATGGCAGGAAGTACTGGGGTTGAGATGGGTTGCAAAGTGGCTTACAGCACACTGTGGACAGGATAAAGAAGATTAAAACAAAATAAATAGATTTCCCACTCAGGTCTATAGGAGAATATCAGCTGAACTGTGTTGCAATGAGATCATGTGACCTATCGGGATGAAGTTGATGGTCTGCCTGAATGCTGTTCTCGAGTAATGAAGTCCAATTAAAATCTGGAATCATGTTAAATTCACGAACAGTGTTGGGGGAATTTGGGGTTTTGGTGGAAGAATACAGTCTCAGACTGGTCATGTAGTCCTTTTATTTCTCCTTATCCTCTGACGTCCCACAGGTCAAACCACACAGAGTCAAGGTTGGGCTACACTTAACATACTGAAGGCGTTAACTTTCAAATCAAGCCTCTTAAGTGGTTTTTGGCCTAATAGATCTTCTGTCATAAAAGGCACATTTGGGGATGAAATAGATTTTAAAAAGTTGATTATAGATCAGACGGTACATCAAATCCGAAACTGGCTGCTGGCAAACATGAGCGATGTTAAAAGGTTAAAATGGGGCAAATGATGCAGAATCTTGATTAGCACCAGAGTGTTTAAGTGCTAGTTTGCACCTCTGTTGGTTGCAGCACTGATGGAGTGAACCTCTTTGTGTTTTCATTTTCTATTTCTGTGTGCTAAATGTCTTATTTGTACTTCAAGTAACAAGACAAAAAACAAACAAACCACAAAGTGCAGATGTTACCTGTTTGGAGGTGTGGTGTTCCTGCCTTGTGGTTTCCAAGGTCTTCATGTGACTGGGGAGGGTGGAGTGAGAGGTTGGAGGCTGCGAGAGCAGCGAGGAGCCCGCGTGGCCCTGGCTTTGACATTGGGATGGGCTGTGCTCCTGGAGGGACGGCGGCAGTGGGCCCTGGTAGCTGTGTTGGTGGTGGAGCTGGTGGTGCCTCTGCAGGACGAGCTGGCTCGGCCTCAGCAGCTGCGGGGAGGGCTGCGGGGAGGGCTGGCGGATAGGCTGAGGCTGGCTGAACTGTCGTGGGAGGTAGGTGGGGCGGGAGCGCAAGGTTTTGGTGGAGGTCAGGGTTGTGTGGCCGAGGCGGGTGGTGGGTTGGAAGCGCTGGAGAGTCTTCTCATTTTCGTCTCTGCTCGGGTGCTTTTTGTGTAGGGGAGAGCGGCAGGACAGGATGGTCCTCGGAGGGGGTGGAGGAGGAGGGATGATGGGGTGGTGCGGTTGGAAGGGCATCCGGCTGCGGGGCACGTGCTCGGGTGAGAAGCGCACTGGTGGGAGAGGGTCGGTAAACGGAATGGGAGGGGGTATGAGAGCCTGCAAGGGCGGAGGAGGCGGGGGGCTTTGGGTGGGAGGTGGTGGGATCGGTTCGGATCCAGAGGAGTAGCAGGGAGAGGAGGCCTCGTCGCTGCTGCTGTGATCCTCACTGCCGCTGCTGAGCTGCCGGGGCATGAAGCCGATTTCCTGGTCCTCCTGGAAGCTCATCTGGAGGGAGGAGGAGTGCACCATCAGCCCCGAGAACCACCTTCACCTCCACATAGTCTAGTAAACGGCTAATAAACAGCTTCTACGTTTTAAAATCCAGTCTATTCAAGCTAATTAGGTTATTATTAGGTTCATTACGGCTTTGACGTTTGCTTGAAATGTTGTACTGAAACTTACTCCACTGCCTGTTTATATTTGAACAGAAAAAGCGACACGGGGTGCGATCAGAATGTTTTGGAACTCTGACAATTTATTTTAAAGAAAGGTTTTGTCTTTGTGCACCTCTGGACTACTTCTAATAGTGCTGCTTTTTACGTCCCATTCATCTGTGATTTCTATCTAGACCACAAACGTTGGCTAAAAGCCGACATCTGTGTCAGACTGACCCAGCTTTAATGTCCTGAACCATCTGTGCTGGTGAGAGGTGGGTGTCCGGCTACCACCAGCGAACCAAAAAGCAGTTTTCAGTACATAAAGTCCAAGCTTGCTCAGGAAGGTCAGACTGTTCACACAAACTTCTACTTCAGCTCCATGCAGATCTGGCTCCCTACAACTCTATCTTTTCCCCAGAAATAAAGTTAAAGTTAACTAGTTCACTAAAATCAATGCAGAGGTGCACGAAGATGCAATCTTGAAGGGGTGACTAGCCAAATTCAAGTTTGCTTGTTTAAAAAGGAGATTTTAATTTACAGGTGTAATCCCAAAATATATTTATCACACTTCATAGCAAGTTCAGAAATTCTGCTTTTTTTTTTCTCTCTTTTTGACTTTTAGAATAGAAAATATCTACAAAATAACATCAAATCAAAGTGCTGATCTACAGAATTTAAAACCCATGCACTTAAATATCTCCAAACCTCTATATAAAAACTATGAAAATAACAATACAATATATTATAATATAACATAATGTGAATGGAAAAGAACCGTGACAATGCTATAAAAATCCCAGTACTTATTCTAAATACAGATTACTAAACAGAAACATGTAGATAAAACTATGATATAACTGAGTATCGTTTTACTTACAGGCACAACTCTTCTTCTGAAACCATGACAACCACCTTGATATATCTGTTCGTGTGACACAAGTGTTCATTGTAGCGTACATTAGAGGTGCTCTAATGTAAACATGCAACACTACAACGTTAATACTTCTCTAAATGTTCAACTTGCTTACTGTTTATTAAGGAGCAAATGCACAAACAACAGATTTTCTCCTTATCATGCTAAATATATAAATCGAGATCACGGTGGTCTAACAGCTTCCACGCCGCAGCGGCGCACATTCTGTGCAACTGAGTCAGACAGGATGACATTTTCCCGTCTGGCCCAATCAATATTGTGGCAGTGAAAGTGAAAGTATGACCAGCATTAGCTTTTATTACAGCATTACTCGCACTCTGCATTGAAATTTAAACTCACTTGTAATTTAAAAGTAATGAATGTAGCAGCTTTAAATGTGAAATATAGACAATAATAATAATCCTGTGATGCATGACGCACGTTAATTGCAGGCACGGCTTCCAGTTATTCCTCTCACTGAACCAGCACCTACAAGAGTCTGAAGGTTTAATCAATGGAGATTTTATACTTGTAGAATGTAAACATTACAGAAGCTAGCTCCTTCTGCATAGGCTGCTGTAGGCTGAATAGTAAGTCACTCACTCTTAAGGTTAGGTCCATAAATTGTTAGACAAGTCTGGTTTAAAATCCACTGTGGGCTAGGGGTCAGGGCTCAACAATGAGAGCGTTCCACTTTTTCTGCTCCTGCTCCAAATAAAGGTAAAACACTTGTAGCATAGTTCTGCCTCTCACAGCTGGCAGCTCAGCGGTGGAATAACTGAAAATCACGTCTTAAGAAACAATAACGCCTGTTTTTCTTCCTCACCTCCTCGTAGTCGTTCTCCCCGGGCACGAAGTCATCCACCAGAGTGACCCGGTGGCCCAGCTGCTCGCTCAGGGAGTCCAGGAACTTGTCTGTGTCTCGGCTGCGTGGCGGCCGGGAGAAGGTGAACAGTTTTTTGCGGTGGGTCAGCACGTTGTGGCCGCTGTCTGAGTGATGAGGGGAGGCCGGGGGGCTCTCCAGACTGACATAAGGGTTGGAGTCTATGCTGCTTTGATGGTGGATTTCATACACGGGAGTGGGAAGAGGCTCCTTCCAAGACAGGGACAGGCCAGATTTACGATTACCTGTAGAGACGCACATTAAAAACGATGGCCTCGATTTATATTTAGGCCACCTTGACGTGAGGATCTTTCCTCTTAGTAAATATCTGACATTCTAGACCATGTAGTCACCAGGAGGATTATTTCTTCTGAGAGGTAACCATTGCAAAATAAATAAAAAAATAAACTGAAAGCTTGTGTGTTTGAGTGGTTGCCATGCCATGTTCACATCAGACTGGCAAAAAAATAGCATCACTTAGCAGCAATTCTGCTTGTTTGCCACCTATAAGGACACATCGTCCACCACAACCCCCCAAATCTCATCATGATGTAAACATGGCATCAGTCACGTGCCACCAAGGCCCAAAACTGATCGGCTTCTATCACTTTGCATGTCATTTTATCTGTTCATTATGCAAATATGGGACCCTGGTGGCTTAAAACAGCAAGATGAAAGCATGTATCTGAAAGCGTGTGGATGCGGTGAGTTTTTAGGGACCCAGAATACCTGTGAGGGTGGGGAGTGTGAGGGGAGAGAGAGGGCTCTCGGGCTCTGGTGAGGAGCCGCACTGCAGTGGAGGCACACTCTTTCCTGCGTACACGTTCTCCAGCTCCGTATACACACCTGTCATCTACAGATGAAGGCATGATCATCTCATTAGCACATTATTGCTGGGCACATTTTCTTTGAAGGTCTGCTGCTTATTAGTGTTTTAATTTTTTTTTTTTTCGGTTAAGCTGCAGACTCACATCTGACCAATTATCAAAGTAATAGTAATGATCAGCAAACCTTCAAATCAAGTGAGACCAGAGAGCACAGAGATCATAGCTAGCGTTCCGTAAATGCCAGTCGCTGAGGAGCTAGGCGCGGGAAAGCTGCGGGTATACCTACATGATTGAGGTCAGGGGACTCGGGGAAGGAGGTTCCATCTCCTGACTGCCTCTCCTCCGGGCTCCCGGATTCATCGATATGAATTCCTAAAGCACAATAAAGCATGAACAGTGACACGTGTTCATCCACCATCCACCTCCAGCCTGGGAGGAGAGCGGATGAAGCAGAGCAGAACAGCGCAGAAGGAGCAAAAAAAGCTCAGGTCCCGCAACGGGGGTTAGCAATGGTAATGGAAAACTGGGGAAAAGTAAAGTACCTGAAGCCTGAAACAGCCAGGAAATAAACACTGTTTCAAACTGAGAGGTTGGGGAAGTTTTTAAAAGCAAACGGATGCTGAGAAATGGATGTAATGTATGACCTGGTGATGACTTTTTTTCTTTTTGTTAGTAGCAGTCCTATGTGAGCTCAAACACTTACACACATTCCCAAATGGGACTTGGCCACTGCAAATAAAGCCTCATTACTTATCTCTGATAAGACCTGGATCAATGGGAATTTAGGTAGCGGCGGGTGAATAGTACAGTAACTTCATCAGGAATCCCCATTTACTGTCTCATCGTCGATTTCTCTTGTATGAGTTGTGTTATAACGATGGGAACACAGATTTAAATAAGCACACAGCTTATTAGCAATAACAACCCCATTTAAATCCCTCTTGCTTTACAGATTTCATTAAAGTGGCATTAACATTCTGTGTTGGTCACCTGGGGCAAACAACCTTGTTACGACACCATTTCAGTTCATCCAGCAGTGACGAAGCAACGTTCCCACTCAAGTCTCTCTTTTTTTGCCTCCCGAGGGAAAAAAATCTTCATCTTCATCAGCTAAATGTTCACCGGCTCTACCTTTAATTGCTAACTTTGTCTTCCAGCTGTCTTTGCGCTGTAGCCTACAGTGGCTTATTAAAGCTTTTACATCAAAGAAAGGTTGCCCGACGACAAGATAAATTGCTTAAAGTGGTTATATTGTAGCAGATGTGTTGCAGGAAGGAGCTCGAAGGCTTTTTAAAACCTTTGTATCAAACCCAGCTGAACAATTTCTGGAATTATAATGATTTTGTGCTAAAGGACAACAGGCTCTCATTGAACATGTTTATCCCGCTGGGACGTTGCCGTGCATAAGCGTACCCATTCCTAGGTGAGTCCCGATGATGCAGTCATCGGAGCTCCTCTCTCGGACGTTGTTGCGGTACGACGACCCCGTCACCCGCATGGAGCTGCTGCGCCGGTGGTGCTCTGGACCGTTGTCAGGCTCTAATAATGCTGCAAAACACACACACACACACACACACACACACACACACACACACACACACACACACACACACACACACACACACACACACACACACACACACACACACACACACACACACACACACACACACACACACACACACACACACACAGGGTCAGATTGGCTCTACTTTGCTATTTATATAAAAAGCACGATAAACATCGATAGTACATCATGATAAAAATCCAATTCAACTTCTCATTCGTTTCATGCCTCACCGTTGCTCTTGTAGCCAAGGAAACGAGACAGCTTGCCCTGGCAGCGCTCCTGTTCATCGTAGGTCAGCAGCTGGTAGATGAACTTCCAGATCAGCTGCTTGGCTGGAGTGTCCAACACTGGAAACACGTCCACGATCAGGGTGTCCACGTTCCTGCAAACACACGTGCTCCATATCCACTCACTGTCTTCTTTATATAATTCCTGCTCATGGCTGACTATCATTCAGTGCAAGGGTTTATTTTATATTCTTTGTACCATGTAAAGCTGAAAAAGAGACGCTGGGAGAGAGCAATGAAAAGGGTGGGAGGATAACAAAGATGTCACTTATGGTATGATTTATGTTGTTGGGTGTACGCTGTATGCATATAGAGTTGAATAACAGTGGTATTTTAATCCTGCTGCCTCACATGTTTGCATCATGTGCTGAGCTAATTCATCATCCTGTATCAGAACCTAACTTAAGCTGTAACTTCCTGCTTCAGCTGCTAACCCTTCATTTGCTCAATAATCCATGTCTTCTTTTGCTAACAGATTCCTCTGTAACCCTGTAACCCTCTGCTCCCTGTCCCTTCGCTCACTGACCTGTGCTGGAAGAATGTCTCTAAAGCTTTGCAGACACTGTATCTCTCCTGGATGGTCAGCAGGTGCTCCAGCTGCTGGCTGAAAGTCCGCCCGTGGACTTTGATGCTCGGTGGAAGAATCTCTGCAACCCACTGCAGAGAACTGAGACCAGGAGACCTGGACAGCATGTATGGAGGAAACCAAACATTAATTTTTCCATTCCTACTTACTGAACTAATCCTTCTCCTTCATTCAAAACTAATACACTGCTACAGGCTAGGTCTAGTGTCAGATTTTTGGTGTGCTAACCTAGAGCGTGGCAATGTGGTGGGGGCCAGACTAGAGGATTCATCTGCATCTGTTTGGTCTGAAGAAAAGTCAGATGGACCCTCCTCCACCACGAGAGTGGGCACTGCCCCGCTGCCCTGCAGCATAGACACCACCTTCTCATGGGAGCAGTTCCTAAAGCAAGGGGAACAAAAAGGAGAGACGATGGCTGTTAGCTGTATAATAGAAGGACTGAAGCAATGTGCACAAACCAGCAGAATCACTGTGTTATTATGTAATACTAAGATAAGTATTGAAATTGAAAAATTATGTAAGCAGACATACATAAAAACTACATTTAACAGGATTATATAATAAAAAATATTTTGTTTCAGTCTGCCCAGAAACACTGCTGCTGCTCTAAGACACCTTGCAAGCCACGAGAAGCTTCCCACACTTACTTCTATATTTTGGTACAATATGTGAGAGCATCTTGTTCTTTATGTGATGTACACAGACACTATGAATCCAAATATAAGCCCTGGTAATCACGTACTGCAAAGTTTTAACAAATACACGTTGTTGTTTTTTTTACCTTAAAGGTATGAGGACTGCAAAAATAATTGTTTCCATCATTATAACAAATATATCATTTTCCACATTGTTGCAGACGCTTTGTAAACACTAGACTGTAACGTCCAAATCTCTTGTACTTTCTTTTCCTCCTTCTTGCTGGCGAGCACCTCCCACTGTTTTCCTGATCACCTCCTACGGCTGCAGCAGCATGTTATCAGGGAGAGCAGCGAAATTATACATTGCCAATCAAATGAGTACATCAAGCAGCCTGGGAGATGCGCTGTGACTCTTCTTTCACATGGTTATCAGGGTGACAGGATAAGTAGTGCTGTTTCCTCACATGGAAATACTGTCTGATGTATTGCTTGGTATAGTGTATTTGCTGAGCTCGCACATGTACAGTTCAAATTCAGATTTCTTATGTGCACTCCCACACTCACTCACGAGAAGGAGAAGGTCAAGAAGTTGTCAAGTCTACAGAAGAACTACAGTGACTCCCACGAGGAAAGTTCAGTTTACATAAAGGCTGTGATCACGTTCATCAGCCCATGCGCGCATAGGGCACCTGCACACGTGTCAAGGTATGTGAAGGAGCGCTTCATTCACATACCCCTCAGGATGGGCTGTAAGAACCCATTTTTCCTGGAGATGTAATTACTTGAAAATGTGGAGATCTGATTGTCAAATATCCAATAAAAAAGAGCTGAGTACTGTGCAAAAGTCTTGAACCACCAGTCATATTATCATATTTTGCTTAGAAAATGCGAATAGGTACATCATTTTGTTTGCACAGTTTTAATTAGCTTTAAAGTCAATATTTGGTATAACCACGTTTTTAATAAAATCCGACTTTACTTTTCGGTGCTCATTATTAGATCCCCTACTGCAGCTGTAAACATGACAGTCTCCACTGTGTTTTACAGATGGCTACAGACATTCACTCCAGCATCTTGCTTCTGACGTTCTCTACATACTGGCCAAAATCTGATCCAGACCTGTCAAATTTCATCACTCAGACCTGTTACCACTGCTTTTCAGACCAGTTCTTGTCTAATTTGGTATACTTCTGCATTTTCTCCCTGTTTCCCTTCCTTGAGAATGGCTTCTTGACAGCCACCTTTCTTATTATCTTATCTTATCTTATCTTATCTTATCTTTCCACTGAGAACCCTTCTGATTGGACATTATGTGTTTTTGTAACAGGCTGCTAGTAACAAAATATCTAAAGATACAATTTAAAATGGATTCTTTGCTTAGTGTAGACACAACACTGATTCATCCCTTCAGTTAGATGTTTTTTTTTAATGCTTGAATGACTCATAGGTCCGTGTTAAGTGGTTCAACATGAAAAAAGTCCCCAAGACCACAAAGAAAGTCTGGCTCATTGGCAGCAAAATATAAAGAATGAGGACTGACTCAAGGCTTTTGCTGAGGGCTGATAAAACGTGCTGGTGTAAAAAAAAACGCTATCTTTGTGGGTTTTTCAAAACACTAAAAATTCTGCTCATATATAAAGATAACAGGCGATAGATAGTAACAGATATAGTTATGGTACACATCCCTGAACTAAATAATGACTCTAACGAAAACACTGCTGTACGTCCTGACATTGAACTTAATGCCAGAATTTAGCCTGAAAACGGTCACTGTGTAACAAATTTAACAGTAACACCATCATTCGTGCTGTGAGTTGTAGAAATGAAAGATTTCCTGTAAGGTCTTGACTCGTCTTATCTTGTGTTGACTGATCAATAAAGTTAGTGCTGCTGTGCAATATGTAAAAATGCAGGCAACTCCCTCAGAGTGGGGATACTCATATGGATCCTGCTGCTTTAGATCGTTTTATGAAACTCCAGGTAAATCAGAGGAAGAAATCCTGTGAACAGCTGAAAGCAATAAACACTGTTCTCTTACAGACAGCACTCAAGCATGTCTAGGGCTTTCTGTGTTTTCTTTGATATACATATGTTGATTTGCATCAAAGTAAAGAGTCTGATAACTAGACTTTAAATTGTGTGCCAAAAAAACTGTCTATTTAATGTGAGATTTGTTTGGGTAGTGATGAACAGTTACTAAAACCTATGGTCTTGCAGTGCACAGCTGAAGACACAGTCCACAAACTGTTTCTATGATGAAAATCTCATAAAATTCAGCACAGAAACTATGAGCGTCATGTGCTTGTGAAAATATCGAGGAGAATCTACGTCAGAAAAAAATCAGAAGGGTTATGTGTTTGTGATGGATTATCTGGCTCAGTGAGAGCTGTTTTTCAAACTGAGGCAGAATAAATGGCAGCAGATGGCTTCTGCTGGAGAAAGACAAGTGCTGATGTCTAAATATACTGTGTAAGGTCAAGAACTCGGGCAGCAGGGAAAGGCAAAATACTACAAACTACTACTGCTGCTAACAATAATTTCCATTAAAGACAAACCTCATGTCCAGTCCGTTGAGAAAGAGGATACGGTCGCCTGTTTTCAGTCCACATTCCTCGGCAGGACTATCTGAGAGGTCGACAAAGATGGCAGAAAATCAAACATCAATCAGAGACTGAAAAAACCCCCTGAAACCAATCCTTCCAGCTAACGAGGTGCACAGAACAGACGGGCACAACGGGGGGAGAGATGGTGACTAATGTGATGCTGTCAATCTGTGTATGAGATCCAACAAAGCCCATCAACAAACAAGATGAGCTCCATGCTAAATCTTATTACGTAAGGAAACAGTGCTGTCAAAACAATCCCTGGCAGAATAAGTTCTGACTGCACTGTACCCATCGCCTCCTCATCTGTCAGCACACTGTGGATGAGGAGCTGTCATGTCATTTGTTTTTTTTTCTTGTTCTTTTGGATGCAGTAAAGTCTTAATGGGGAAACGGGGTTGTGGCTTCCGGGCTATCGGCAAAGAATCTGTGGTCAGATCACGATGAGAACTATGCCACCCACCTCCACAAGGGCCCACTGAGTCAGTCCGCTCTGGCTGTTTCAGCACATGTTGGTGGGGGATGATGGTGGGCGGGAGCAGTGCCGTCATCGTCAAACACACACACAACGCACACGCACACCGCCTTCCTCACCAAGGAACCTGGCAAATTCCCTCAGCAGTAGCTTCACAGCCTCCTTGTCTGCTAGTTTTGCTTCAAAAAGCAATAACTGTGAATTAAATAACCTTTTACTGCGGGAAACTTAAGAAAGTAATTATGAATATTTCACATAAGCTCTAAGTGGAAATTAGATTTAAAAGCTAGCTTTAATAAAACAAGCAAAAACCACCTGTGAGAGTCGTTCAGCCTTATAGTCACCCTATATGTTGATGCAAGTCTATAAAGGAAAAACATATTAAACCACGGCTGCTTGTAGAAATAGTCGACAATAAGAAAAAGAACAAATGGGAAATCAGCCTAATTGCATGTTTGGCCAGAGTTAGACAAGGAGATCAACAGCTAGGCTGGCTAGATTGCTATCAGGCATTTAACTGCCCACAAAACCCCAAGCTGACAGCTCTAAGATGACGTTTTCTGCATGGCTTAAATATTAACGATGAAACCTGTTGGTAAGTAAGCTCTAGAAGAGATGATTACCACAGCAAGCTGTTTTGTCTTGTCCTCAGTCCCAGAAGCATTTGAGTGCCCTTCATTGTAAGTATATGACACTAATATATTTGCAGTATGACTTGATGTACAAAGGATTTACTCCTCCACCCTATGACCAGTTAAACTGCACAGGAAGAGCAATAAACAGAATATAAAGTACATCTGTGCGGCACTGACTGACCACAGGTGTACCTGCTGCCGCACAGCACAGCCTGTTAGCATTTCACTAGTGAGTCAGATAAGTCCACTTCCGACAACACTCACAGTCTCTCACACACACACAAACGCCTCCTGATCACCTTCGGCCCCGAGCGGCTGGCACCACAACAGCCTCACCCGCGTAAAATACATCTGCCCCCCTCACCGCCCACAACGCAGAACGGCGCACGAGTGAAAAGCCGCCACACAAAGAGAGGAGGCGTCAGTCAGGACTGCACTGTACTTGGTTTCATTATAGAAGCGGTACCTGGGATGACGGAGTCGATGCAGACGGGAGCGTGACCCCGCAGCGTGAAGCCAAAGTTCTTCTTCCCCCTGTAGACACGGACGATCCTGAGGAAGGGATGCAGGCAAGAAGTGAGATGAGCAGTTCATTCATTCGGATTTAGAGCTCTCTGAAAAACCTTCGTGACTAAATGTTTCTAACAACAAAAAGCTTTGTGCCTGTCTACTGGCCTTCAACTTTCAAAGAGGGTGACACAAACTCTACATGAAGCAGAGCGCATTCATGGCATTTATGTCCAAAGCATTTTTCCTTTGTTCTGAACACTTTCAGCCGACGCTCTCTGCTGAATCACATTTTCGAATTTCTTGTGTTTGCGTCAATCCATCCTCCAAAAGCAGCACCTTTAACCGACTTAAAAACTTTCAATTTGAGCAGTAACCAAAACCTGTAATTTATTTTTTGGGCTTTTTTGATTCCCTCATCACCCATTTAGCCAAAATCTGAACAGTCTAAAACGCAAACAAAGGAAGAAAAAGCTGGAAGTGGAAAATGTGTGGAATTTGTAAAAGTGATCAGTCAAACAAAATCGGACGAGCGAGTTCTCAGTGTTGCTCGTGACGTCATTTAACAGCATTGATGGCTGTGAATGAATGAATGGGAAGCCCAGCTGTCCCTGGAGTGAGCACTCACTCGCTGTTGTTTACAATCCTGCCTGCGCTTCGTTTTTGCTTTTGTCACTTCCTGTAAGTGGGAGTCTGAACAAGCACAGACGTGACCCTCTGTTTGCCTCGATCCAAGCTGACATTTTTCTAACGTAACCCAAATCAGTCCTGCTTGAATGCCAGACATTGTTTTTTGTTTCCGGCTTTAATAAAAAAAATTTGGGACATGTTCAGAATAGCTTTGACATTTTGCTGAATGCGGGGCTCCTCTCTCTCATTCACCCCAGTCGGAAGAATATGCGTCGGAAAACCTCCCGGTGTATCAAAGATGAGGCTCGTTCAGTCTATCCGTGGAGCGTTGCCATGGAGATAACTAAAGGCAACGCTGCTTTGGTATATAAACAGGAGGAAGGCAAAAAAGACAACAAGAGAAAAGAGACAAACCTATTCTTTGATAGCCGTGGTTATACGCTCTTATGTAAGCCAAGCTAAATGCAGAAAGGCACACTGGGTGCTGAATGTGGATTTGTGTGTGTGTTTGAGGGCTGAATAGAAAAAAAGAAGCATCAGCTCTGAGCACACTTGACAAACTAAGTGTCTGTGACTATCAGGCTGCTTGAGGCCTCTCCTCATTCCCTCCGGGCTACACCAGCAGAGCTTCATACACTTATGTATAATTTCACATGACCTCAGCTGAATGCACTCTGAAAAGGTATCAGTCAGTCTGCTGGTACATCAACAACCGTCACATTGTACACACACTATGCAGACAGCTACCACACTATAGTGCTTGATTTTGTGTATCAATAGTCAGTAGAACATTTTGTACAACAATACATCTGGGGGTGGATTTACCCGAAATGTTATGTCGACATCTCTCTCCACCTGTATCCCACTGGTCTATCGATCCCTTTCTCCATCTCCCTACCGAAATGTCACCATGTTTCTCGGTCTATTTCTATCTCCCTGCCTTCAGCCATCTGTCTGTCACTGTTTCTTCACCTCTGCCAATCAGCTTTTGTGGTCGGTTTGTTTGTCTGGCAGGATTACTAATGAAGTTATGGACAGTTTGGCGCAACTTAGAAGCAACTAACTTTCACAGTCTATCTAGATCCACATCCAAAATCTAGTGTTTTTGAAGGGTTTTTTTTGACAACTCCTTAGTATTGCCAGATAACTGGAAATGGGGAAAACTGGGGGACATTGTCCTGATGATGTCAGGAAACCTAAATAATCTCTTGGATTCAGAGGCTCACTTTAATTTATGCAGATTTTCAGTTTTCAGTTATGCAGTCTCTTGAATTCTCTCGTTCCTATATGTTTTATCTATATTTATTTCCTTCTGTCTATATTATTTCGTCTAGATATAGATATATAGACTGCATCTATATCATCACCTCATATCACTCTTTATCACTCCGTTTACCTGTATTCCCCATCTCTCTATTCTCATTGCCATCGATCTCCATCTCTACATCTGTTTACTCCTTACTTCTGTTCGTCTCTTTTTCTGTTGATATCTATATCTATCTCTCTGTTCCCACCTCTAGCTCGGTCTCTCGCTCTCTCTCACTGCTCTATGCATATTTCCAGTTACTGTGGAGACACAACAGTGTTACACAACAGTCTTTTGGGTTTATTCAGTGCATGGAAGGCACCAGCAATGCAGCGCGACTTCTTACTGACACATGATGCCCCTTTAACACAATCAGCTCACTTCCTGCTGCATTGTGTCCGGCCTGTATGATCACATTTGTCATAAAGGGCCACATGTTTTTTAAGACCTCCTGTTGCTGAATACTCAAAGACCCCAGGATTTTATTAGTTAGCTCACTACAGAGATTTACTGCCACAGTCCTGTGCTGCACCATGTCCACTGTGGTGTTATTAACTGGACAGTCGTGTAATCAAGTGTGTTAGTGGGTGGAGGAAAAGTGTCAAATGGTTAGGGGGGGGGGGGGTCTACCCCATGTAGGATGGTTGCCAAGAAACAACCAAGAAGATGGTAGAAGATGGTTACAATGTGATGTTTTGTTAAATGAAACAAATACGCAGCTGTGTGTGAACATCTTCGTGCATGCACAGACTTGCTCTAAGTGCAGCTTTATAAAACTCTGAGGAAGAGGAGTTTTAGCACACGTTAACAGATAAAGCAGTCCCTGGATTCTGCTATAATTTTTAAAAGGGACTTCTCGGCTCTTGAATTATGAATTAACAGTTAACAACACTTAAAACAGAGCGAAAGGACTCGTGAAACCTGCTGTGTTTGATATGTGTGCTTACCTCTGATTGGGTCCAATGGGGGGATGCACGGGTATCCCTGAGACGGACTTCCTTAAGCCCCTGTCTCTCTCTGCTTCGCCCCTCCCTCCGGGTTCTCCTCCATCCCTTGGCACTGAGCTGGCCCGTTTGGACCCGCGGTGGCGGTCGGAGTGATCCTCGCTCCGACTGCGACGGATTCTGCCATGCGGCTCGCTGATGCTCTTGCTGCGGCAGAGTCGGTTGATCACGTTCTGGGAGACGGTGTCGTCGAAGCGCTGCCGGTGCTTCTTGGGAATGAAGATTCTGGCCAACATGGCAGCATATGAGGAAAACAAATTGGTTGGTGTTAACTGTTTTTCCATAAGAGTTCCTCTACAAAAAGCAAAGAGATGGGTAGAGGATGGATCTACATCACAGATCCACCTCGATCCATTTTAAAGACACAAATTCCACAATCACGACTCTGAGAGCGATGACAGCCAGTGTTGGAAGAGATTAAAAGTTATGATATACTTCAAACTCTACTGAGAAAATGTTCACAGTCCTAGTCGGCACAGATTCGGCTCAACAGGCTTCCATCTTCATGTCTCAGATCTGAAGAAAAGATGAAAAGGTTTTGACTGAATGGAGAGTCTTTCCCCTGACTGAAAAAGAAAAGAAGTTGAATTTGATGCAATCTTTCTCTGAGGAAATAGACGGTGAAGAAATCGTGGCGTCACTCACTGCTTGCTGGAGTCTTACTGCTGCAGCAGGGGTACCAGAGCCAGAATACAGCATGAGAAAAAGGTGTGGGAGTGAGTGAGCAAGGGATTTCTCCTCTCTCTCTCTCTCTCCATACAGCAACTGATTCTCGGTCTTTCCTACACTTCCGTCTACACATCACCTACAACTGAGGCAGGAAGCTGTCATTTCATCCACCTAGGCCCTGACAAGGAAACGCAAAGTGTAACGCACTGGGATAAAATAGGAGCAGGGGCATCAATTACAGTGAAATACTGAGTTAAACTGTATGAAATCACAATGTTTTTTTATTTTGTAATCCAATGTGATTTCCTACTAAACACCTACTGTTTTCATTTAAATATCAATATACAGCTATGACATCGATAAAAGTTATTTTCCTGAAGTCTTACTTTGAGAAAAGTCAAACACTTGAAATGTTATGCTTGTAATATAACATTTTAAACATAAGCAGTCACAGTGACTGATATGTTATAGCAGCTGAACATTGGTAGGGTTAGTCGTCATCACTCATGAGTGATGAGTAACTATCCCCTGTGGAGCCTACAGTTGGTTGCTGGGGTGCTGAAGGGTTTCAAACAGTAGCCGTGCTGGCTTGTCAGATGGAGGGGTGGGACATGCAGCTGGCATCGAGAGTGGGAGCATTTATCTGGTTTATGCTGTAAAAACAATAAGACACATTGCAACAATCCAGAGGGGATGAATTCATTATTTTAACCGCTTACAAACGATGTATCTAACAATGGAATGTTTTTTACATAACCCTAGCCCTAATCCTAGCCATTCAGAATTGAGATTTAATGGTATTATTCTCCCAGAACAAAGAAAATAATCTAATAATCTAAAACTATACATCTGTTTTTCTCCCCCCAAAGAGTTAGGTTTTGCCTTTCTCTAGGGTTATGATCTATGACGACCGATATCGAAAGCTACGTTATCCACACACAATAATAGAAATAAACATTGTGTAACACTTATGAATTAATGTGCATTTAATGAGGTATAAGTATTTGATCACATTTGTTACTTGGTGGAGTAACCATCCTTAGCAAGCACAGCTTTTAGATATTTCTTATAGCTATTGCTAGGTTTGAGCTAAGTTTTCAGATCTCCTCTTTCCTGATCTTCTCCAAATTCTTAATGCTACTTCACCTCGAGACTATGATGTGCTTCTTCTTCTCGAGGGACTCCTTTGTTGTCTTGGCATATGCTTTGGATCAGTGTCCTACTGGACCTGCCCATGATGCGTTTGTCGGGCCCCGGCTGAGTGAAGGAGATTCTTGTCCAAGATTTGTCCATCTTTCCAATTGAGCGATACAGTCATCGTGTAGCTTTGGCAGAAAAACATCCTCAGAGCACAAAGCTTCCACCACCATGACAGTAGGGATGCTGTTCTTTGGGTCACATTCACCCTTCTCTTCACTCCAAACACAATGAGTGGATTGATACAAACCAAGTCAATTTTGTTCTCATGTAACCACATCACATTCTCAGAAGTCTCACCTGAATCATTCAGGTGTTTCTTTGGGGGTTTGTGTTCTTTTTTTTCTTTTTTCTTTTTACAAGTTTGTAAGAATTTGACAATTTTTGCTACGTAGCGTTACAGATACTTTTCGCTGGTACCGAAAACATGTAGATGTTCTCTTGCTCGTCTTTCTGAGCAGACTGGGAACAAACTAAATATCAAAGAGGGGGATAAGAGTGAACTGTACATGCTGTTTCTTATGGAGTGCTGCAAACAATAGCAGTGACTAAGAGACAAAACAAAACAAGTCCCCACTCACCAGCAAAAACACACACACACACACACACACACACACACACACACACACACACACACACACACACACACACACCAGAAAACAACTATTCATTCAAAAGATTAGAACTGCTGCCAGGAGACAAGACAGCCACCCACACACACATACATGCACACACACTTTCTGGAACTATATTTCTTAAATGTAGATGATCTAACATCAGGTTTTATGATATGCATAGCTCCAAAATAAAAAACAGTTGGAAAAGTCAATTATCCTAATATTAGGTATACAAAGTAAACAAAGTATCCAAGAAAACTGGAGTAACAGGAACCCCCCTCCCATGTTTATGTGGTTATTCCGATCATTTCTACCTTATAATAGCAGTTGAGCTTAGATTACATACTGAACACAGTGGGAGAAACAGCTCGCATAGCACCGTCCACTCGTTTAAAGTGGATTTTCTATTCATTTCCTTTTTTTTTTTTCATTAATAGATAATTACATGCTCATACATTTAGGGTGAGAGGTGGGGTACACCCTGGGCAGATCGCCAGTCTGTCACAGGGCTAACGCAGAGACACACAATCATTCACACCTATGTCAGTTAGATTGGGTATTCTTAATATGGTGGTCATCACAGATACATACGTTTGTAGCTGTGAGCACAAAAGTTCCTTCAGCTTTTTCTTTACGAGGGGCAGAAAACTGAAATGTAGGGAGTGGGGTAGCTTTTTTTAGTAGATGAATTTAGGGATCCCTCAAAGTCCTTGTATAGAGTCTGACTGTTTGTCTATATAGATAGTTATTTATCCCCACATGAATTCGAGGAGATCTAATTCTATAAGTATGCTAAGGCTACTTTCAGGTTGTCACAGCAGATAGGCTCTGCCTTTTTGATTTGGCAGATTGTTTTAAGCTGATGCCCTTCCTTATGCAACTCCCAGGGGACTTTTGTCTCCCACCACTGGCAGGAATCTATCATTTGTTAGGTGAGTGTGTAAACCACGACACTGTGGAGCTACTCCTTTCAGTACACCAAACCAGCTCATGAGCGGTGAGAACTGGAAAAAACCCCAAAAGAAATCACGCCACCTCTGAGAATTTATTAGCACAAGCACATACTGCCACAAGAAGGCAGCAGCCTACACATCCTGAAAACAATGCATGCTGTATAAAGTCTATTAACACTACGCTTTCTCTTTCCTTCTCAAGGACCACATGTGAAGGATGTGTAGAAAATTCAAAGAGCACCAAAAACATTTGAAGTTAACATTTGATGATTGTTGGATCAGTGAGCTGAGGCCGGACACATATTTGCACAAACAACCATTTTGATTCCCACCTACACCAGCCTGTTGTGCTCTGACTGTCTGCTGCCGCTTATCTGCTGATCAGATGAATCAGTCATTAGCAGACAGGGCGCGGGGTCGGTGAAAAACAGCACCAGTCAAGCAATTAACCACGAACGCGCAAACAGAAAGGAGGGAGGAACAACAGCTACCACTGTTCATGTCCACGCGGAGCTAATTAAGCTGCAGCAACAATTCTGACAGCTAAATAAAGCAATTAGGACACTCGTTGGACAGAGAGAGAAGCAACTTCACAGCAGATGTGACTTTTCGCCAGCGTGCATTTAATTATCCATGGCTGCTGAAGTGCTTTATTAGGAGGTATTCAGGAAAATATGCAGCACCTTCAGCCCTGTTCTGTACTTGTAAGTGAGGCAAATAATGAAGACTCACTCACATCCAGAACCTACCGGTCACAGCTGCTGTTAACAACTTGTCAACTAATGAAGAGCTTGTTTTTGAAAAACCTGCCCAAAACATTTTCACTCTTTATAAGCTGTAGAAACAGGCCTGTAGAGATAACAATGATGTCATTAGAGCCTGAACCATTGTCCTTCTGGCCAGTGGTGGTATTTGACACTGTAATAACTACAGAACAGCAGCTGATGTTGACAACCAGTATAAACCCATCAGGCACATTTCAGCGGCAGTCTTTAATGACAGCAGCCGCCTCCAGCAGGAGACGCCACAATCTTCCAAGGTCACAAATAACAACACCAAAAGCATCTACTACCAACGTCCCACTGCAGCTATAGGTGTGGTGTTTGTGCCCCAACCTGTCACAGCTGTTTTGCCAGCATGCACAGGGAGTACACAATCTTATACTAAAGGTAAAATAACTATTTAAGTAGTCTTCAGGAGTAATTTTCCAGGCCTCTTGAAGGACTTTTTGGATGTTTGCTGCTTTCTGATCTCTTCTCTATGTCAAGATGATCCCACACTGCTTCATTAATGCTCAGGTACAGGCTCTGAGGAGGTCAATCCATGACTGATACTCCGCTGCGTGTTTTTCTATCCAGGTACGGTTTTACTGCATTGGTAGTGTTTTCTGGGAGCACTGTCATTGTCAAAGATGGTGCTGGGAAGGGCACGCTCTACTCCATCCGCCAACCAACATCTCTAGGCAGGCTCTCAGGTGGAACCCTCAAGGCGAAAGAGAGGCTGCCCAAGAAACACCTGGAGATGAGACCTCGAGGCAGAAGTAAAAAAGATGGAGCCAACTAGAAAGAATGGCTCAGGACAGAAATCTCTGGAGATCTATCTTTGGCTGCCCTTACCCTGGCAGGGGTGATAGACAGTAGTCGTAGTAGTCATGCTGAAAAATGAAGCTGTTTCCAGACACCTTTCAGATTGCATTGCATGAACTGAAGGCATTTTTTTGCATTCATAATTCCATCAATTTTAACATGAGCTCCAACAATACTGGCTGAAATGCAGCCCCAAACCATGACACAGCCTCCACCATGTTTTACAGATGGGTGTACCCAGGGGTAGGCAACTCCAGGCCTCAAATGCCGGTGTCCTGCAGGTTTTAGGTGTGTGCTTGAACCAACACAGCAGGTTCAAATTGTTAAATTACCTCCTCAACATCTCTTGAAGTTCCCCAGAGGCCTGATAATGAACTAATCATTTGATTCAGGTGTGTTGACCCAGAGTGAGATCTAAAACCTGCAGGACACTGGCACTCGAGGCCTGGAGTTGCCTACCCTTGGTATAGACATTCAGCGTTCCTCTCTCCGTACATCCAGTATTAATGATCTGAAGGAATTTGTCAAGATTTTTGCACAAAAATACACACCAAGATACAACTGTTTTAAACTAAGTGGGCAGGCCGTGTGGGGCCTTGGTAATTCAAACAATTAGCATCTTTTTTCTAGACGCTTCTGTACAAATGCATAAAGAATTCAGACATTTCCAACTTGGTCCAGTGGTTACCTTGCAAAATTTCCCGGGAAAATCGAACCACAACTCCCATTTAAACTGGAGGTTTCTTCCTGTAAGAAGGGACTTTTTACTTCCCACTGTCACCAAGTGCTTGCTCACAGTCTGACTGTTGGAGTTTTTGTGCAGTCTTTACCTCACAATATTAAGCACCTTGAAGCGACTGTTGTTGTCATTTAGCACCACATAAAAAAAAACTGAATTGAATTGGAAAAAATTATTTTTTTTCCCGATTTCAAGGGTGTCACAGAACACATAAGAATAGAGTGATCAGATGAAATCAGCAAAACAAATATTGTACTTCTGACAGCGACATATGTGAAATTTTAAGTGTCAGCTCCTTCCTATAAGCTCTTTGGTCAGCTGATAGCTGATGCTGTGGAGAAAATGACACTGACTGTGTCATGGCGATGATATCATGTTGTCACTGTGCCTGTGTGGATGCATGTTAACAAGCTAACTGGGAGTTTTAAATTGACTATAGGTGTGACTGCGAGTGTGAATGACTGATTCGTCTCTTTGTTACCCCTCTTTGTAACGGACTGCCCTGAATCTCGCCCAATGACAGCTGACACAAGCTCCAGTCTAGGTTAAAAAAAGTGGATGGATGGATACTAATTCGCTAAATCGTTAAAACGCTAACAAGCTGGATTATGGGAAATGTGAAATACAAGGTTTAGAGTATGTGAACCATAAAAGTCAGGATTACCTAAGCTCTACTGTATAAGCTTTGAGGTTTTTCCAACATTGCTAAACAACATAGTTTACAGGTGTAATTTTGCACCCATCTGAAACCACACCCAAAAGTGATGTCAAAGTCCACAGGCATGCCTGAGAGTACACTCCCCCATCATCACAGCAAAGTGGGAAATTAAACAGCTGCAGATGCGCAAGATCAATGTTTTCTGGGTGTTTTGAGGTACAGGGCAAAATATTCACAGAAATAGTCTCACCAAAGAAGTTTAAATAAATATGACTTTTCAGAAATATTACTTTTTCCCCTCTAATATAACCTGCCATTTGCAGAAAACTGCACAATCGTGCTTCCAAAAATGTCTTAATCATCAGCCAGGCTCCAGGTTTAGCAACATTATTTTTAAAGGCTTAAAAATCCACATGCTGCAACTTTAAGCGACCTGCCATCCTACACCATTTGTTAAATCTTCTTTGAGGTTTTTTCCTATCTCTTGTTTTAGAGAAGCTTTTAAGCGCTGGTGTGTACCGTCTCTTTGAAACAAATCTGCTCAGTTAAAGATATAGGACACATATTCTTAGCCCGCTGTCACTGTCTCTGCAGACTTTGATCAGGCTGAGGTGTGGATGTATCTGCAGCCTGAGACAGTGTTGCCTGAGCACAGACTACTGGCTACAATAAGCAGACTCCCTAGATATAAATAAATGTTCTCTTAGTGCCGTAGGTGTAGCAGCCCACACAGCCCTTCTCTGCTCTCTGTGCCCGCCTGCTATTTGCCATTTATTCACATCACAGCACTATTATGCCCTCCCATCTCTCACACAGAGATGTGGTACCTGTCTACGCAAGGCTAATCTCTGTTGGTGTGTAGCTGTGGCTATTAGCATCTTTTTATATATATGCAGCTGTTTACCCACCATATAAACACAGCTATCTGTTGCAAACAACAACAACATAATCAAAAGAAGTTTTCCGCGTCAACTCTTGGAAACTAAATGAGCGCTCTGATTTGACCTCATTTATAAAGAACGGAGATCTATAATTATCTGAAGGAGGGTTGTGGAGGAGGAAGCAAGCTGGGAGGAAGGGACAGATTTCTCAGAAGGGAGGAATGACAAGCAGAAAACTACAAAGACCTCATTTCATTTTGAGTGTCCAGATGTGACTCTGATGCAGAGAAGGAAGTTTGGTGCAAAGCCTAAATACATATAGGTTGGATAAGTAAGATGGGCAGATGATGTGATCTGTTAAAGTTAGCAGAGCATCTGCCCTTCTGACCTTTTGAGGGCAGATCATTAAAAACACTGCAGTTTAAAATTAAAGTGTTGCAATCAAACTATGACCACAGTGATGAAAGAAATAGCAATTCCAGATAATTAATATAACATAAATTATTTACAAGGGATATACACTCACCAGCCACTTTATTAGGTATGCCTGTTCAGCTGCTTATAAATAAATACCCAATCAGCCAATCACATGGTAGGAACTCATTACATTTAGGAATGTAGAAATATATTGAATAAGGAACAAATTAGGACATTAGGAAGTAAACTTAGTCTTTGTCATCTTATAAAAACAAAGAGTCTATCTTGGACAATCACTCTAGCACCTCTGCGAGGCTGTTCCTGAGCAGAAATCGCGCTTTAATATCCTCTCACGCTCGAGGTGACGGCGCTAACGCACTAATTCAGCAGGTTCGTGGTAGCATATGTCCGCTATCCAGATAGTGTGTTTGCCATCAAACTGACTGGATAGTCTGAACATAAAAAAGTGAGTGATGATTCAGAGCACAGAAAATAAATGTTGTAAAAGGATCAGAAACTTAATTTAACTTATAATTTCCACGAGGCAAAAAAAAAAAACACACAAAAAGGAAAAAGGCTGCTAGAAAAAAGGCCGTATTTAAAAATACTGCAGAATCCCCCAGAGCCTGCAAGCTGTGCATAAAGGACAAGGCTCAGAAATGCATGAAGACTAATACTCACTGTTCTAGTCGCACAGAAATGCTATCGTGATACACAACGTGGTTCAGAAAAATGCGTGACACTTGTTCATTGATGATCTGGGTTTGCCGTGATTAACAAGGCTGGCCCTGTCAGGGGCCTCGGGGGTCTTATAAAGGCCATCTGCAATGTATGCAGTTCTTAACTGATTATTTCTTTCATGCAAAGAAAACTCTTTCTTTGGTGCCTTTCAGAGGACTTCCTGCATGATACTGAACCATCGCCCTGCTACAGAAGACCACAGAGACACCAAAGACTCGGGTACTATGTTAAAGAGACTTGAAAGACCACCATCATTCCTTTTTAACCTGTGGAGAATCTGTGAAGCAATCACACTCGGAAAATCTAAAGGTCAGACAGTATACCCTGAGGCAGCTGCTTGCTTGGAAGGCAACTGTCATCCTCAGCTGGATGGTGGTTGAAGTGATATCAAAGAAGTTCATTTAGCGAGAAAAGCTTTCTCTAAACTGAAGAACATTCTGTCATAAAAAAATATAACAGACATCTGTTCATTACGATCACCTGGATCTCTCCAAATAATCAAATGCCATCTGCATTTTGTTTTGTCCCGCAGCTATTTTCATACTATAACATATTTATTGAGTATTGATCTTCTCCAGCAGACTGTTCTGGAGGAACAAACACATTCTGCAAGTGCTTAATCATTTGGAACAAGGTTTACACTAATAGAAGGAGGCAACTTGTTCCACTCTTGACTGTACCCACTTTGTACTTTGTGTTCACTTCATTGAAGACGCTGTACAAGGCTCCTGTGAGGAGCTTTTTTTTTTTTTTTCATGTACAGAGTACAGTGCAGCAGTAGCTCGGGAATCGTTAGAAACAAGCTCCAGCCTCTGATTCCTGCAGTCAGAACTAAACACCATCATTATCAGCACCACTAACAAAGCAAGATTTGTGCTCAGTGTGCAGCATGATGAGGCAGACTACTGCCTGCGACCACATCTGGATAATTGTTTTTAATGTCTGAATGGCTACAAATGAGAGATTTTTTGACTGATGTATACATTTAGCCGTTAAAAAAATAATAAACAACATAATAAATATTTTCAACTGATTATTTACATAATCTCAGAGTCAAAACGATGGTCCAATTCTAGCACACAGACATTAACTGAACCACACCCTCTGCTCATACATGTGAAAAGAGAGTACACCTTAAAAGCAGAGACTTAGTGATCCTAAGAACACCCAGTCACTTCATACACAGACACGAAAGCGTTGCATTGTTAACTGTGTTGTTAACCACAAACAGTTTTTATCAACCCAAGTGAGACTGCATTACATCAAACTATATGAATAAACTGCCAATGGTCCAAATGAGCTTTGTTATCCCCGAAATCAGGGGGATAATGAATTTAAAATCTATCAAACATCAGCAGCAGCTGCAGCAGCAGCCTGTCCTATACTTTAAGGACTGCATTAAACATCCACTCAAGCTCTCACATTATTACACCTGCACAGCCACCAGCAGATGGGAGGTGATAAAAATTCACAACGTCTGCAAAAACACACAAAGAAGCCACATTTCACACAACACTGGAGAATATCAGCAATGAGAGGAGGATATACTCACCCCAGGCAGTTCATTGCTTTAGCTGTCAGCCATAGCTCAATAATCAGCTAAACGTCTGCACAAGTCTAAAAGCAGCAGTGAGCAGAATACTGGGCTCGTGCACTGCTCCTGAGCTGCTCCTCTGTGGGGGATAAAAGGTCTTCTGGGACCTCGGTGCGGCCAGGAGGCCGTCTTCACCAAGTGTCAAGAAAAAAATGGTCACCGCACAGAGAAAGCAGGGAAACAGTCTGAGCGGTATAATGAGAGGACAATCTATCAGTGCTAAACACAAACACCCCTTAAGAGAGAGGGAGAGTGAGGTAAGAGAGCTGGGAGACGGGCAAGGATGGAAGTCCACAGAGAGATGCTATTAATGCTGGTATCGGTCCTTGTAGCAGATAGGAGTGTCCCTCATTGCACAAATACCAACTCTCAGCTTTGGATTATTCATGCCTAATTGAAGGCACTAAAAATCTTGTTGCCTATCTCAGCAGTGACCTCATACAAATGGAAACCCTTCTTACGGTATATTAATATCACGAAAGAGAGTTGAAAGTGGTGTAGTAGTACTGGAGGAAGGAAGCCAGCGTAGTAACAGAATAAAAGCTTCAATTGGCTGGACTTGTGGATGGAGAGGAATCTGTGGACACACTGTCTGGGGATTTATTTTGGCACACAGACAGCCCATAACTAAAGAGTTGTTCACATTTGGTTACCTGGCACAATTCTGTCTGGTAGAAAGCCACCTCCACGCATCTTCAAAAAAGAAAAAAAAACCTGCTGGATGTAGCTCCAGATTTTATTTTAATTTTTTTTTTATTTGAAAGGGCTGCAGAGACAGAGAGAGCAGCATGGCTACCAGTAGTTCCACGAAGCGAGTACTCTACTAAATCTGTGAGTGGCTCATCATCACAGGCACCTCCATGCAGTGAATGCAGAACATTTTGCCAATCCTCATTTCCCCCCCTAAAACTCTAAGCTCCCAGTTATAGACCCGTCCTTGTCAGTTTAGTCTCTCAGTTTCTCTTTAAATGAAAGTTTAAGAAACTCGGGTGGGTCACTGTGGATTTACCATGTGTTGCAGATGGAACCCACACATTTCTCTAATCTGCAACCAAATGTGCAGGAAAATCCAGTTTACAGTCATCATGAATTCAATCCATGCAGATTATTTCAGTCTCACTAGGACCAAACACGTGCAAATCTCTGTGATGCAACACAAAGAGATGGCCTAGTATGGTAGCGTACTTTAGAGAGCATTTGACGTTTACAGCTCACTCACAAATTGCTTGCATTGTTTGCATCTTTTTGCATCTTCTCCAATGAAGACTAATCTACTTCCTACCTGTGCAATGTGAGCTCAAACCTCTGTCCCCTACCTGATGCTGGAGATGAGCTGTCGATGTTCGTCAGTGGTGAGTATGTCCGGCAGGACAGAAGCTAACCACTCAACTTTCTTCTCTGCGGCGTACTGCTTCAGCACAGCAAAGAGTCTCTCTTTCACTTCGGGATCGTCACCTAAAATCTGGTCGACCTGTTGGAGATTCAAAAGAGGGTAGCTTCTGGTAGAGAGGAGGGTAGTCAGTAAAAGAGGAAAAGCTATGACCTCACTGTTTTTAGCATAGTACCAAACAGAAGTATTTATTTTTGTGTATATTTTATGCTGTAATTTTCATTTCTCTTGTCATTATTTAACCAAAAAGCAGCGTATGAAAAACTAGTACACCCCATGATTCAGTAGCTTGTAGAACCACCTTTAGTAGCAATAAGTTGAAGTAATCATTTACTGTATGATTATCGTTGTGGCATTCATTCATGCATAGCTCTGTTAACTACAGCACTTTTCAGCCAAGATTTTGTAGAGTAAGGGAGATCATTGTTTTTTTGCATGACCCAGTTTGAGACAAGTTTTAGGTGCTGGACAGATGGCCTCACCTTTGACTCTAGAACACTTTTGCTATACAAAGTTCATGGTTGACTCAGTGATTGCAAAGTACGTAGGTCCTGTAGCTGCAAAATAGGCCCAAACCATCACCTGTCCATCACCGTGTTTTGCAGTTGGTATGTGGTGTTTGTACCAATATGTTGTGTTTGTGACGCTATACATTATAGCCAAACATCTCCACTTTGGTCTCTTCTGTCCAAAGCACATTTTTCCAGAAGTCTTATGGTTTGTTGCAGGAGTACTGACAGGGACAAGAAAGCAAGCCTTCAGCTTTCAGGCCAGTCTTCTGTGGAACCAGCTCCAAGTTTGGATTCAGGAGACAGACACAGTCTCTGCTTTTAAGATTAGGTTTGAAACATAGTTAGACTTTGATCATAAACCCTCCCTTAGTTATACTGCAGTAAGCCTAGGCTACTGCAGGTTTCACTGGGTGTTTCTTCTTCACTCACCTTTTTCACTCACTCTGTGTTTATACACTTCTTTGCATTTAATTACTAGTTACTATGAAGTTCTGGCTCTTTTCCACAATGTGTCTTTTGTCCTGACTCCCTCCACTGAACCCCAACTGGTGCTGGGAGATTTTCCTGTTAAATGGAAGTTTTTCCTTCCCACTGTTGCCAAGTGCTTGCTTATAGGGGAATCAGATTGTTGGAGTTTTCTCTGTATTATTGTGGGGTCTTTACCTTACAATGTAAAGCTTCTTGAGGCAACTGTTGTTGAGATTTGGCGCTA
Source organism: Astatotilapia calliptera (assembly GCF_964374335.1). Taxonomy (NCBI): domain Eukaryota; kingdom Metazoa; phylum Chordata; class Actinopteri; order Cichliformes; family Cichlidae; genus Astatotilapia; species Astatotilapia calliptera. The sequence goes on along the minus strand of NC_137429.1, from coordinate 21,111,831 downwards.
AAGTGAAATTGAATTCAAATGCAACTTTGCAAACTTAAACCATGCTGCCATGTTCTTTTTAGAGACAAGAGGTTTACTCCTCGCAACCCTTCCAAACAAGTCACATTTGTTCAGTCTTAAGTTTAAGATTTAACATGATAAGTGAACCCCGAAGAGTCTGAGATTCCTCTGACCTTGGGGTAAATTTACTGGGATGTCCAATCCTGGGAACTGGCAACTGTCCTGAATGTTCTGTACTTTTGAACAATCTTTCTCGCTGTGGAATTATGTACTTCAAATGCAATGGCCTTATAACCCCTCACAGACTAATGGGTAGCAGCAATTTCTTCTGTTGAGCACTACATTTCACACAACTAGAGCATCCAGGTGTGTTATAACAGACAAGCTACCAAATCTTTTGCTTTTATAGAGGTGTTCATTCTTGCTGATGACTATTTACATCTATATACTTAGTGAAGCAGTAGAGTACTTAGTTTTTCACACACTGATTCTGGATTTGTTTTTCTTAAACTAATAACAGCATGGTGTAATATTTTATGTGCTGCTTTTTTATTTTAAGTTATGTTTAAATAATTTGATAACCTGGTACAAACCAGAATAATATTTTCATAGTGACCTGACACATAAAGCCTTCAAATTGAAAGAGGGTGTGTTTTCTTTTCTACATGACTGTAAACAGAACGTTGTTGAATTTTGAGTGATTTTATAGAGTTACTATCTGGCCTGTCATAAGAAGGTGGATAACTATAGACTTTCATTCATTCTGGTCTCAAAAACATGTTGACATTCTACATTCGATTACATTAAATATTCATGAAATAGGCACTAAAAACACATACAACTTAAAATTTAAAAAACAAACATTGTTACATGACATCCCCGACCTCATCTGAAGTGTGTACAATTGATTAGTATATATATAAAATGTTGGCAAGTATATAAAAGTAATCCCTTTTAACCCAAAGCTCATATTCTGTTGAGCACCAGGCTTCTCTGATCTTTGACTGTCTAAAGCACTCTGATGATACAAATTTCTTTATATGGTTATCTGCAGTAAGCACACAATATACAGACAGTACAGCTCAGAAGCACTGGGTGCTGCCCTTCATGTGGCTTCTGGAGGTTGGCCAATCATAAGAAAGACAGGTTTTAGTAAGGGAAGCCTTGAAAATAAAGGCGCTTGTTTCAGACACGGGACAAATTGAGGGACTTAAGGATAAATAAGGATTTTATTTTAACCATGAATCATGCAAAATTATTCCAGTAGAGGCACAGAAGAAATAAACAGCAACCATAATAGGTCCTTAAATTCATATAAGGTTTTGCAAAACTCTGCTTGGTGCACAGAAATACTTGTTTATTTTTTTGTCAAATAAGCCCTGCCCTCTCCAAAACAGTTGCATGGGAACAAAAAAAACAGCTTAGGCAGAGAATGTTGTCTTTAATTAGAAAATACCTTTTAATGCGAAACCTACCTTCCTGTTGAACTCCAGAGCCTTGTGTTTGCGGTCCAGTCTCGCCCCCTCTCCACCCATCTGACTGTCCTCTATGCTGATGCTCCATTTGTGCCTTGGCCCAAGGCACAGCACTCCCAGGCGGAGTGTCCTCCCCTGGGATGCCTTGATTAGTGCTGCAGCCATCTCGTGCTGCCTGACTGGGATACCGTTCACTTCCATGACATAATCCCCAGCCCTCAGGCCTGCACGGCCAGCTGGAGAACAAGGAGAGCAGTCCTCCACCAGTAGGGGGCAGTCTCCCACAATGGTAAACCCAAAACGACCATCTGGACCTGGCGTGATGTCCATCTGTACGAGACATTTGCCTCAGTGTTTGACCACAGAACATATCCCCCAACAGGTATCCACAATAGTGCAGATCTACTGCTTACTATATTATGACATGCATTTCCACACCCATTAACCTACGCATGCAGTATAGATCTGAAGGATTTGAGAGCTGCATGACCTGCTGTATGCGGGACACCACTCCAATGCTGGGAGGGATGTTCTTCTGAGTCTGGGCGATGGCGATGACAGCTTGAGGACCTAGCGTCGACACATTGTGGCCTTCGATCTCCAGGACCTGGTCCCCTGCCTGCAACCCTGCCAGGTGGGCACTGCTGCCTTCCTCCACTGACAAGATGTAGCTAGGTCCAGCCCCACCAAGGTGGAAGCCAAAATCCTCAGGCCAGCCCTGGTTGGATGTCGGCATGCTGAGGACTTTTAGAAACAGGGAGAAAAGGACAGTGAGGTTTGCTTCAATATGGAGTCTCGTGGTACTTAAAAATACTTACCCACTGTAGCCAGTGGATTCAAGTTCAGCGACATCGCAAGAAAACTCTATGATACAGTCTTTTGTTTTAAAGATATTCAGTTTGTTCTCTGTCTCCTTCCCTGTCTTAGCTGTACATCAAGTGTGGCTCTGTAACCCTCTATGCTGAACCATGACACACTCAGCAGTCCCTGACCTGGTTCATAAACTCTTTCACAGCCAATCAAATTAAAGCATTGAAAGATTGTGACCTTAATTAGCTCAGGAGACAGAAGTTCCTCTTGCTATTTTTTGCACTCAGAGCACATGCATGTCTCTCCTGTCGAACGGTAATTGAATGGAAAAGCAATAACGCGACAGAGCACACCACTGGCTGCATGGATGAACAGGTAAGAGGTTGAATTCCAGGTTAAATAACAGGATTATTTCCAACCAAATGGGAAAATAGCAGGAAATATAAGGCTTTCAGAACCACCTCTAATGGAACAAGTACAAATTTCACAGCAATGAATTGCTATAAACCCTGTAGCTCAGCTGTAGGCTAATGATGTGCTGCACAGCTTTCCAAAAGCCACAGCGCAGCAGAATTCACAGAGCTGACGAAGACGAAGGTTATAAAGACTTACAGAAATCTTTGGCTGGATACCGAGAGCCCCGTTTGCTCTGGCGGAAAGAGTATCTGCCCTTTTTGTTTTGCAAAAATTTCTTCATCTTGAATGTCAGATACCCGGTGGCCTGCTAGGAGGCTGTTATCCAGTCTTCTCAAGTGTAGTGTTTTTAAAAAAATAATATCCCCACCACCCACAACCCAAAGTCAAAGAGAAAAGGTGACAAACTCAAAATACTGCCCCATTCCTCCTCCCTGAAACCACAGCAGTCTCCTCATGAGCAAAGGGTGAGTGTGCATGAAAAGCAAGTGCAGTCTCTTCCTGTGAGTATGTCAAGGAGTTGGTCCTGCATCTCATCCCTGATTCATCCTAGGGCCAGCCTGCTTGCACAGTGTTAATCAGAAAACTGGGACGCGTGCACCCGCGCACCTCGGTTCCTTAATAATTCTCTCTCCAAAAAGGGTATTGTAAGGCCTCATTTTTCTATAAATACACCCATGTGTCTTTTCTTCCTCCCCCTCCTCTCTTGGCAAGGTGGCTCTCCGTGGGACCGCTCCTGGCCCAGAATCACTCTGCGTCGATGCGAGAAAGCCCGAGGAGCTCTAATTGGAGCGTCTGCATGCCTGTGATTCTCTGCGTACTCTGAAATGGTCGGTCCATTGATAAGGAGCGGGGGCAATTTAAGACTTTAGCCTGTGGGATTAGTAGGATTATCAGCTGAATCTGCTCTCCTCCACCCCCCCTTGTTATTAATACTGTAGGAACACATGCTCCCCTCCCGTATTAGATATTTAGAGTGCCTCTATTGAAGTTTATTTTAGCACTGTGCACACTTTTAGACGTGTATTTATGATGAAATAGGCTAAATGCTGCTCTAGTTCAATTCAATTCAATTGTATTTATATAGAGCCAGATCAGAGCTGAAAACTAAAACTTAAAACTGAAAATTTATGGCGTCAGTGTGCTGATTAAAAATCAGCCCGGTGGATTTATCAGCAGATATCAGCTATTTGCCAACATATCAATATCAACATCAAGAAGGAAAAACCCTTCAACCATGCTATGGGTGCTGATGTTGTGCTCTGCAACTTCCCTGTTGGCAACACACGTTTACCAGCAGAGTCGAGCAGAGCATGAAGATCTTGTTGTGACGGTAAAACATGACTATTTTTTAAACTGCAATGCTTTATCTTCTTAGTAAGGACTAATGAATCAATACACATAACAATTGCTAATCCATTTATGTATGTGCGTCTGAAAGAAAAAAAACATATCAGCCAATATATCAGATTTTTTAAATCACCAAATGTTGGCATAGGTCTTAAAAATCCTATATCGAGCAGGCTCTAAGCTGCACGTGTGACTATCTGCTTATATCCTTGAACTGAAGCTCACATCAAGTTTTACTTTTACAGTATTACACGTATTTTTTAACTGACATGCATAACAGCTGGAGAGGAAGCTGAGGAAGCGCGCAGGTGGGCTTATTGGAGTGTAAACTGTCATTAGTGCCAAAGCGCACAATAAGGAACAAACAGTTCAGTGCAAACTGAATAATTAAACACAAATGACTGCATCTCCAAACACACTTTTCACTTCAATCAAACTCTCCTCTTACACTTACAGTCTTAAAGACGATTGAGTCGTCTATGACAAGATGCCTGACAGAAAAACTTTAAACCACCTGAAACAATTTATCTTTTGACAAAGAAAATTGTCATTTCAGGTATAAAGCTGTAATTTTGATTTCAAACTGTAACAGCAGATACGCTCGTGGCACTGTAACTTGATTTATCCGACATAAGAGACAATAAAAAATGATTAAGGCCCCCAGCACAGCACATCCAAACATTCAGTACCTGTTTAAGCAGCATTCGGAGATGAGCCTGCGCAGCTCCCGAGTAATGCTCCCCTCTGCAGCTCTGTGAGCTGTAATATGAGTGTTGGGCCATGTCCGCAACAGTATCCACTGACTGGTGTCCTGTGGTGCCTTGATGCATTGTGTGGAGGACTGGATTGCAGAGACAAACAGCAAACAGTTAATGATTTTATTCAGGCACCAAAGTCAAACACTATAGGCCTAAATTAACCTCGATGGCGGGTATCAGTCTATAATCAAACCAGATGACAGTAGCTGATATTTGTTTGTCATTGTCGGATCAATTTTTGAACAAAATACATGTTCAAAGCTAGTGTAATGAGGAGTTGAAAGACATTTCTTCGTGTCTCTGGCACAAAGGGTGGGATAAAAGCATTGCTCACAGCACTGTAACTTGATTTATCTTATATAACAGTCAATAAAAGATGATTAAAGCACCAGCACAGCGCATCCAGGCATTCAATAAACAAAAGGAAGTTAACTGTTGTTATACTGAAATTATATATTTAAAATTCTCCTTTTTGAAGTTTGTGTGCTAACTTTTAGACAAAACCTTTTATGCTTCAATGCATGTTTTGAAGTCCCAAAAAAGAGAGAGAGAAAGTATAAAATACTCTAATTACTCACATGTATTTTGGACACAGGAAACAAAACATTACTGTTGATGCTATCTCACACTGGATTCCTCAGGTAGCAAAGCTCCAGACATCACCTCTCTCTTTCTTGAACTATAGAAACTGCAGGCAGAAATTCTCTCAATGAAATAGTGAATTAACCAGTAACACATTTAACAGTAAAATCAAGAGTAATGCATTTATAAAACACGTGTATTATTGGCTCTGGCAAAGGCCTCAAAACTTCCAGTTTATACACTGACCAGTCACTTCGTTAAGTACACCTTGGACACCCGTTTGCCTTCAGGGCTGCCTTCATTCTTTGTGGCACACATTCAATATTCCTCCCTTGACACTGCACATGATCCAGCTAGAAGCAGCCATCGTAGAGAGATGCACATGGTTGGCAATAATACTCAGGTGGGATGTGGAATTTAAATTATGCCCATTTGGTAAAGGGGCCTAAAGTGTGCCAAAAAATGCCCCACACACCATTACACCAGCAGCCTGAACCATTAACACAAAGCAGGATGAATCCCTGCTTCATGGTTTTTACTCCAAATTCCAACCTTAACAATTACATGTCAAAGCAGGCTCCAGGCAACATTTTTCCAGTCTTCTGTCCAAGTTTGGTGAGCCTGTGAGAATTCTAGCCTCAGTTTCTTGATCTTAGCTGAGATGGCACCTGGTGTGGTCGCTGCTGTAGCCCATTTTCTTCAAGTGTTGATGTGTTTTGAGTTTAGAGTAACTCTGTGATGAGTTATTTGAGTTTTTATTGCCTTCCTGTTAGCTTTTTCTTTGACATCTAGCATCAACAAGACATTTTCACCCAGAGAACTGATGCTCACCGGATATTGACTCTTTTTTGGTACCATCCTCTGGAAACCCCAGAGATGCTTGTGTGGTGGAAAATCACAGTCAACCAGCAGTTTCTGAAATGCTTGGACCAGCCTGTCCAGCCCCAACAGCAATGCCACATTCATAGTCACTTAAATCACCTTTCACCCTTTTCTGATGCTCAGTTTAGTGAACTTCAGCAGGTCGTCTTGGCTACGTCTGCATGGGTAAATGCACTGAGCTGCTGCCATAGGCTGATTTAACATCTGTGTTGACAATGTAGTAACCAGTGAGTGTATGTGGGTATTGATGTGCATCATAGCTCTCTCTTCTTTTTTAAATAGAAGATGTTTAAGCAAACTTTAGAAATGTCTGAAGCCTGTTTTAGATATTGGGATGGGGATGTAAACTGTCGAAAAATAACAGGATTTTCAATAAAAGAAAGAGCTGGCTGAATGCACTTGTCTTGCACACCTCCTTGTATGGCTATTAATACACGTTTATAACAGGAGACAGGGACTTTTAACGCAAAGTATACTTACAACTTTTAAAATTAATAATCCCCTCTCTTAATCAGCCGAAAAAAACCCAAAAAAACAAAACACACTGTTCATTTATATCAGTGTAAAGTAAAAAGGAGTAGGACACATTTCCACTGTCCTCTCACAGCGGGGAGGCTTCGACGTTAGCCCAGCCCATTAGCGATGCTAAGGAAGTAGCATTGTTTACAGGGGCAGGACGTGAGCATGGAGCAAAAGTAAAACTAGAAGCCTCCTAAACCGACTCTGTTGACTTGAGACAAACACTAAAAGGCAGCTATGTGTAACCTCGACTAGATGGTAAGGTGAGAGCGAGCATGAAAATGGGTTTACAAGGAGAAGAAACGAAGACTTGGTTCAGTTTTGCTAACGCTGCAGTGTGGGTACTGAGAGGTTTCAGCGGATGCTAATGTAACTTGTTCACCTGAGTCTTTAACGCGTTTAAAGGAAGTAACTATGACTGAAATTTAACTGTAACAAAGCCTAATTGTTTCTTTTTAAGCTTGCTACCTGCTGTCGGTGAGTTTGTACCGTAAACACCTGTTGTTTGCCTCTCTGCGATGCTGCCAGGTGAGATATGGATTTCCTGACGCTGTTTGGCATTTACGTTGTGGTGGTGCTCACATGCATAGCTCTAGTGTGCAGATACTCCGGCCAGCAACACAGCCCCCTTAATTCACTCTACAGCTTTGCATTAAAGGTAAGAAAAGAGCAGAAACGGGATGAGTATGAAGCTTTTCTTTTCATGCAATTCCAAAGACCGACACTCTGTGGCGCTGTTGTCTCAATATAAAGAAAACGTATCCACTTCACTTACAACTATGTGCTTTTTTTCACAGAGACTTTCATCGATTACTCCAAAGTGGCTGCAGAAGTTTTCACAGTGGACTTTGCACAGACTGTTCCATCAGAGGTTTGTAGTTCTCTCTTAGCGTTTACAGAGTTTAATGTTTATTTGAGGCTTGATTCAGTGTTATTTGAATTTGACTGCAGGAGCAACGCGTTCATATACCTGCACATCCTGCTGGAGGGCGCCGTGTATGCAGAGTTCACTTACGAGGTGTTTGGCTTCTGTAGGGAGATGGACACCACTCTGATCAGCCTATCTGTGCCTTATATCCTGTTGGCCATCAAGACCTTCTTCTTCTACCTCTGCATCAAGACAGACCCAGGTTCATTTTAGTTTGACCACATCTTGTTTAAATGTGCGGTGGTGGTGTCAGCAATGGCAGTGTGTTATCTCACTTCTCTCCATCTGTCAGGCACAGTGACAAAGAAGAAAGTTGCCGGTCAGCTGCACATCTATTCGTACGATAGGAGGTTGTTTCACCCGGGAATCATATGTTCGACTTGCCAGCTTGTCAAACCAGCCCGCTCGAAACACTGTAGTGAGTGCTTTTTAATTTGTCAATGTCAGCACCTGAGGTACTGGGAGAAAAAGAAAGGTAGCGTGTCTCAGTGCTGACTGTAACTCCTCCTGTGATTCAGGGGTCTGCAACAGGTGTGTGCAGCGTTTCGACCACCACTGCGTCTGGGTGAACAACTGCATCGGTGCTCAGAACACACGTTACTTCCTGCTTTACCTCTTCAGCATCTGTGCCATGGCGTGCGACATCGCCCTGTTAACGGTGGACATGCTGCTTCATGTCGTGCTGCGCACAGGGCTCCTGGGGGCCAGTTACTTAGATGAGAATGGCCAACGGCAGCCAGCAGGATTTCTGTTTGTCGTGCAGGTACTGCTGACACACTGAATATTGCACACAGCTGTTTTTGCTTCTAACTGAAATTGAATTTTAATCATCCGCCCCTCCTCCCACTTTTTTCTTCCAGCATCTCTTCCTTACTTTTCCCCGAATTGTCTTCATGCTGGGCTTCTTACTCTTTGTATTCTTCCTCCTGGCGGGTTACACCATGTTCCATTCCTTTCTTGCTGTTGTGAACCAGACCTCCAATGAGTGGTACAAAAGTCGAGGCTACGTTTGCCAGCACTGCCACCCATCTACAGCGGCCGATATTCTCTGTAGCCCCATCCCAGATCACTCTAAAAGATACTACTACAGCAGGGGGGTCCTCCGAAATCTGAGGGAGATTGTCTTCCCTCCACGGCTTGTTCAGAAAAAAGACAATTGATTGGTTCCATTTACTGTCTACCATAACTACTGTAAACACTACTGGAAAATAAAGTTTATTGGTTTCTTTATGGCCTCTGGTTTGTGAATTGAAGATTGTTTTAATTAACTGTTGCAGCTACAAGCTTACCAAATCAAACACTTAGAGGTAGCTTCTATGATTATGTTTAATCTCAAAGTAGCTGCTGCTTGTGGGATTAATGGGGATGTATTTACACAAGTTATTTTGATGGCTGAGGAGGTTTTTTTTTTATGTTATTACATTTAAAAAGAAGTCTTTACATTTAAAGAAAGGAGAAAAAAATGGAATGTAAACTTCAGACCATGAAGAAACAAAACAAAGTCTTGCAAGTAAAGCTTAACGAAGCACTGCACAGAAATGCAGAAATGTTTCACGATGAAAGTCTCATAAACCAGCAAGACGAAGAAAATAAAAATACACAAAACCTGCCCGGTGTAGATATTGTAAATAAGGGCTGGGAAATAATCTTTATTGAAGATCCGCAGCATATTGCAAGCCTGATGACAACAAACAAGCAGAACTGCGACCAGTTAAGAAAAATGTCCTACCAGCTTCAACAAACAGAAGCTATTAATCAGGAGCTCTATGGGAATCTCAAAGACACTGAGAACAAGAATCTGCAGCTTCACCTAAAACTTGATGAAGCCCTGGAGAAAAACAAAGAGTTTCTTCAAGAGAAACAGCAACAGGAAAAAATGCAGAAAAAGACACAAGTTATTCTCCAAGACTTAGAAAGGAAAAATCTACAACTACACGCATGTTCTAATGAAATGAAGGAGAAAATCATGGAACTAGAAGGAGAAAGGGAAAAACTGATAAAACAATACTCAGGCGCGCAGCACATTTGCAATGAAATGCTAAGCAAGAACTCAGAGCTTGTGGAACTTTCTAACATCATAAAATACAAAATTGATGAAATCCTGAGAAAGAACACAGAGCTCGACGGACAGAATAAGAACTTAAACTACAAATACAGTGAAATCCTAAAGAAGAGCACAGAGCTTGAGGAACTTCATAACAACTTAAAATACAAAAAGAAGAAAATGCTCAAGGAAAACACAGAGCTCGAGGAAATTAATAACTTAAAATACAAAAAGAAGAAAATGCTCAAGGAAAACACAGAGCTCGAGGAAATTAATAACAACTTAAAATACAAAAAGAAGAAAATGCTCAAGGAAAACACAGAGCTCGAGGAAATTAATAACAACTTAAAATACAAAAAGAAGAAAATGCTCAAGGAAAACACAGAGCTCGAGGAAATTAATAACAACTTAAAATACAAAAAGAAGAAAATGCTCAAGGAAAACACAGAGCTCGAGGAAATTAATAAGACTTTAAAGTGCAAAAACAATGAAATGCTCAGGGAAAACAAAGAGCTTGAGAAACTTAATAACAACTTAAAGTGCAAAAAAAAATGAAATTCTCAGGAAAAACAGAACTTAATAACAACTTGATGTCCATACCAAGTGCTTCTGACCACTCCAACTGCCTGCAAAATTATTATTTAAAATTATTTGGACAGTTTAAGTGTATTAGTTGACATCAAAGTGACTCTTTAAATTGGCTAACAACAAACGATTCAAACAAGCTAATTTATTTCACATCCAATGAGTCACTTTAAAAATCCCACGACCGGTCGAGGCAGATGGCCGTCCCTCACTGAGCCTGGTTCTGCCGGAGGTTTCTTGCTTTTAAAAGAAAGTTTTTCCTCCCCACTGTCGCCGAGTGCTTGCTCAGGGAATTGTCAGATTATTGGGGTTTTATTTATTTTTTGTCAACTAATACACAACTCGGGGCTCGCAAAATCTCTAGCCCGATGTCCCGGAGCTAGCGATATCTCCGGTCGGGCGACCAAAATCTATCTCAGCCCCGGCGATTTTGCGAGCCCTGCGATCTTATTGGGCATTCCAAATTGATTTTTTTTTTATTCATTAATAAAGTCCTACAAAGATTATATTGTGAATATTGCATGTTTTCATTGTCACACAAATGTGTACATTTTCAGCCTAGACTGAACATGTGTGTTTGTCTTCTATTCAAAATCAAACATTTTAGTAGCAACTACTGTATTAAAATATGGCAGAGGTTTTACTCTGATTACACAAACTTTATGTAGGAGTAGGTTATTTGTAAATTTGACCTCTGACCTCACAGAGACACAGGATGACAGGATATGTGATATTAGAATCCATATATATTGGTATATAATCTCCTAAATGTTGCCAATGGCAGTAAGGAACATAGCTCTAAATAACATTATCATCTTTTTGACCCTCACTATCCGGTTGTTCAGTCTGACGTCACTTAGGTTAGGTCTGGACCTAAACTCCGCTGCAGGTCCATATATCAAACGATCACTATGGCATTACTGAGAGTTGAAAAACTGTCTAAAGTCTTTCATCTTTAATAAAATTATCAGCGTTCTGCTCTACCAGGTGTAACAATTGAGTTTGGCATCCAGGCATCCATGAAAACGGAATTTATGACATTTAACGGAGTTAGCTCGCTAGCTTCTATCTAAATACAATATAGCATGTCCTGACTGCGGGGTTTTGGAAACAAATTAAAACTTACAGCTCTGTTATCACTTCCAACATAAATGAAGACAGAAAACATTAGCTTGAAGCTCAAGGTCGTCATTTTATTTAATTTCTTTTTCTGGGCTTACAAACAGGACACACAACATTTAGATAACCATTACACTGAATCTTGGGTCTGTGTTGAGTCTTCCAGCTGCTGACTACAGAAGCTAGATTGACCTTTGAGCATGTTTATAGCGGCTGTGGCTATGTGCTGGTAATGTTACCGTGTGTGAGCAGTCACATTGGCAGCAGACATGTTTCAACAAACTAGTCATATCCCGGCCCTACATTAGCTTGTTTAATAGTTAAGACACTGCAGGTACCACTGTAACCAATACGTCTACTCACCAAAGAATGAGTGAAGCAATATGGATAACAGCAGAGGACAATTTATTTAGGGTCTGATGGCAATTTACCATCGGTGTCCAGCACTTTAAAGGATTGATGGACTGGAGCACATCTGTCCTTAACATACCCTCTTAAACATCAGCTTGACACTGATATATCAAAGGAAAGTCTCGCGTCATATTATTGGACAGAACCTATGACCGCCGGCCAAAACTGACACTGTCTAAAGTCTTTCATCTTTAATAAAATGATCAGCGTTCTGCTCTACCAGGTGTAACAATTGAGTTTGGCATCCAGGCATCCATGAAAACGGAATTTATGACATTTAACGGAGTTAGAAGTTAGCAGGGAGTTAGCTCGCTAGCTTCTATCTAAATACAATATAGCATGTCCTGACTGCGGGGTTTTGGAAACAAATTAAAACGTACAGCTCTGTTATTACTTCCAGCATAAATGAAGACAGAAAACTAAACAGCAGTAACGTTTGTAGGGTTACTGAAGTTGGGCTAGCTGGTATATAATGATGTGCTGCGTGACTGCTAGCGACACAGCTACGTTAGCATAATATAAACAAGCTAACTTTTTTTTCCACTTGATAAAAGTTACCGTGAGTGTTCTCGGTGGTCAGGAACAAATGTAATCGCATGGCAGGATGCTGTAAAAGGACCAAACTTCAGCCAGGAGAACAACTGAGATAATCCATCCACAATACGAGGTTAGTCATTCATATACTGCTGCATGGGCTGGGCTGTAGTTACATCCTAAGGTTTTAAAAACTGAGCTTAAATAAATGATTAGCGGTAATAAAAGCCGAGGGAGGTCAACAGTGATCACTGACTGTTTTAGGAGCTTTTTGAGATCAAATAGAAGAAAATACATAACATTAAACATGTTAACAACACAAAAGCCATATTAAACGCAGACTACTTTAGACCCGGAAGTAGGATTCGTCGCGTCATCACTGAACAACCGGATAGTGACATACGAACTTGGCTACTAACGTCCGCTTAGCATGGCGGCTAATTGTCAAGCTTGCTAGCTTAGCCTCGATTAGCACCTTAATAACCATTACTACACATCACATCATAGCAAACACACGATAACACATGGAATACTATAATATACATACGAAACAGATTTTTACCTGGCAGGAGAATGAACAATAGTCTTTTTTTAAGGCTACTGCAGAAGGAGATATTCCCCGCTAGCTCACCCAAGCTTGCTCTCTGGCAAAGCTACAAGCCATGTGAGCTCATAGCCCCTCCCGCTAGGATGTACTACCACAGTCGACTGTCGTAAAGCAGCCGCAAACCAATAGCAATTAAAAAAAAAAAAACCAACAACCTCAAAATCATTGAAGAACATTTTATAACACCCAATATAGATATATACATATATACTGAATATCACACAATATCAGATAACCAAATTAACACTGGGTTACACCACCACTTACTACAGACACCGATGCATGTTTGTAATAGTCTGTTAATTTAGACTGAAAGAATATACAAACAATATTAACTCACATTATATATGTTAATTACTAATTTGCTTATCACATAATTTCGGTTACCATTAGCTGACTGGAGCCTAACATTGGCCTTTCATGGTTTTCGATAAACAGCCCACATACCTGTAAAATAACAACACCCCAGTAAAAGTCCACATATATAAAGGGTCTAAACTCTTTCTCACTGGTGTGTTAGCTTTAAAATCTTATTTACTTTCAACTGTAAAACTCCAGATGATAGTAGATTTTCCAAAGCGAGAAACAAAATGGCGGACAGTGCAGCCGATTTTTCCTTTCCAGGGGGCGGAGCTTGAGGATAAAACGCGACTAACATGTGAGTGAGCGCTTTGTTTAGACCCCAAAATGGCGGATCGGGCCAAAATCCTTTCCACGCCCACCCCCGTGACATCACGCTCCAAAGCCCTATGACATCATATAGATCAAAGGCATGTGATCCATTCAAAAGGTATAAATAGGGGTGAGAACTGCAAACTTTTAGTCAGTTTATTCGCAGCACTCATGTTCGCAGCATTCAAACATAAACCTGAGAAACATTTTGAAACAGTTGGATCATTTACACAGTTGTTTTACTAAGATTCCAACATGTCTCAGAGAAAACACAGCAAAAAACAACAAGCTTACGCTGGCCCTCTGCTCGAGGGTCCATCCATCCAAAGGGCATTAGCTGAAAGTAGGCAGGAAAACCAAAATCTACACAACATGATTGAACAAATCCAGGCAGAGAAAATTCAGCTTGTAGAGAAGTGCAGACACATGGAGGCCCTAAATAACCAGTTGGAAGAAAGGCATAATGAATTTGTCAAGAACCAACGAGAAAAAGAAAATAATCGAAGGCAGCCCAATGTGGATAATATAAATGAGGGCTGGAAAATACTATTTAATCGAGCACAGGAGAAGATTTTAAACTTGATGACAGAAAACAAACACAACTGTGCTGAATTAAGACAAATGTCCCACCTGCTCGAAGAAAAAGAAGATATTAATCAGGAGCTCTGTGGGAAACTGGAAGACACTGAGTTTAAGAACCTGGAGATGGAAGGAAAACTTGATGAAGCCCAGGAAAAAAACAAAGAGTTGCTTCAAGAGAAGAAACAACAGGAAAGAAAGGAGAAAAAAATGGAATGTAAACTTCAGACCATGAAGAAACAAAACAAAGTCTTGCAAGTAAAGCTTAACGAAGCACTGCACAGAAATGCAGAAATGTTTCACGATGAAAGTCTCATAAACCAGCAAGACGAAGAAAATAAAAATACACAAAACCTGCCCAGTGTAGATAAGGGCTGGGAAATAATCTTTATTGAAGATCCGCAGCATATTGCAAGCCTGATGACAACAAACAAGCAGAACTGCGACCAGTTAAGAAAAATGTCCTACCAGCTTCAACAAACAGAAGCTATTAATCAGGAGCTCTATGGGAATCTCAAAGACACTGAGAACAAGAATCTGCAGCTTCACCTAAAACTTGATGAAGCCCTGGAGAAAAACAAAGAGTTTCTTCAAGAGAAACAGCAACAGGAAAAAATGCAGAAAAAGACACAAGTTATTCTCCAAGACTTAGAAAGGAAAAATCTACAGCTACACGCATGTTCTAATGAAATGAAGGAGAAAATCATGGAACTAGAAGGAGAAAGGGAAAAACTGATAAAACAACACTCAGGCGCGCAGCACATTTGCAATGAAATGCTAAGCAAGAACTCAGAGCTTGTGGAACTTTCTAACATCATAAAATACAAAATTGATGAAATCCTGAGAAAGAACACAGAGCTCGAGGGACAGAATAAGAACTTAAACTACAAATACAGTGAAATCCTAAAAAAGAGCACAGAGCTTGAGGAACTTCATAACAACTTAAAATACAAAAACAAGAAAATGCTCAAGGAAAACACAGAGCTCGAGGAAATTAATAACAACTTAAAATACAAAAAGAAGAAAATGCTCAAGGAAAACACAGAGCTCGAGAAACTTAATAACAACTTAAAATACAAAAACAAGAAAATGCTCAGGGAAAACACAGAGCTCGAGGAAATTAATAACAACTTAAAATACAAAAAGAAGAAAATGCTCAAAGAAAACACAGAGCTCGAGGAAATTAATAACAACTTAAAATACAAAAACAAGAAAATGCTCAAGGAAAACACAGAGCTCGAGGAAATTAATAACAACTTAAAATACAAAAAGAAGAAAATGCTCAAGGAAAACAAAGAGCTCGAGGAAATTAATAAGACTTTAAAGTGCAAAAACAATGAAATGCTCAGGGAAAACAAAGAGCTTGAGAAACTTAATAACAACTTAAAGTGCAAAAAAAAATGAAATTCTCAGGAAAAACAGAACTTAATAACAACTTGATGTCCATACCAAGTGCTTCTGACCACTCCAACTGCCTGCAAAATTATTATTTAAAATTATTTGGACAGTTTAAGTGTATTAGTTGACATCAAAGTGACTCTTTAAATTGGCTAACAACAAACGATTCAAACAAGCTAATTTATTTCACATCCAATGAGTCACTTTAAAAATCCCACGACCGGTCGAGGCAGATGGCCGTCCCTCACTGAGCCTGGTTCTGCCGGAGGTTTCTTGCTTTTAAAAGAAAGTTTTTCCTCCCCACTGTCGCCGAGTGCTTGCTCAGGGAATTGTCAGATTATTGGGGTTTTATTTATTTTTTGTCAACTAATACACAACTCGAGGCTCGCAAAATCTCTAGCCCGATGTCCTGGAGCTAGCGATATCTCCGGTCGGGCGACCAAAATCTATCTCAGCCCCGGCGATTTTGCGAGCCCTGCGATCTTATTGGGCATTCCAAATTGATTTTTTTTTTTATTCATTAATAAAGTCCTACAAAGATTATATTGTGAATATTGCATGTTTTCATTGTCACACAAATGTGTACATTTTCAGCCTAGACTGAACATGTGTGTTTGTCTTCTATTCAAAATCAAACATTTTAGTAGCAACTACTGTATTAAAATATGGCAGAGGTTTTACTCTGATTACACAAACTTTATGTAGGAGTAGGTTATTTGTAAATTTGACCTCTGACCTCACAGAGACACAGGATGACAGGATATGTGATATTAGAATCCACATATATTGGTATATAATCTCCTAAATGTTGCCAATGGCAGTAAGGAACATAGCTCTAAATAACATTATCATCTTTTTGACCCTCACTATCCGGTTGTTCAGTCTGACGTCACTAGCCGTGTCTGGACCTAAACTCCGCTGCAGGTCCATATATCAAACGATCACTATGGCATTACTGAGAGTTGAAAAACTGTCTAAAGTCTTTCATCTTTAATAAAATTATCAGCGTTCTGCTCTACCAGGTGTAACAATTGAGTTTGGCATCCAGGCATCCATGAAAACGGAATTTATGACATTTAACGGAGTTAGCTCGCTAGCTTCTATCTAAATACAATATAGCATGTCCTGACTGCGGGGTTTTGGAAACAAATTAAAACTTACAGCTCTGTTATCACTTCCAACATAAATGAAGACAGAAAACATTAGCTTGAAGCTCAAGGTCGTCATTTTATTTAATTTCTTTTTCTGGGCTTACAAACAGGACACACAACATTTAGATAACCATTACACTGAATCTTGGGTCTGTGTTGAGTCTTCCAGCTGCTGACTACAGAAGCTAGATTGACCTTTCAGCATGTTTATAGCGGCTGTGGCTATGTGCTGGTAATGTTACCGTGTGTGAGCAGTCACATTGGCAGCAGACATGTTTCAACAAACTAGTCATATCCCGGCCCTACATTAGCTTGTTTAATAGTTAAGACACTGCAGGTACCACTGTAACCAATACGTCTACTCACCAAAGAATGAGTGAAGCAATATGGATAACAGCAGAGGACAATTTATTTAGGGTCTGATGGCAATTTACCATCGGTGTCCAGCACTTTAAAGGATTGATGGACTGGAGCACACCTGTCCTTAACATACCCTCTTAAACATCAGCTTGACACTGATATATCAAAGGAAACTTAACTGACTTTAAGTGCAAATGTTTCAACCTGAACAACTTAAAACTTCTCTGGGATACAATGTAAACAAAGACAAGAAGAAGAAAAATATTTCCATCAATAGTCACTTCTCCTAACCAGGAGACAAGTGAATATATTATGTAAAGAGTCCTTTTTCTCAGTCCTGGGGTTGTAACACCACAACCTCCTCAGTCCGTAATCAGAGAGTGTCTATTTGACAATAACCAAAATGTCTTTGGATAGTCTTTGTGAATGCAAACAAAAAAAAAAACCAAGGGTATTAGCTGGCCAGCAAAATAAAGAGAGTGTATGGCACCGAGTGCGGGCGTGTGTGTGAGTACTTCGGTCCAAATAACCAAGGTCCGGATGGATGAAGGGATGGCAGCCGCTTGTCCTTTAATGGCACCAGCGAGACAGCACAGCAGTAAGGCAGCACAGCAGCGAGGCCTCTGGCAGGAGAACGAACAATAGTCTTTTTTTAAGGCTACTGCAGAAGGAGATATTCCCCGCTAGCTCACCCAAGCTTGCTCTCTGGCACAGCTGACGTCACTAGCCGTGTCTGGGTCTAAACTCCGCTGCAGGTCCATATATCAAACGATCACTGTGGCATTACTGAGAGTTGAAAAACTGTCTAAAGTCTTTCATCTTTAATAAAATGATCAGCGTTCTGCTCTCCCAGGTGTAACAATTGAGTTTAACATCCAGGCATCCATGAAAACGGAATTTATGACATTTAACGGAGTTAGAAGTTAGCAGGGAGTTAGCTCGCTAGCTTCTATCTAAATACAATATAGCATGTCCTGACTGCGGGGTTTTGGAAACAAATTAAAACGTACAGCTCTGTTATTACTTCCAGCATAAATGAAGACAGAAAACTAAACAGCAGTAACGTTTGTAGGGTTACTGAAGTTGGGCTAGCTGGTATATAATGATGTGCTGCGTGACTGCTAGCGACACAGCTACGTTAGCATAATATAAACAAGCTAACTTTTTTTTCCACTTGATAAAAGTTACCGTGAGTGTTCTCGGTGGTCAGGAACAAATGTAATCGCATGGCAGGATGCTGTAAAAGGACCAAACTTCAGCCAGGAGAACAACTGAGATAATCCATCCACAATACGAGGTTAGTCATTCATATACTGCTGCATGGGCTGGGCTGTAGTTACATCCTAAGGTTTTAAAAACTGAGCTTAAATAAATGATTAGCGGTAATAAAAGCCGAGGGAGGTCAACAGTGATCACTGACTGTTTTAGGAGCTTTTTGAGATCAAATAGAAGAAAATACATAACATTAAACATGTTAACAACACAAAAGCCATATTAAACGCAGACTACTTTAGACCCGGAAGTAGGATTCGTCGCGTCATCACTGAACAACCGGATAGTGACATACGAACTTGGCTACTAACGTCCGCTTAGCATGGCGGCTAATTGTCAAGCTTGCTAGCTTAGCCTCGATTAGCACCTTAATAACCATTACTACACATCACATCATAGCAAACACACGATAACACATGGAATACTATAATATACATACGAAACAGATTTTTACCTGGCAGGAGAATGAACAATAGTCTTTTTTTAAGGCTACTGCAGAAGGAGATATTCCCCGCTAGCTCACCCAAGCTTGCTCTCTGGCAAAGCTACAAGCCATGTGAGCTCATAGCCCCTCCCGCTAGGATGTACTACCACAGTCGACTGTCGTAAAGCAGCCGCAAACCAATAGCAATTAAAAAAAAAAAACCAACAACCTCAAAATCATTGAAGAACATTTTATAACACCCAATATAGATATATACATATATACTGAATATCACACAATATCAGATAACCAAATTAACACTGGGTTACACCACCACTTACTACAGACACCGATGCATGTTTGTAATAGTCTGTTAATTTAGACTGAAAGAATATACAAACAATATTAACTCACATTATATATGTTAATTACTAATTTGCTTATCACATAATTTCGGTTACCATTAGCTGACTGGAGCCTAACATTGGCCTTTCATGGTTTTCGATAAACAGCCCACATACCTGTAAAATAACAACACCCCAGTAAAAGTCCACATATATAAAGGGTCTGAACTCTTTCTCACTGGTGTGTTAGCTTTAAAATCTTATTTACTTTCAACTGTAAAACTCCAGATGATAGTAGATTTTCCAAAGCGAGAAACAAAATGGCGGACAGTGCAGCCGATTTTTCCTTTCCAGGGGGCGGAGCTTGAGGATAAAACGCGACTAACATGTGAGTGAGCGCTTTGTTTAGACCCCAAAATGGCGGATCGGGCCAAAATCCTTTCCACGCCCACCCCCGTGACATCACGCTCCAAAGCCCTATGACATCATATAGATCAAAGGCATGTGATCCATTCAAAAGGTATAAATAGGGGTGAGAACTGCAAACTTTTAGTCAGTTTATTCGCAGCACTCATGTTCGCAGCATTCAAACATAAACCTGAGAAACATTTTGAAACAGTTGGATCATTTACACAGTTGTTTTACTAAGATTCCAACATGTCTCAGAGAAAACACAGCAAAAAACAACAAGCTTACGCTGGCCCTCTGCTCGAGGGTCCATCCATCCAAAGGGCATTAGCTGAAAGTAGGCAGGAAAACCAAAATCTACACAACATGATTGAACAAATCCAGGCAGAGAAAATTCAGCTTGTAGAGAAGTGCAGACACATGGAGGCCCTAAATAACCAGTTGGAAGAAAGGCATAATGAATTTGTCAAGAACCAACGAGAAAAAGAAAATAATCGAAGGCAGCCCAATGTGGATAATATAAATGAGGGCTGGAAAATACTATTTAATCGAGCACAGGAGAAGATTTTAAACTTGATGACAGAAAACAAACACAACTGTGCTGAATTAAGACAAATGTCCCACCTGCTCGAAGAAAAAGAAGATATTAATCAGGAGCTCTGTGGGAAACTGGAAGACACTGAGTTTAAGAACCTGGAGATGGAAGGAAAACTTGATGAAGCCCAGGAAAAAAACAAAGAGTTGCTTCAAGAGAAGAAACAACAGGAAAGAAAGGAGAAAAAAATGGAATGTAAACTTCAGACCATGAAGAAACAAAACAAAGTCTTGCAAGTAAAGCTTAACGAAGCACTGCACAGAAATGCAGAAATGTTTCACGATGAAAGTCTCATAAACCAGCAAGACGAAGAAAATAAAAATACACAAAACCTGCCCAGTGTAGATAAGGGCTGGGAAATAATCTTTATTGAAGATCCGCAGCATATTGCAAGCCTGATGACAACAAACAAGCAGAACTGCGACCAGTTAAGAAAAATGTCCTACCAGCTTCAACAAACAGAAGCTATTAATCAGGAGCTCTATGGGAATCTCAAAGACACTGAGAACAAGAATCTGCAGCTTCACCTAAAACTTGATGAAGCCCTGGAGAAAAACAAAGAGTTTCTTCAAGAGAAACAGCAACAGGAAAAAATGCAGAAAAAGACACAAGTTATTCTCCAAGACTTAGAAAGGAAAAATCTACAGCTACACGCATGTTCTAATGAAATGAAGGAGAAAATCATGGAACTAGAAGGAGAAAGGGAAAAACTGATAAAACAACACTCAGGCGCGCAGCACATTTGCAATGAAATGCTAAGCAAGAACTCAGAGCTTGTGGAACTTTCTAACATCATAAAATACAAAATTGATGAAATCCTGAGAAAGAACACAGAGCTCGAGGGACAGAATAAGAACTTAAACTACAAATACAGTGAAATCCTAAAAAAGAGCACAGAGCTTGAGGAACTTCATAACAACTTAAAATACAAAAACAAGAAAATGCTCAAGGAAAACACAGAGCTCGAGGAAATTAATAACAACTTAAAATACAAAAAGAAGAAAATGCTCAAGGAAAACACAGAGCTCGAGGAAATTAATAACAACTTAAAATACAAAAACAAGAAAATGCTCAAGGAAAACACAGAGCTCGAGGAAATTAATAACAACTTAAAATACAAAAACAAGAAAATGCTCAAGGAAAACACAGAGCTCGAGGAAATTAATAACAACTTAAAATACAAAAAGAAGAAAATGCTCAAGGAAAACACAGAGCTCGAGAAACTTAATAACAACTTAAAATACAAAAACAAGAAAATGCTCAGGGAAAACACAGAGCTCGAGGAAATTAATAACAACTTAAAATACAAAAAGAAGAAAATGCTCAAAGAAAACACAGAGCTCGAGGAAATTAATAACAACTTAAAATACAAAAACAAGAAAATGCTCAAGGAAAACACAGAGCTCGAGGAAATTAATAACAACTTAAAATACAAAAAGAAGAAAATGCTCAAGGAAAACAAAGAGCTCGAGGAAATTAATAAGACTTTAAAGTGCAAAAACAATGAAATGCTCAGGGAAAACAAAGAGCTTGAGAAACTTAATAACAACTTAAAGTGCAAAAAAAAATGAAATTCTCAGGAAAAACAGAACTTAATAACAACTTGATGTCCATACCAAGTGCTTCTGACCACTCCAACTGCCTGCAAAATTATTATTTAAAATTATTTGGACAGTTTAAGTGTATTAGTTGACATCAAAGTGACTCTTTAAATTGGCTAACAACAAACGATTCAAACAAGCTAATTTATTTCACATCCAATGAGTCACTTTAAAAATCCCACGACCGGTCGAGGCAGATGGCCGTCCCTCACTGAGCCTGGTTCTGCCGGAGGTTTCTTGCTTTTAAAAGAAAGTTTTTCCTCCCCACTGTCGCCGAGTGCTTGCTCAGGGAATTGTCAGATTATTGGGGTTTTATTTATTTTTTGTCAACTAATACACAACTCGAGGCTCGCAAAATCTCTAGCCCGATGTCCTGGAGCTAGCGATATCTCCGGTCGGGCGACCAAAATCTATCTCAGCCCCGGCGATTTTGCGAGCCCTGCGATCTTATTGGGCATTCCAAATTGATTTTTTTTTTTATTCATTAATAAAGTCCTACAAAGATTATATTGTGAATATTGCATGTTTTCATTGTCACACAAATGTGTACATTTTCAGCCTAGACTGAACATGTGTGTTTGTCTTCTATTCAAAATCAAACATTTTAGTAGCAACTACTGTATTAAAATATGGCAGAGGTTTTACTCTGATTACACAAACTTTATGTAGGAGTAGGTTATTTGTAAATTTGACCTCTGACCTCACAGAGACACAGGATGACAGGATATGTGATATTAGAATCCACATATATTGGTATATAATCTCCTAAATGTTGCCAATGGCAGTAAGGAACATAGCTCTAAATAACATTATCATCTTTTTGACCCTCACTATCCGGTTGTTCAGTCTGACGTCACTAACCGTGTCTGGACCTAAACTCCGCTGCAGGTCCATATATCAAACGATCACTATGGCATTACTGAGAGTTGAAAAACTGTCTAAAGTCTTTCATCTTTAATAAAATTATCAGCGTTCTGCTCTACCAGGTGTAACAATTGAGTTTGGCATCCAGGCATCCATGAAAACGGAATTTATGACATTTAACGGAGTTAGCTCGCTAGCTTCTATCTAAATACAATATAGCATGTCCTGACTGCGGGGTTTTGGAAACAAATTAAAACTTACAGCTCTGTTATCACTTCCAACATAAATGAAGACAGAAAACATTAGCTTGAAGCTCAAGGTCGTCATTTTATTTAATTTCTTTTTCTGGGCTTACAAACAGGACACACAACATTTAGATAACCATTACACTGAATCTTGGGTCTGTGTTGAGTCTTCCAGCTGCTGACTACAGAAGCTAGATTGACCTTTCAGCATGTTTATAGCGGCTGTGGCTATGTGCTGGTAATGTTACCGTGTGTGAGCAGTCACATTGGCAGCAGACATGTTTCAACAAACTAGTCATATCCCGGCCCTACATTAGCTTGTTTAATAGTTAAGACACTGCAGGTACCACTGTAACCAATACGTCTACTCACCAAAGAATGAGTGAAGCAATATGGATAACAGCAGAGGACAATTTATTTAGGGTCTGATGGCAATTTACCATCGGTGTCCAGCACTTTAAAGGATTGATGGACTGGAGCACACCTGTCCTTAACATACCCTCTTAAACATCAGCTTGACACTGATATATCAAAGGAAACTTAACTGACTTTAAGTGCAAATGTTTCAACCTGAACAACTTAAAACTTCTCTGGGATACAATGTAAACAAAGACAAGAAGAAGAAAAATATTTCCATCAATAGTCACTTCTCCTAACCAGGAGACAAGTGAATATATTATGTAAAGAGTCCTTTTTCTCAGTCCTGGGGTTGTAACACCACAACCTCCTCAGTCCGTAATCAGAGAGTGTCTATTTGACAATAACCAAAATGTCTTTGGATAGTCTTTGTGAATGCAAACAAAAAAAAAAACCAAGGGTATTAGCTGGCCAGCAAAATAAAGAGAGTGTATGGCACCGAGTGCGGGCGTGTGTGTGAGTACTTCGGTCCAAATAACCAAGGTCCGGATGGATGAAGGGATGGCAGCCGCTTGTCCTTTAATGGCACCAGCGAGACAGCACAGCAGTAAGGCAGCACAGCAGCGAGGCCTCTGGCAGGAGAACGAACAATAGTCTTTTTTTAAGGCTACTGCAGAAGGAGATATTCCCCGCTAGCTCACCCAAGCTTGCTCTCTGGCACAGCTGACGTCACTAGCCGTGTCTGGGTCTAAACTCCGCTGCAGGTCCATATATCAAACGATCACTGTGGCATTACTGAGAGTTGAAAAACTGTCTAAAGTCTTTCATCTTTAATAAAATGATCAGCGTTCTGCTCTCCCAGGTGTAACAATTGAGTTTAACATCCAGGCATCCATGAAAACGGAATTTATGACATTTAACGGAGTTAGAAGTTAGCAGGGAGTTAGCTCGCTAGCTTCTATCTAAATACAATATAGCATGTCCTGACTGCGGGGTTTTGGAAACAAATTAAAACGTACAGCTCTGTTATTACTTCCAGCATAAATGAAGACAGAAAACTAAACAGCAGTAACGTTTGTAGGGTTACTGAAGTTGGGCTAGCTGGTATATAATGATGTGCTGCGTGACTGCTAGCGACACAGCTACGTTAGCATAATATAAACAAGCTAACTTTTTTTTCCACTTGATAAAAGTTACCGTGAGTGTTCTCGGTGGTCAGGAACAAATGTAATCGCATGGCAGGATGCTGTAAAAGGACCAAACTTCAGCCAGGAGAACAACTGAGATAATCCATCCACAATACGAGGTTAGTCATTCATATACTGCTGCATGGGCTGGGCTGTAGTTACATCCTAAGGTTTTAAAAACTGAGCTTAAATAAATGATTAGCGGTAATAAAAGCCGAGGGAGGTCAACAGTGATCACTGACTGTTTTAGGAGCTTTTTGAGATCAAATAGAAGAAAATACATAACATTAAACATGTTAACAACACAAAAGCCATATTAAACGCAGACTACTTTAGACCCGGAAGTAGGATTCGTCGCGTCATCACTGAACAACCGGATAGTGACATACGAACTTGGCTACTAACGTCCGCTTAGCATGGCGGCTAATTGTCAAGCTTGCTAGCTTAGCCTCGATTAGCACCTTAATAACCATTACTACACATCACATCATAGCAAACACACGATAACACATGGAATACTATAATATACATACGAAACAGATTTTTACCTGGCAGGAGAATGAACAATAGTCTTTTTTTAAGGCTACTGCAGAAGGAGATATTCCCCGCTAGCTCACCCAAGCTTGCTCTCTGGCAAAGCTACAAGCCATGTGAGCTCATAGCCCCTCCCGCTAGGATGTACTACCACAGTCGACTGTCGTAAAGCAGCCGCAAACCAATAGCAATTAAAAAAAAAAAAACCAACAACCTCAAAATCATTGAAGAACATTTTATAACACCCAATATAGATATATACATATATACTGAATATCACACAATATCAGATAACCAAATTAACACTGGGTTACACCACCACTTACTACAGACACCGATGCATGTTTGTAATAGTCTGTTAATTTAGACTGAAAGAATATACAAACAATATTAACTCACATTATATATGTTAATTACTAATTTGCTTATCACATAATTTCGGTTACCATTAGCTGACTGGAGCCTAACATTGGCCTTTCATGGTTTTCGATAAACAGCCCACATACCTGTAAAATAACAACACCCCAGTAAAAGTCCACATATATAAAGGGTCTGAACTCTTTCTCACTGGTGTGTTAGCTTTAAAATCTTATTTACTTTCAACTGTAAAACTCCAGATGATAGTAGATTTTCCAAAGCGAGAAACAAAATGGCGGACAGTGCAGCCGATTTTTCCTTTCCAGGGGGCGGAGCTTGAGGATAAAACGCGACTAACATGTGAGTGAGCGCTTTGTTTAGACCCCAAAATGGCGGATCGGGCCAAAATCCTTTCCACGCCCACCCCCGTGACATCACGCTCCAAAGCCCTATGACATCATATAGATCAAAGGCATGTGATCCATTCAAAAGGTATAAATAGGGGTGAGAACTGCAAACTTTTAGTCAGTTTATTCGCAGCACTCATGTTCGCAGCATTCAAACATAAACCTGAGAAACATTTTGAAACAGTTGGATCATTTACACAGTTGTTTTACTAAGATTCCAACATGTCTCAGAGAAAACACAGCAAAAAACAACAAGCTTACGCTGGCCCTCTGCTCGAGGGTCCATCCATCCAAAGGGCATTAGCTGAAAGTAGGCAGGAAAACCAAAATCTACACAACATGATTGAACAAATCCAGGCAGAGAAAATTCAGCTTGTAGAGAAGTGCAGACACATGGAGGCCCTAAATAACCAGTTGGAAGAAAGGCATAATGAATTTGTCAAGAACCAACGAGAAAAAGAAAATAATCGAAGGCAGCCCAATGTGGATAATATAAATGAGGGCTGGAAAATACTATTTAATCGAGCACAGGAGAAGATTTTAAACTTGATGACAGAAAACAAACACAACTGTGCTGAATTAAGACAAATGTCCCACCTGCTCGAAGAAAAAGAAGATATTAATCAGGAGCTCTGTGGGAAACTGGAAGACACTGAGTTTAAGAACCTGGAGATGGAAGGAAAACTTGATGAAGCCCAGGAAAAAAACAAAGAGTTGCTTCAAGAGAAGAAACAACAGGAAAGAAAGGAGAAAAAAATGGAATGTAAACTTCAGACCATGAAGAAACAAAACAAAGTCTTGCAAGTAAAGCTTAACGAAGCACTGCACAGAAATGCAGAAATGTTTCACGATGAAAGTCTCATAAACCAGCAAGACGAAGAAAATAAAAATACACAAAACCTGCCCAGTGTAGATAAGGGCTGGGAAATAATCTTTATTGAAGATCCGCAGCATATTGCAAGCCTGATGACAACAAACAAGCAGAACTGCGACCAGTTAAGAAAAATGTCCTACCAGCTTCAACAAACAGAAGCTATTAATCAGGAGCTCTATGGGAATCTCAAAGACACTGAGAACAAGAATCTGCAGCTTCACCTAAAACTTGATGAAGCCCTGGAGAAAAACAAAGAGTTTCTTCAAGAGAAACAGCAACAGGAAAAAATGCAGAAAAAGACACAAGTTATTCTCCAAGACTTAGAAAGGAAAAATCTACAGCTACACGCATGTTCTAATGAAATGAAGGAGAAAATCATGGAACTAGAAGGAGAAAGGGAAAAACTGATAAAACAACACTCAGGCGCGCAGCACATTTGCAATGAAATGCTAAGCAAGAACTCAGAGCTTGTGGAACTTTGTAACATCTTAAAATACAAAATTGATGAAATCCTGAGAAAGAACACAGAGCTCGAGGGACAGAATAAGAACTTAAACTACAAATACAGTGAAATCCTAAAAAAGAGCACAGAGCTTGAGGAACTTCATAACAACTTAAAATACAAAAACAAGAAAATGCTCAGGGAAAACACAGAGCTCGAGGAAATTAATAACAACTTAAAATACAAAAAGAAGAAAATGCTCAAGGAAAACACAGAGCTCGAGGAAATTAATAACAACTTAAAATACAAAAAGAAGAAAATGCTCAAGGAAAACACAGAGCTCGAGAAACTTAATAACAACTTAAAATACAAAAACAAGAAAATGCTCAGGGAAAACACAGAGCTCGAGGAAATTAATAACAACTTAAAATACAAAAAGAAGAAAATGCTCAAAGAAAACACAGAGCTCGAGGAAATTAATAACAACTTAAAATACAAAAAGAAGAAAATGCTCAAGGAAAACAAAGAGCTCGAGGAAATTAATAAGACTTTAAAGTGCAAAAACAATGAAATGCTCAGGGAAAACAAAGAGCTTGAGAAACTTAATAGCAACTTAAAGTGCAAAAAAAAATGAAATTCTCAGGAAAAACAGAACTTAATAACAACTTGATGTCCATACCAAGTGCTTCTGACCACTCCAACTGCCTGCAAAATTATTATTTAAAATTATTTGGACAGTTTAAGTGTATTAGTTGACATCAAAGTGACTCTTTAAATTGGCTAACAACAAACGATTCAAACAAGCTAATTTATTTCACATCCAATGAGTCACTTTAAAAATCCCACGACCGGTCGAGGCAGATGGCCGTCCCTCACTGAGCCTGGTTCTGCCGGAGGTTTCTTGCTTTTAAAAGAAAGTTTTTCCTCCCCACTGTCGCCGAGTGCTTGCTCAGAGGGAATTGTCAGATTATTGGGGTTTTATTTATTTTTTGTCAACTAATACACAACTCGGGGCTCGCAAAATCTCTAGCCCGACGTCCCGGAGCTAGCGATATCTCCGGTCGGGCGACCAAAATCTATCTCAGCCCCGCCCGTCGGGTTATCATATAGCCCGACGGGCGATTTTGCGAGCCCTGCGATCTTATTGGGCATTCCAAATTGATTTTTTTTTTATTCATTAATAAAGTCCTAAAAAGATTATATTGTGAATATTGCATGTTTTCATTGTCACACAAATGTGTACATTTTCAGCCTACACTGAAAACAAACTAATCAGTGGGATAAACATAAAAAAATTATTGTAATCGGTTGCACGAAATTAAGTTATGTTTGGTTAACCTTAGTTTTTATGTTATACCTGCACACATTTTTCTGGTAACATGAACATGACTTTGTTATGTTGTTGTTATGTTTTTCATTCCGGTCAAATATTTATAGAAACCACTTGTTTATCAGACATGAACTTTTTGTGTTAATTGTATTGGACTACTATGTGGTATAGTGACAAGATTATTTTATGGTAAGCTTATTTTATTTTATAACAAATTTCTAATATATAATATATAATCTAATATATAATTGAGTGTTCAATAAATAAAACTAAATTAAGGCTGATCTTACTGTATGTACTGTACACTTTCTCTTCAATCAAAGAAATAAGCAAAACATTTTTGAACAATGACCTGTATCTTTGAAAATACTACACAGTTGTAACAATGGACTTTCAATTCAGGCTTCCAAAATATACATGAGTCATATTTGTACAATGCATCTCTTGAAAAACATTCCACAACATTCCTCAAAGTTATCTGCTGTAACCTGAATTCAACATTGTGGGGCCTTATGACATCGCGCTTATGTAAAAAATAGTTTTTTAAATGTAAGAGCCATAAGGTAATATGGCAACAGGGGTGTAATTATTAAAATGACACAAAGAAGAGACTTAAAATAACATTATAACCCACAGGCACAAAACCAAGAGACCTAAACTGATTAGTATTGGCTTGCTTCTATCACTAAACATCACAATCACTATACTAGACGATGCAATCTGTTTGTAGCGGTGCACCTTGGGAAAAAAATTGCAAACTGGTGAAATTGGTGCAAGGCACCATTTCCATTGAGAAAAATGGACATTCAAAGTTTGAATTTTTTTTTTAAACGAGCCATGGCTTGAAAAGTGAAAACTTTACCAGTGCTGGCTTAAAAGAAAGGATGGCACATATTCGAAGAGGTAAACATGTTGTTCCCACATCATAACTGGAAAACTGTTCAATCGTACAGTCTGGTCCTGAAAACCTGGGCCTTCTTTGAAAGGCTGTTCCTTTTGAGCTCCATAACCAGTTTCTATAATACCTCGAAGGTATACTTTTCCAGTGGGTAGGTGAGGTTCAAAGTGTACATTAGTCCAAACAGCATTGCAGCTGCTAGGGTATAGTTATCCAAATCCTGCCAGACTCTCTGACCTTCAAGGATTATCCCGATGTCCTCAGGGGATAATCCTGCCATCTCTTGACTTTATGATGTAAATTCCCATGGTTGTTTCCTTATTAGATCGTTGGATAATGGCTTCATCTGTGGCCTAGAAAATGCAGAATTCCGAAATTTAATTAAACAGAACACTAGTCAAAGAACATTATACCAAATCTTATTTTAATCTGTGTCACTATTCCAAAAAATGTTAACATTAACACATTAGGTGAACAAAAATGGATTCATTACAGCAACTGATTTGAGTCCTCAGAATGCTTAAAAAGGTAATGCATGAAGTGAAATCTCCATGCAAAGAAGCAGAATACTGTCAGAGCATAGAGAGGTGTTCAACTATGAACTCCACACACAGTTCTAATGCAGGTAAAAGAAAACAAAAACAAAAAACGCACCCATGGTAAATTGTGAAAATCCCAGGTGATTTTCAACATACTCCTGGCATAGAGTGACAAGCAGCATTTTGTTAAAATTATTATTTTCCCTAAAGTGTATACACAAATTAATTTTTCTCTTACCTGGGCCATGGGCTCCAGAATGTTCTGAAGTCTTCTTCCTATTTGTCCTCCTCGCCTTTTGAAGACCTTTATTAGTTTGTCAGATAGCACATCTATCTGCGAGAGTAATCTGGACTGCAGTGGCATGGTGGTAATGCGCTTAAACTCTGCATTTATCTAAAAAGAGAAGTTGTCACATAAAAATGCTGTCAAAATGTCAAATCTCACAAGGTTACATCCACACAAAGTTGTTATTTTTTGTCATATTACTATTTATTAGCTATGGGTCCCATGTTGCTGAGCAGTTCCATAGTTGCCCTTACTTCCATACCACCCAAAGCCTGTTTGCAACCACAGCAGTTGCCTCCTTCTGGCCATTTTGCAGTTCTGCCAAATGACCCAGAAACTACATCTATTATTGTCATATACACATCGAGGTCTTTCATTAATACTTAGTTAAATTAGTTAATTTGACCTTTCCAGAAAATTTACCTTACAGAATGTGAGATAACATATGCAAATCTTCACTAGTAAATAAAATAATGTTATTAAAACCTTAACTGTAACACCTCTACGTAACAGCGCTAGAGAATTGTTCTGAAGCAACACCAATCTGCCCTTCAGCAGGGATAAGCACCATATACCTTTACAGAAAAAATAAATTTAACATATTTATATTGTCATTATTTTTATCTCTTTAAGCCCTCCTCTCAGTCTGTCTATAAATCAGTTAAAATAATTTGTTTTTGTGTGTACAGTACATTACATTCACTGCCCCAGAACATGAAATAAAGCCCCACGTCATGCACTTCCTCTCCTAATGAGTACTGCATAGGTGTCATGCCCTAAATAGACCCACTTTAGACCCACTTACTGTTTTCTGTTATTTTGATATGACTGGTTTTAAAAGACTGAACATCCTTCTAAAACAAGTGAAAGGCGTGAGACTTAATTATGTTTAGACCAAAAATATAAATGATTCATGTTGGATATATTTACTGTATTTTTACTAATTTAACAACCTCATCATTGCATTAGTCGCTTTATGCTATAGCATTACGCTTACATTAGCTTGAAGCTCAAGGTCGTCATTTTATTTAATTTCTTTTTCTGGGCTTACAAACAGGACACACAACATTTAGATAACCGTTACACTGAATCTTGGGTCTGTGTTGAGTCTTCCAGCTGCTGACTACAGAAGCTAGACTGACCTTTCAGCATGTTTATAGCGGCTGTGGCTATGTGCTGGTAATGTTACCGTGTGTGAGCAGTCACATTGGCAGCAGACATGTTTCAACAAACTAGTCATATCCCGGCCCTACATTAGCTTGTTTAATAGTTAAGACACTGCAGGTACCACTGTAACCAATACGTCTACTCACCAAAGAATGAGTGAAGCAATATGGATAACAGCAGAGGACAATTTATTTAGGGTCTGATGGCAATTTACCATCGGTGTCCAGCACTTTAAAGGATTGATGGACTGGAGCACATCTGTCCTTAACATACCCTCTTAAACATCAGCTTGACACTGATATATCAAAGGAAACTTAACTGACTTTAAGTGCAAATGTTTCAACCTGAACAACTTAAAACTTCTCTGGGATACAATGTAAACAAAGACAAGAAGAAGAAAAATATTTCCATCAATAGTCACTTCTCCTAACCAGGAGACAAGTGAATATATTATGTAAAGAGTCCTTTTTCTCAGTCCTGGGGTTGTAACACCACAACCTCCTCAGTCCGTAATCAGAGAGTGTCTATTTGACAATAACCAAAATGTCTTTGGATAGTCTTTGTGAATGCAAACAAAAAAAAAAACCAAGGGTATTAGCTGGCCAGCAAAATAAAGAGAGTGTATGGCACCGAGTGCGGGCGTGTGTGTGAGTACTTCGGTCCAAATAACCAAGGTCCGGATGGATGAAGGGATGGCAGCCGCTTGTCCTTTAATGGCACCAGCGAGACAGCACAGCAGTAAGGCAGCACAGCAGCGAGGCCTCTGGCAGGAGAACGAACAATAGTCTTTTTTTAAGGCTACTGCAGAAGGAGATATTCCCCGCTAGCTCACCCAAGCTTGCTCTCTGGCACAGCTGACGTCACTAGCCGTGTCTGGGTCTAAACTCCGCTGCAGGTCCATATATCAAACGATCACTGTGGCATTACTGAGAGTTGAAAAACTGTCTAAAGTCTTTCATCTTTAATAAAATGATCAGCGTTCTGCTCTCCCAGGTGTAACAATTGAGTTTAACATCCAGGCATCCATGAAAACGGAATTTATGACATTTAACGGAGTTAGAAGTTAGCAGGGAGTTAGCTCGCTAGCTTCTATCTAAATACAATATAGCATGTCCTGACTGCGGGGTTTTGGAAACAAATTAAAACGTACAGCTCTGTTATTACTTCCAGCATAAATGAAGACAGAAAACTAAACAGCAGTAACGTTTGTAGGGTTACTGAAGTTGGGCTAGCTGGTATATAATGATGTGCTGCGTGACTGCTAGCGACACAGCTACGTTAGCATAATATAAACAAGCTAACTTTTTTTTCCACTTGATAAAAGTTACCGTGAGTGTTCTCGGTGGTCAGGAACAAATGTAATCGCATGGCAGGATGCTGTAAAAGGACCAAACTTCAGCCAGGAGAACAACTGAGATAATCCATCCACAATACGAGGTTAGTCATTCATATACTGCTGCATGGGCTGGGCTGTAGTTACATCCTAAGGTTTTAAAAACTGAGCTTAAATAAATGATTAGCGGTAATAAAAGCCGAGGGAGGTCAACAGTGATCACTGACTGTTTTAGGAGCTTTTTGAGATCAAATAGAAGAAAATACATAACATTAAACATGTTAACAACACAAAAGCCATATTAAACGCAGACTACTTTAGACCCGGAAGTAGGATTCGTCGCGTCATCACTGAACAACCGGATAGTGACATACGAACTTGGCTACTAACGTCCGCTTAGCATGGCGGCTAATTGTCAAGCTTGCTAGCTTAGCCTCGATTAGCACCTTAATAACCATTACTACACATCACATCATAGCAAACACACGATAACACATGGAATACTATAATATACATACGAAACAGATTTTTACCTGGCAGGAGAATGAACAATAGTCTTTTTTTAAGGCTACTGCAGAAGGAGATATTCCCCGCTAGCTCACCCAAGCTTGCTCTCTGGCAAAGCTACAAGCCATGTGAGCTCATAGCCCCTCCCGCTAGGATGTACTACCACAGTCGACTGTCGTAAAGCAGCCGCAAACCAATAGCAATTAAAAAAAAAAAAACCAACAACCTCAAAATCATTGAAGAACATTTTATAACACCCAATATAGATATATACATATATACTGAATATCACACAATATCAGATAACCAAATTAACACTGGGTTACACCACCACTTACTACAGACACCGATGCATGTTTGTAATAGTCTGTTAATTTAGACTGAAAGAATATACAAACAATATTAACTCACATTATATATGTTAATTACTAATTTGCTTATCACATAATTTCGGTTACCATTAGCTGACTGGAGCCTAACATTGGCCTTTCATGGTTTTCGATAAACAGCCCACATACCTGTAAAATAACAACACCCCAGTAAAAGTCCACATATATAAAGGGTCTGAACTCTTTCTCACTGGTGTGTTAGCTTTAAAATCTTATTTACTTTCAACTGTAAAACTCCAGATGATAGTAGATTTTCCAAAGCGAGAAACAAAATGGCGGACAGTGCAGCCGATTTTTCCTTTCCAGGGGGCGGAGCTTGAGGATAAAACGCGACTAACATGTGAGTGAGCGCTTTGTTTAGACCCCAAAATGGCGGATCGGGCCAAAATCCTTTCCACGCCCACCCCCGTGACATCACGCTCCAAAGCCCTATGACATCATATAGATCAAAGGCATGTGATCCATTCAAAAGGTATAAATAGGGGTGAGAACTGCAAACTTTTAGTCAGTTTATTCGCAGCACTCATGTTCGCAGCATTCAAACATAAACCTGAGAAACATTTTGAAACAGTTGGATCATTTACACAGTTGTTTTACTAAGATTCCAACATGTCTCAGAGAAAACACAGCAAAAAACAACAAGCTTACGCTGGCCCTCTGCTCGAGGGTCCATCCATCCAAAGGGCATTAGCTGAAAGTAGGCAGGAAAACCAAAATCTACACAACATGATTGAACAAATCCAGGCAGAGAAAATTCAGCTTGTAGAGAAGTGCAGACACATGGAGGCCCTAAATAACCAGTTGGAAGAAAGGCATAATGAATTTGTCAAGAACCAACGAGAAAAAGAAAATAATCGAAGGCAGCCCAATGTGGATAATATAAATGAGGGCTGGAAAATACTATTTAATCGAGCACAGGAGAAGATTTTAAACTTGATGACAGAAAACAAACACAACTGTGCTGAATTAAGACAAATGTCCCACCTGCTCGAAGAAAAAGAAGATATTAATCAGGAGCTCTGTGGGAAACTGGAAGACACTGAGTTTAAGAACCTGGAGATGGAAGGAAAACTTGATGAAGCCCAGGAAAAAAACAAAGAGTTGCTTCAAGAGAAGAAACAACAGGAAAGAAAGGAGAAAAAAATGGAATGTAAACTTCAGACCATGAAGAAACAAAACAAAGTCTTGCAAGTAAAGCTTAACGAAGCACTGCACAGAAATGCAGAAATGTTTCACGATGAAAGTCTCATAAACCAGCAAGACGAAGAAAATAAAAATACACAAAACCTGCCCGGTGTAGATATTGTAAATAAGGGCTGGGAAATAATCTTTATTGAAGATCCGCAGCATATTGCAAGCCTGATGACAACAAACAAGCAGAACTGCGACCAGTTAAGAAAAATGTCCTACCAGCTTCAACAAACAGAAGCTATTAATCAGGAGCTCTATGGGAATCTCAAAGACACTGAGAACAAGAATCTGCAGCTTCACCTAAAACTTGATGAAGCCCTGGAGAAAAACAAAGAGTTTCTTCAAGAGAAACAGCAACAGGAAAAAATGCAGAAAAAGACACAAGTTATTCTCCAAGACTTAGAAAGGAAAAATCTACAGCTACACGCATGTTCTAATGAAATGAAGGAGAAAATCATGGAACTAGAAGGAGAAAGGGAAAAACTGATAAAACAACACTCAGGCGCGCAGCACATTTGCAATGAAATGCTAAGCAAGAACTCAGAGCTTGTGGAACTTTGTAACATCTTAAAATACAAAATTGATGAAATCCTGAGAAAGAACACAGAGCTCGAGGGACAGAATAAGAACTTAAACTACAAATACAGTGAAATCCTAAAAAAGAGCACAGAGCTTGAGGAACTTCATAACAACTTAAAATACAAAAACAAGAAAATGCTCAAGGAAAACACAGAGCTCGAGGAAATTAATAACAACTTAAAATACAAAAACAAGAAAATGCTCAAGGAAAACACAGAGCTCGAGAAACTTAATAACAACTTAAAATACAAAAACAAGAAAATGCTCAGGGAAAACACAGAGCTCGAGGAAATTAATAACAACTTAAAATACAAAAAGAAGAAAATGCTCAAAGAAAACACAGAGCTCGAGGAAATTAATAACAACTTAAAATACAAAAAGAAGAAAATGCTCAAGGAAAACAAAGAGCTCGAGGAAATTAATAAGACTTTAAAGTGCAAAAACAATGAAATGCTCAGGGAAAACAAAGAGCTTGAGAAACTTAATAGCAACTTAAAGTGCAAAAAAAAATGAAATTCTCAGGAAAAACAGAACTTAATAACAACTTGATGTCCATACCAAGTGCTTCTGACCACTCCAACTGCCTGCAAAATTATTATTTAAAATTATTTGGACAGTTTAAGTGTATTAGTTGACATCAAAGTGACTCTTTAAATTGGCTAACAACAAACGATTCAAACAAGCTAATTTATTTCACATCCAATGAGTCACTTTAAAAATCCCACGACCGGTCGAGGCAGATGGCCGTCCCTCACTGAGCCTGGTTCTGCCGGAGGTTTCTTGCTTTTAAAAGAAAGTTTTTCCTCCCCACTGTCGCCGAGTGCTTGCTCAGAGGGAATTGTCAGATTATTGGGGTTTTATTTATTTTTTGTCAACTAATACACAACTCGGGGCTCGCAAAATCTCTAGCCCGACGTCCCGGAGCTAGCGATATCTCCGGTCGGGCGACCAAAATCTATCTCAGCCCCGCCCGTCGGGTTATCATATAGCCCGACGGGCGATTTTGCGAGCCCTGCGATCTTATTGGGCATTCCAAATTGATTGTTTTTTTTATTCATTAATAAAGTCCTAAAAAGATTATATTGTGAATATTGCATGTTTTCATTGTCACACAAATGTGTACATTTTCAGCCTACACTGAAAACAAACTAATCAGTGGGATAAACATAAAAAAATTATTGTAATCGGTTGCACGAAATTAAGTTATGTTTGGTTAACCTTAGTTTTTATGTTATACCTGCACACATTTTTCTGGTAACATGAACATGACTTTGTTATGTTGTTGTTATGTTTTTCATTCCGGTCAAATATTTATAGAAACCACTTGTTTATCAGACATGAACTTTTTGTGTTAATTGTATTGGACTACTATGTGGTATAGTGACAAGATTATTTTATGGTAAGCTTATTTTATTTTATAACAAATTTCTAATATATAATATATAATCTAATATATAATTGAGTGTTCAATAAATAAAACTAAATTAAGGCTGATCTTACTGTATGTACTGTACACTTTCTCTTCAATCAAAGAAATAAGCAAAACATTTTTGAACAATGACCTGTATCTTTGAAAATACTACACAGTTGTAACAATGGACTTTCAATTCAGGCTTCCAAAATATACATGAGTCATATTTGTACAATGCATCTCTTGAAAAACATTCCACAACATTCCTCAAAGTTATCTGCTGTAACCTGAATTCAACATTGTGGGGCCTTATGACATCGCGCTTATGTAAAAAATAGTTTTTTAAATGTAAGAGCCATAAGGTAATATGGCAACAGGGGTGTAATTATTAAAATGACACAAAGAAGAGACTTAAAATAACATTATAACCCACAGGCACAAAACCAAGAGACCTAAACTGATTAGTATTGGCTTGCTTCTATCACTAAACATCACAATCACTATACTAGACGATGCAATCTGTTTGTAGCGGTGCACCTTGGGAAAAAAATTGCAAACTGGTGAAATTGGTGCAAGGCACCATTTCCATTGAGAAAAATGGACATTCAAAGTTTGAATTTTTTTTTTAAACGAGCCATGGCTTGAAAAGTGAAAACTTTACGAGTGCTGGCTTAAAAGAAAGGATGGCACATATTCGAAGAGGTAAACATGTTGTTCCCACATCATAACTGGAAAACTGTTCAATCGTACAGTCTGGTCCTGAAAACCTGGGCCTTCTTTGAAAGGCTGTTCCTTTTGAGCTCCATAACCAGTTTCTATAATACCTCGAAGGTATACTTTTCCAGTGGGTAGGTGAGGTTCAAAGTGTACATTAGTCCAAACAGCATTGCAGCTGCTAGGGTATAGTTATCCAAATCCTGCCAGACTCTCTGACCTTCAAGGATTATCCCGATGTCCTCAGGGGATAATCCTGCCATCTCTTGACTTTATGATGTAAATTCCCATGGTTGTTTCCTTATTAGATCGTTGGATAATGGCTTCATCTGTGGCCTAGAAAATGCAGAATTCCGAAATTTAATTAAACAGAACACTAGTCAAAGAACATTATACCAAATCTTATTTTAATCTGTGTCACTATTCCAAAAAATGTTAACATTAACACATTAGGTGAACAAAAATGGATTCATTACAGCAACTGATTTGAGTCCTCAGAATGCTTAAAAAGGTAATGCATGAAGTGAAATCTCCATGCAAAGAAGCAGAATACTGTCAGAGCATAGAGAGGTGTTCAACTATGAACTCCACACACAGTTCTAATGCAGGTAAAAGAAAACAAAAACAAAAAACGCACCCATGGTAAATTGTGAAAATCCCAGGTGATTTTCAACATACTCCTGGCATAGAGTGACAAGCAGCATTTTGTTAAAATTATTATTTTCCCTAAAGTGTATACACAAATTAATTTTTCTCTTACCTGGGCCATGGGCTCCAGAATGTTCTGAAGTCTTCTTCCTATTTGTCCTCCTCGCCTTTTGAAGACCTTTATTAGTTTGTCAGATAGCACATCTATCTGCGAGAGTAATCTGGACTGCAGTGGCATGGTGGTAATGCGCTTAAACTCTGCATTTATCTAAAAAGAGAAGTTGTCACATAAAAATGCTGTCAAAATGTCAAATCTCACAAGGTTACATCCACACAAAGTTGTTATTTTTTGTCATATTACTATTTATTAGCTATGGGTCCCATGTTGCTGAGCAGTTCCATAGTTGCCCTTACTTCCATACCACCCAAAGCCTGTTTGCAACCACAGCAGTTGCCTCCTTCTGGCCATTTTGCAGTTCTGCCAAATGACCCAGAAACTACATCTATTATTGTCATATACACATCGAGGTCTTTCATTAATACTTAGTTAAATTAGTTAATTTGACCTTTCCAGAAAATTTACCTTACAGAATGTGAGATAACATATGCAAATCTTCACTAGTAAATAAAATAATGTTATTAAAACCTTAACTGTAACACCTCTACGTAACAGCGCTAGAGAATTGTTCTGAAGCAACACCAATCTGCCCTTCAGCAGGGATAAGCACCATATACCTTTACAGAAAAAATAAATTTAACATATTTATATTGTCATTATTTTTATCTCTTTAAGCCCTCCTCTCAGTCTGTCTATAAATCAGTTAAAATAATTTGTTTTTGTGTGTACAGTACATTACATTCACTGCCCCAGAACATGAAATAAAGCCCCACGTCATGCACTTCCTCTCCTAATGAGTACTGCATAGGTGTCATGCCCTAAATAGACCCACTTTAGACCCACTTACTGTTTTCTGTTATTTTGATATGACTGGTTTTAAAAGACTGAACATCCTTCTAAAACAAGTGAAAGGCGTGAGACTTAATTATGTTTAGACCAAAAATATAAATGATTCATGTTGGATATATTTACTGTATTTTTACTAATTTAACAACCTCATCATTGCATTAGTCGCTTTATGCTATAGCATTACGCTTACATTAGCTTGAAGCTCAAGGTCGTCATTTTATTTAATTTCTTTTTCTGGGCTTACAAACAGGACACACAACATTTAGATAACCGTTACACTGAATCTTGGGTCTGTGTTGAGTCTTCCAGCTGCTGACTACAGAAGCTAGACTGACCTTTCAGCATGTTTATAGCGGCTGTGGCTATGTGCTGGTAATGTTACCGTGTGTGAGCAGTCACATTGGCAGCAGACATGTTTCAACAAACTAGTCATATCCCGGCCCTACATTAGCTTGTTTAATAGTTAAGACACTGCAGGTACCACTGTAACCAATACGTCTACTCACCAAAGAATGAGTGAAGCAATATGGATAACAGCAGAGGACAATTTATTTAGGGTCTGATGGCAATTTACCATCGGTGTCCAGCACTTTAAAGGATTGATGGACTGGAGCACATCTGTCCTTAACATACCCTCTTAAACATCAGCTTGACACTGATATATCAAAGGAAACTTAACTGACTTTAAGTGCAAATGTTTCAACCTGAACAACTTAAAACTTCTCTGGGATACAATGTAAACAAAGACAAGAAGAAGAAAAATATTTCCATCAATAGTCACTTCTCCTAACCAGGAGACAAGTGAATATATTATGTAAAGAGTCCTTTTTCTCAGTCCTGGGGTTGTAACACCACAACCTCCTCAGTCCGTAATCAGAGAGTGTCTATTTGACAATAACCAAAATGTCTTTGGATAGTCTTTGTGAATGCAAACAAAAAAAAAAACCAAGGGTATTAGCTGGCCAGCAAAATAAAGAGAGTGTATGGCACCGAGTGCGGGCGTGTGTGTGAGTACTTCGGTCCAAATAACCAAGGTCCGGATGGATGAAGGGATGGCAGCCGCTTGTCCTTTAATGGCACCAGCGAGACAGCACAGCAGTAAGGCAGCACAGCAGCGAGGCCTCTGGCAGGAGAACGAACAATAGTCTTTTTTTAAGGCTACTGCAGAAGGAGATATTCCCCGCTAGCTCACCCAAGCTTGCTCTCTGGCACAGCTGACGTCACTAGCCGTGTCTGGGTCTAAACTCCGCTGCAGGTCCATATATCAAACGATCACTGTGGCATTACTGAGAGTTGAAAAACTGTCTAAAGTCTTTCATCTTTAATAAAATGATCAGCGTTCTGCTCTCCCAGGTGTAACAATTGAGTTTAACATCCAGGCATCCATGAAAACGGAATTTATGACATTTAACGGAGTTAGAAGTTAGCAGGGAGTTAGCTCGCTAGCTTCTATCTAAATACAATATAGCATGTCCTGACTGCGGGGTTTTGGAAACAAATTAAAACGTACAGCTCTGTTATTACTTCCAGCATAAATGAAGACAGAAAACTAAACAGCAGTAACGTTTGTAGGGTTACTGAAGTTGGGCTAGCTGGTATATAATGATGTGCTGCGTGACTGCTAGCGACACAGCTACGTTAGCATAATATAAACAAGCTAACTTTTTTTTCCACTTGATAAAAGTTACCGTGAGTGTTCTCGGTGGTCAGGAACAAATGTAATCGCATGGCAGGATGCTGTAAAAGGACCAAACTTCAGCCAGGAGAACAACTGAGATAATCCATCCACAATACGAGGTTAGTCATTCATATACTGCTGCATGGGCTGGGCTGTAGTTACATCCTAAGGTTTTAAAAACTGAGCTTAAATAAATGATTAGCGGTAATAAAAGCCGAGGGAGGTCAACAGTGATCACTGACTGTTTTAGGAGCTTTTTGAGATCAAATAGAAGAAAATACATAACATTAAACATGTTAACAACACAAAAGCCATATTAAACGCAGACTACTTTAGACCCGGAAGTAGGATTCGTCGCGTCATCACTGAACAACCGGATAGTGACATACGAACTTGGCTACTAACGTCCGCTTAGCATGGCGGCTAATTGTCAAGCTTGCTAGCTTAGCCTCGATTAGCACCTTAATAACCATTACTACACATCACATCATAGCAAACACACGATAACACATGGAATACTATAATATACATACGAAACAGATTTTTACCTGGCAGGAGAATGAACAATAGTCTTTTTTTAAGGCTACTGCAGAAGGAGATATTCCCCGCTAGCTCACCCAAGCTTGCTCTCTGGCAAAGCTACAAGCCATGTGAGCTCATAGCCCCTCCCGCTAGGATGTACTACCACAGTCGACTGTCGTAAAGCAGCCGCAAACCAATAGCAATTAAAAAAAAAAAAACCAACAACCTCAAAATCATTGAAGAACATTTTATAACACCCAATATAGATATATACATATATACTGAATATCACACAATATCAGATAACCAAATTAACACTGGGTTACACCACCACTTACTACAGACACCGATGCATGTTTGTAATAGTCTGTTAATTTAGACTGAAAGAATATACAAACAATATTAACTCACATTATATATGTTAATTACTAATTTGCTTATCACATAATTTCGGTTACCATTAGCTGACTGGAGCCTAACATTGGCCTTTCATGGTTTTCGATAAACAGCCCACATACCTGTAAAATAACAACACCCCAGTAAAAGTCCACATATATAAAGGGTCTGAACTCTTTCTCACTGGTGTGTTAGCTTTAAAATCTTATTTACTTTCAACTGTAAAACTCCAGATGATAGTAGATTTTCCAAAGCGAGAAACAAAATGGCGGACAGTGCAGCCGATTTTTCCTTTCCAGGGGGCGGAGCTTGAGGATAAAACGCGACTAACATGTGAGTGAGCGCTTTGTTTAGACCCCAAAATGGCGGATCGGGCCAAAATCCTTTCCACGCCCACCCCCGTGACATCACGCTCCAAAGCCCTATGACATCATATAGATCAAAGGCATGTGATCCATTCAAAAGGTATAAATAGGGGTGAGAACTGCAAACTTTTAGTCAGTTTATTCGCAGCACTCATGTTCGCAGCATTCAAACATAAACCTGAGAAACATTTTGAAACAGTTGGATCATTTACACAGTTGTTTTACTAAGATTCCAACATGTCTCAGAGAAAACACAGCAAAAAACAACAAGCTTACGCTGGCCCTCTGCTCGAGGGTCCATCCATCCAAAGGGCATTAGCTGAAAGTAGGCAGGAAAACCAAAATCTACACAACATGATTGAACAAATCCAGGCAGAGAAAATTCAGCTTGTAGAGAAGTGCAGACACATGGAGGCCCTAAATAACCAGTTGGAAGAAAGGCATAATGAATTTGTCAAGAACCAACGAGAAAAAGAAAATCATCGAAGGCAGCCCAATGTGGATAATATAAATGAGGGCTGGAAAATACTATTTAATCGAGCACAGGAGAAGATTTTAAACTTGATGACAGAAAACAAACACAACTGTGCTGAATTAAGACAAATGTCCCACCTGCTCGAAGAAAAAGAAGATATTAATCAGGAGCTCTGTGGGAAACTGGAAGACACTGAGTTTAAGAACCTGGAGATGGAAGGAAAACTTGATGAAGCCCAGGAAAAAAACAAAGAGTTGCTTCAAGAGAAGAAACAACAGGAAAGAAAGGAGAAAAAAATGGAATGTAAACTTCAGACCATGAAGAAACAAAACAAAGTCTTGCAAGTAAAGCTTAACGAAGCACTGCACAGAAATGCAGAAATGTTTCACGATGAAAGTCTCATAAACCAGCAAGACGAAGAAAATAAAAATACACAAAACCTGCCCGGTGTAGATATTGTAAATAAGGGCTGGGAAATAATCTTTATTGAAGATCCGCAGCATATTGCAAGCCTGATGACAACAAACAAGCAGAACTGCGACCAGTTAAGAAAAATGTCCTACCAGCTTCAACAAACAGAAGCTATTAATCAGGAGCTCTATGGGAATCTCAAAGACACTGAGAACAAGAATCTGCAGCTTCACCTAAAACTTGATGAAGCCCTGGAGAAAAACAAAGAGTTTCTTCAAGAGAAACAGCAACAGGAAAAAATGCAGAAAAAGACACAAGTTATTCTCCAAGACTTAGAAAGGAAAAATCTACAGCTACACGCATGTTCTAATGAAATGAAGGAGAAAATCATGGAACTAGAAGGAGAAAGGGAAAAACTGATAAAACAACACTCAGGCGCGCAGCACATTTGCAATGAAATGCTAAGCAAGAACTCAGAGCTTGTGGAACTTTGTAACATCTTAAAATACAAAATTGATGAAATCCTGAGAAAGAACACAGAGCTCGAGGGACAGAATAAGAACTTAAACTACAAATACAGTGAAATCCTAAAAAAGAGCACAGAGCTTGAGGAACTTCATAACAACTTAAAATACAAAAACAAGAAAATGCTCAGGGAAAACACAGAGCTCGAGGAAATTAATAACAACTTAAAATACAAAAAGAAGAAAATGCTCAAGGAAAACACAGAGCTCGAGGAAATTAATAACAACTTAAAATACAAAAACAAGAAAATGCTCAAGGAAAACACAGAGCTCGAGAAACTTAATAACAACTTAAAATACAAAAACAAGAAAATGCTCAAGGAAAACACAGAGCTCGAGGAAATTAATAACAACTTAAAATACAAAAACAAGAAAATGCTCAGGGAAAACACAGAGCTCGAGGAAATTAATAACAACTTAAAATACAAAAAGAAGAAAATGCTCAAAGAAAACACAGAGCTCGAGGAAATTAATAACAACT
The DNA here is from genome assembly GCF_964374335.1 of Astatotilapia calliptera. Lineage (NCBI taxonomy): Eukaryota > Metazoa > Chordata > Actinopteri > Cichliformes > Cichlidae > Astatotilapia > Astatotilapia calliptera. The sequence goes on along the minus strand of NC_137429.1, from coordinate 21,067,931 downwards.
TAAAATACAAAAAGAAGAAAATGCTCAAGGAAAACAAAGAGCTCGAGGAAATTAATAAGACTTTAAAGTGCAAAAACAATGAAATGCTCAGGGAAAACAAAGAGCTTGAGAAACTTAATAGCAACTTAAAGTGCAAAAAAAAATGAAATTCTCAGGAAAAACAGAACTTAATAACAACTTGATGTCCATACCAAGTGCTTCTGACCACTCCAACTGCCTGCAAAATTATTATTTAAAATTATTTGGACAGTTTAAGTGTATTAGTTGACATCAAAATGACTCTTTAAATTGGCTAACAACAAACGATTCAAACAAGCTAATTTATTTCACATCCAATGAGTCACTTTAAAAATCCCACGACCGGTCGAGGCAGATGGCCGTCCCTCACTGAGCCTGGTTCTGCCGGAGGTTTCTTGCTTTTAAAAGAAAGTTTTTCCTCCCCACTGTCGCCGAGTGCTTGCTCAGAGGGAATTGTCAGATTATTGGGGTTTTATTTATTTTTTGTCAACTAATACACAACTCGAGGCTCGCAAAATCTCTAGCCCGACGTCCCGGAGCTAGCGATATCTCCGGTCGGGCGACCAAAATCTATCTCAGCCCCGCCCGTCGGGTTATCATATAGCCCGACGGGCGATTTTGCGAGCCCTGCGATCTTATTGGGCATTCCAAATTGATTGTTTTTTTTATTCATTAATAAAGTCCTAAAAAGATTATATTGTGAATATTGCATGTTTTCATTGTCACACAAATGTGTACATTTTCAGCCTACACTGAAAACAAACTAATCAGTGGGATAAACATAAAAAAATTATTGTAATCGGTTGCACGAAATTAAGTTATGTTTGGTTAACCTTAGTTTTTATGTTATACCTGCACACATTTTTCTGGTAACATGAACATGACTTTGTTATGTTGTTGTTATGTTTTTCATTCCGGTCAAATATTTATAGAAACCACTTGTTTATCAGACATGAACTTTTTGTGTTAATTGTATTGGACTACTATGTGGTATAGTGACAAGATTATTTTATGGTAAGCTTATTTTATTTTATAACAAATTTCTAATATATAATATATAATCTAATATATAATTGAGTGTTCAATAAATAAAACTAAATTAAGGCTGATCTTACTGTATGTACTGTACACTTTCTCTTCAATCAAAGAAATAAGCAAAACATTTTTGAACAATGACCTGTATCTTTGAAAATACTACACAGTTGTAACAATGGACTTTCAATTCAGGCTTCCAAAATATACATGAGTCATATTTGTACAATGCATCTCTTGAAAAACATTCCACAACATTCCTCAAAGTTATCTGCTGTAACCTGAATTCAACATTGTGGGGCCTTATGACATCGCGCTTATGTAAAAAATAGTTTTTTAAATGTAAGAGCCATAAGGTAATATGGCAACAGGGGTGTAATTATTAAAATGACACAAAGAAGAGACTTAAAATAACATTATAACCCACAGGCACAAAACCAAGAGACCTAAACTGATTAGTATTGGCTTGCTTCTATCACTAAACATCACAATCACTATACTAGACGATGCAATCTGTTTGTAGCGGTGCACCTTGGGAAAAAAATTGCAAACTGGTGAAATTGGTGCAAGGCACCATTTCCATTGAGAAAAATGGACATTCAAAGTTTGAATTTTTTTTTTAAACGAGCCATGGCTTGAAAAGTGAAAACTTTACCAGTGCTGGCTTAAAAGAAAGGATGGCACATATTCGAAGAGGTAAACATGTTGTTCCCACATCATAACTGGAAAACTGTTCAATCGTACAGTCTGGTCCTGAAAACCTGGGCCTTCTTTGAAAGGCTGTTCCTTTTGAGCTCCATAACCAGTTTCTATAATACCTCGAAGGTATACTTTTCCAGTGGGTAGGTGAGGTTCAAAGTGTACATTAGTCCAAACAGCATTGCAGCTGCTAGGGTATAGTTATCCAAATCCTGCCAGACTCTCTGACCTTCAAGGATTATCCCGATGTCCTCAGGGGATAATCCTGCCATCTCTTGACTTTATGATGTAAATTCCCATGGTTGTTTCCTTATTAGATCGTTGGATAATGGCTTCATCTGTGGCCTAGAAAATGCAGAATTCCGAAATTTAATTAAACAGAACACTAGTCAAAGAACATTATACCAAATCTTATTTTAATCTGTGTCACTATTCCAAAAAATGTTAACATTAACACATTAGGTGAACAAAAATGGATTCATTACAGCAACTGATTTGAGTCCTCAGAATGCTTAAAAAGGTAATGCATGAAGTGAAATCTCCATGCAAAGAAGCAGAATACTGTCAGAGCATAGAGAGGTGTTCAACTATGAACTCCACACACAGTTCTAATGCAGGTAAAAGAAAACAAAAACAAAAAACGCACCCATGGTAAATTGTGAAAATCCCAGGTGATTTTCAACATACTCCTGGCATAGAGTGACAAGCAGCATTTTGTTAAAATTATTATTTTCCCTAAAGTGTATACACAAATTAATTTTTCTCTTACCTGGGCCATGGGCTCCAGAATGTTCTGAAGTCTTCTTCCTATTTGTCCTCCTCGCCTTTTGAAGACCTTTATTAGTTTGTCAGATAGCACATCTATCTGCGAGAGTAATCTGGACTGCAGTGGCATGGTGGTAATGCGCTTAAACTCTGCATTTATCTAAAAAGAGAAGTTGTCACATAAAAATGCTGTCAAAATGTCAAATCTCACAAGGTTACATCCACACAAAGTTGTTATTTTTTGTCATATTACTATTTATTAGCTATGGGTCCCATGTTGCTGAGCAGTTCCATAGTTGCCCTTACTTCCATACCACCCAAAGCCTGTTTGCAACCACAGCAGTTGCCTCCTTCTGGCCATTTTGCAGTTCTGCCAAATGACCCAGAAACTACATCTATTATTGTCATATACACATCGAGGTCTTTCATTAATACTTAGTTAAATTAGTTAATTTGACCTTTCCAGAAAATTTACCTTACAGAATGTGAGATAACATATGCAAATCTTCACTAGTAAATAAAATAATGTTATTAAAACCTTAACTGTAACACCTCTACGTAACAGCGCTAGAGAATTGTTCTGAAGCAACACCAATCTGCCCTTCAGCAGGGATAAGCACCATATACCTTTACAGAAAAAATAAATTTAACATATTTATATTGTCATTATTTTTATCTCTTTAAGCCCTCCTCTCAGTCTGTCTATAAATCAGTTAAAATAATTTGTTTTTGTGTGTACAGTACATTACATTCACTGCCCCAGAACATGAAATAAAGCCCCACGTCATGCACTTCCTCTCCTAATGAGTACTGCATAGGTGTCATGCCCTAAATAGACCCACTTTAGACCCACTTACTGTTTTCTGTTATTTTGATATGACTGGTTTTAAAAGACTGAACATCCTTCTAAAACAAGTGAAAGGCGTGAGACTTAATTATGTTTAGACCAAAAATATAAATGATTCATGTTGGATATATTTACTGTATTTTTACTAATTTAACAACCTCATCATTGCATTAGTCGCTTTATGCTATAGCATTACGCTTACATTAGCTTGAAGCTCAAGGTCGTCATTTTATTTAATTTCTTTTTCTGGGCTTACAAACAGGACACACAACATTTAGATAACCGTTACACTGAATCTTGGGTCTGTGTTGAGTCTTCCAGCTGCTGACTACAGAAGCTAGACTGACCTTTCAGCATGTTTATAGCGGCTGTGGCTATGTGCTGGTAATGTTACCGTGTGTGAGCAGTCACATTGGCAGCAGACATGTTTCAACAAACTAGTCATATCCCGGCCCTACATTAGCTTGTTTAATAGTTAAGACACTGCAGGTACCACTGTAACCAATACGTCTACTCACCAAAGAATGAGTGAAGCAATATGGATAACAGCAGAGGACAATTTATTTAGGGTCTGATGGCAATTTACCATCGGTGTCCAGCACTTTAAAGGATTGATGGACTGGAGCACATCTGTCCTTAACATACCCTCTTAAACATCAGCTTGACACTGATATATCAAAGGAAACTTAACTGACTTTAAGTGCAAATGTTTCAACCTGAACAACTTAAAACTTCTCTGGGATACAATGTAAACAAAGACAAGAAGAAGAAAAATATTTCCATCAATAGTCACTTCTCCTAACCAGGAGACAAGTGAATATATTATGTAAAGAGTCCTTTTTCTCAGTCCTGGGGTTGTAACACCACAACCTCCTCAGTCCGTAATCAGAGAGTGTCTATTTGACAATAACCAAAATGTCTTTGGATAGTCTTTGTGAATGCAAACAAAAAAAAAAACCAAGGGTATTAGCTGGCCAGCAAAATAAAGAGAGTGTATGGCACCGAGTGCGGGCGTGTGTGTGAGTACTTCGGTCCAAATAACCAAGGTCCGGATGGATGAAGGGATGGCAGCCGCTTGTCCTTTAATGGCACCAGCGAGACAGCACAGCAGTAAGGCAGCACAGCAGCGAGGCCTCTGGCAGGAGAACGAACAATTAGAGGTGGGAATCACCATACACCCCACGATACGATATTATCACAATACTTAACTCACGATACGATATTATTGCGATTTTTTTTTAATATATTTTTGCAATATTATGGGTATTGCAATACAATATTTTGTGATTTATCACATATTTTTTCTACTGCAGATTTTGTCCATAAAGGTAAACTTTATCATTATTCATTTTATTTTAATAATAAAGTCTCACACTCAGTCTTTCTCTCATGTCAGTCAGTTTTATTGCTGACAAAGTGAACGGTTTGTATAACAGTCTAGTAACCAACTTAACTGAACGTAACTATCTGGTACAATTATAGCTTATAATAAAATATAATTTTACATTAAATAAAAAAGTTTTAAATTTAAATAAAATAAAACATTTCTTAAATTAAAATAAGTAAACTGTCCTGTTTGTTGCTGCCCTAAAAAGTTAAACACATTTGGACAGTGAAGCAATGTCAGCATTCTTGCTCAGAAAAAGGAGCTGATCAACATGCTCTGAAGTCAGAGTGCTCCGTTTTGCTGTGACGATGTCTCCAGCGGTTGAGAAGACTCTTTCAGCCGAGACACTAGTACCTGGGATACAAAGATATCTTTTTGCCAGCGTGGCCAGGAAAGGATAGACTTCCTCATGGGATTTCCACCAGCTTAGTGGGTCTTCTGTGAGTGCCAGTGATGTGACCTCCTGGTATCTTTTCACCTCCTCCTCAGCTGTGGCAGATAATGATTTTGGTGGGGCTCCAACATCACCATAAGTCTGACCAAGCAAGTCTGTTAACCCACGAGACTTCCTCATCTTGGCTGGTATGAGAGGGGGTCTGGGATTTTGTTCAGTCTCGTCGGGTTTCTCATGATGTTCATGGGCTTCTGGCTCACAGATGGGCTGCTGCCTCTTTTCTTCCTGTAGAAAACCCACACACATACAGAGAGAGGGAGAAAATAAATATTTCATATCTTTTAGTATGCAGTAATATGTTAGCAAATTATAATTAATGTATTTAATTGTTAAATAGAATATTACCAATATGACAAAAATATCACCGATCTACTAATATTGTAAGTTATTTAAATTATAACACCAGAATGTTTGCTTACCTGAAGGGTTATAGCCTCAGCAACCACTCTGGCATAGGTTTCCTGTCTTTCCTCCAGTGACAGGAATGGCAGGGTTTTAAAGCGTGGGTCGAGAGCTGATGCTGTGTAGAGGGTGTTCCTCTCGACTGTGCTGGCATATCTCTTCTTAAGATCTTGACTGATACTTTGCTTGATGTTTCTGACCAGTGCTGTGTCACCAATGTTGTCTTGGGTGTCGTGCAACAGCTGTGCTAGCAGCGGTGCTACGAGAGACAGAGTAGGATTCTTTTCCTCAGACATCACAGTAGTCGCGACTTGCATTGACTTCAAGGCCCGGACAATTTCTTCAGTGTTCCCAATATCCGTCTCGTTTAGAGTAAAGATATCTGTGCTACTCTTTCTGACTTCGGGAGACAGCAGCGCTGCACAAATTGCAGGTTGTTGTTCAAGGAAACGCTGGAGCATGTCATAAGCACTGTTCCATCTCGTGCAGACGTCGGTCTTGAGCTTGTGAGTCGGGAGCTGTAACATTTTCTGTTTTTGCTCCAGAGTGTGGTTTGCCACTGTGCTTCTATTGAAAAACCCAGTTATGCGCCGCACTCTCCCCAAGACCCTCGCTACTGCAGGCAGGTTTAAGGCTCGTTGTGATGCCAGATTGAGCGTATGGGCGAAACACTTCACATGCAGGTATCCCGCTAGCTGAGTGGCAATTGTCATATTAGAAGCATTGTCGGTGACAACCACAAGATTTTTGTCGGCAATCCCCCATTCCTGTGCTGCATTTTGCAGGAGATTTGCAATGTTCGCTCCGGTGTGACTTTCATGTAATGTTCGAGTTTGGAGAACGTAAGACAGCAGTTGCCAGTCCGCTGTGAGATAATGAGCTGTTATAGTCACATATGAATCCACAGCCCGCGAGGTCCATGCGTCGCAAGTTAATGCAACCCTTTCTGCTGTGCTCAAACTTTCCTCAACTTTACGCTTCACATCTATGTAGAGATTGGGTACGGCTGTGTCGGCGAAAAAACGTCGTGATGGTATCACATACCTGGGTTCCAGCGTCTTGATCATGTAAGAAAAGCCCTCGTTTTCCACAATGTTGTAAGGACGCAGGTCTTTGCAGATGAAGTACGTGATAGATTGTGTTATTTTCTTAGCTCGCTCTGAATTGGGAGATAGCTTTGCTAAGCTAAGAGTGTCCAGCGTTGGTTGATTTTTCAGTGGAGCTGATTCAGAGCTAGCTTTCCCGTCCGCGGTTAATGCTATATTTGGATGGTGCCGTGTAAGATGGGCCCTCATGTTCGTAGTATTCCCAGAGTACTTTATTTTCATACGACACACCTTGCAAATCCCGTGTGTCATATCCATCTCATTTGTTCCATCCTTGTTAAAAAATCCAAAGTACGTCCAGACGTTTGATTTAAACGCAGATGGCGCTTTTCTGATCTCTTTTTCTTCCTCCATCTTTGTTTGATCAATTTTCCCATGTGCTGACCTAACCTCTGCTGACCTCACTAGAGAAAAAGCTCAACCGCACCATCTGGTGGATTGGAAGTTTTTGGAACAAAATATCGATGTCTGCTGTCCCTGTATCGATACATTATTGGCAAACAAAATATCGCGATACTACGCAGTATCGATTTTTTTCCCCACCCCTACGAACAATAGTCTTTTTTTAAGGCTACTGCAGAAGGAGATATTCCCCGCTAGCTCACCCAAGCTTGCTCTCTGGCACAGCTGACGTCACTAGCCGTGTCTGGGTCTAAACTCCGCTGCAGGTCCATATATCAAACGATCACTGTGGCATTACTGAGAGTTGAAAAACTGTCTAAAGTCTTTCATCTTTAATAAAATGATCAGCGTTCTGCTCTCCCAGGTGTAACAATTGAGTTTAACATCCAGGCATCCATGAAAACGGAATTTATGACATTTAACGGAGTTAGAAGTTAGCAGGGAGTTAGCTCGCTAGCTTCTATCTAAATACAATATAGCATGTCCTGACTGCGGGGTTTTGGAAACAAATTAAAACGTACAGCTCTGTTATTACTTCCAGCATAAATGAAGACAGAAAACTAAACAGCAGTAACGTTTGTAGGGTTACTGAAGTTGGGCTAGCTGGTATATAATGATGTGCTGCGTGACTGCTAGCGACACAGCTACGTTAGCATAATATAAACAAGCTAACTTTTTTTTCCACTTGATAAAAGTTACCGTGAGTGTTCTCGGTGGTCAGGAACAAATGTAATCGCATGGCAGGATGCTGTAAAAGGACCAAACTTCAGCCAGGAGAACAACTGAGATAATCCATCCACAATACGAGGTTAGTCATTC